>NC_051158.1:101051427-101258679 GCF_013339745.2 Dermacentor silvarum | reverse complement strand
AAATAAATAAAAAGTCACAATTCTCACCACTTCGCAATCGGGAAAACGGTTTCAGAGCTATTATACACCCAAATCAGCGCGATGTTTCATATCTCTTAAGGCGCGACAATTGACATTATGTAGGTTTTAATAGTACCAAATTAGATAATTGTAGCGGCTGTTTTTAGTTTGAATACGATGCGCTTACGCTGGAACGATACTCATGCTCCAGGCATGATCCGTCTTGCAAATTGCACGATTATTGCGTTAATGCGCGAATAAGTCACGGTCCTAAAATTTAACTACGAATAGCTGTTTATCAGTCTGACTGTCATTGATCGTCTTATTTATTAGGCTGCCTGCCTGGAAGCACATTCGTTAATTTTCCTGGTCGAGCACTCATATGTTGTTCGGCACTGATAAGTCACCCACATTATCAGTGCCGAGAGGCAAGCGAATCAGCAAAGCGTCGGACGCTGTCCGATCGTCTATCACAAGAAAACGATCTAGGCAAGTGCTCCCAAAAAAAAGTCCGCGCAGAAGGCTTTACCGCGCTCCTCAGGTTCCTGAGGACTCGTACCGTGACTCCCCTGTTGCAGGAGTCAAGAGTCTTTACGGGTAGCGTGGGCCCGCGGTCTGTGCACTTGACCAGAAGCGGAGAGGAGCCTAGGCAGAGACGACGGACGTAACGAATCGCTATGTCAGAAGCGGTCAGCTCGACCAGCTGCTCAACAAGGAGGGAAAGCGGACCTCACAGCTTCTGTTTTAAGCCTACTACAATGAAATTTCACTGGGGTAAAATGGCTATAGATACCGCATATACTATGAATGTAATCTTGGCAAAGCCATGGCAGTGAAATTGTGTTATTTTCTTATCAGCATCTTTAAATAGCGCCTAAACGACGCGTACACCTGGTGGTGAGGGTAGTGAGCGGATATGGCGAAAGTCTGAGTCGTACATGACTGCTTCTCTCAGTTGCGCCTCAGTGTCACTCGCAACCAAGGCCGCTCGATGAAACGCACGAGGTGCAGCCTGCCACGTCTCCCGAAACCTGTTTGAGGCTCCTAGTTCTCCGCACCGCGCAGCAGCGCCACTGCTCCGGGACAGGCGCGCGGATTGGAGTTTCTTTGGCGCCGTCCGCGTGCTTAGCGCAGCGGCCGCGCTTCGCGTTCACATTTTTATTGACGCGAGAGTTGTGCTTTTTGTTTCCAAAAGTATGAAATAAAATGTCAAGGATGCCTGAAAGGATATCAATATACCCAGTAGTGGGTATTGGGGCCGCTAATAGGCTGACATAGGTCAGGACGGCGCACTTCTGCCGTTGCTTTCGCGCCTTATAACCTCGTTCAAGAGAACTGGCGAGTTCTTTATCGAGATGCAGTACTGCTGATACAGTGGGCGCTTTTTTGTTGAGTGTGCTTATTTACTTGCCTCGCTTGACGTGCTTATTTGCTGGTTAAAAAAAGTTAAATGAAACTTCTTACAAAGGCATGCATAATGACGTAGGTTTGTAAAACTGTTTTCTGCTAGACTTCTTTAGTTTCACATTTCTAGAAAAATGTGGTAGGTAGCAGTTCATAACGGATCGTACATTCAGCCACATTGCCGGCGTGTGGCATATTTATGTAAAGACTATGCAGTGGAAAAAAGTTGTTCAGCGTGAATAGAGCTCTTGCAATGGTAAGAAAAAAAGAACCCTATCATATGAAACTTACAAATACATGCATAATGACATGGGTTTGTATAAGTGTTTTCCGCTAGATTTCGTTAGTTTCACCTTTCTAGAAAAATGGTGTACATGGCAATTTATAATGGATTGTACATTCAGCCCCATTGCCGATGTGTAGCATATTTGTGTAAAGACGATGCAGTTAAAAAAGTTGTTCAGCGTGAAGAGAAACATTGCAAGGGTGAAAAGAAAAAAAAGGTCGAGGGAGGCTGTGTAAATTGTCATTTTATTGATTTACACGATATTAAGCCACGGAAAAGTGCATCGTTCAACAGCTTCAAAATCGTACTACCTTCCATGACGGAGGTTTGTAGGCGAGTTTTAACCGCTCTACAGTTGCATTGAGGTCCCCGGTCCACTTCGCCAGTAGCGGCTAGAACAATTTGCTTAGAAACACCTTACACAGTTCCTCGGTGTGGCCATCGGTGAAGTGAAGCCAACACACCAATTGAAAACGCGTCCCTCGGCTCCCAAATACTTTCTTTGCCACTAGTCCCTGTCGCGAAATGTTTTTCAGCCATGCTTTCCGGCGTTCAACGTCGCTCGGAAACTCAGGGTGCCGGATTAATGGTTCTTGCGTTAATCACACGCAGAGGCACGCAACAGTTGCGCGGGATAGTGCCACATGCAACACGACAAGGACCTCGACACATTTATACTACCACGTGTGCGGACAAAACGCGTGCAAGCGAGACGCGAAATCTCTCCCGCGGCGCCTTCCCGGAGGGAGAGCAGTCCCTCAGCAGTAGCGCCACCCCTAAAAAAGCGGCGGCAAATGTCAACTTTCGCTTCACAGCTTCGCCCATACTTCGCAGCGCGACGTGGCAGGCCGCACCTCGTGCGCTTCAACGAGCGGCCGTGGCTCAACATTCGCAAGTTGATGGGAGTCACTTCCGACGTGTTCTCTTTTTTTTTTCGTTGCGCACGTGATTTGAGTTGTTGCAAAAATTTCTACTTGTTACGTGGTCGTGGGGTGCATGAACACGTACTGGAACACCACTGATCGCTGTGCAGCACACAATGCTGCGCAGAGGAAATCAGAATACGTCTTTCAGCGTGTAAGCGTGCGCCGCGCAGCAGTAGGCATGTACGACGCGGACAAGCCAACGCGCACAAAACATGTAAAGTGCATTTGACGAAGCTGCACAGGCTACATTTCGCGAGCGGTCACTTACCCTTGCACGATCTGCTTGTGAAACGCTTTCACGGGATGACTAAAGGTACTGAAGACACGATGGCGCACGAAAAGCGAGGGTAAGTAGTGTTCAAGGGCGATATTCTGGAGCGATCTTTTCCAATGGTGCATCATCTTCGACATTCTACAGCGAAGCTGTCTATGGCTAGGACCCCGGGTTTTTTTCGCGTTTCTCGACAGAAAACTATCATGAGTGGCTAATACCCCCATAAGCACTCATACCCTGGTTATAGTATAAAAGCGTCTACTGTCGGCGCAGAGCATTCTGACATTCGGCGACGAGTATGGCGAGGGCGAAGAAGTAACTGTCTCCGGAAGAAGCGGCGGAGCAGGAAAGACGACGGGAAGCTGCTCGAGCATGGGCCCTACGACGACGTGCCGACCCATAGTTCCGAGCAAGGGAAGCCGAGGCTAGGCGACGGCGAAAGTCCGAACACCGCTAGTTTCGATTGATGGAGGTTGCGTCGCGACAACGGTACGAATAGACTCATTGGGAAGCTAAAGCCAAGTTGAAGCCACCAGCTCCACTGTTTCACCAGTCTTCGCGACGTTAAGTCAGTGAAGCTGCGCTGATTGTCTTTTTCAGTCCCGTGATGAAAAAAAAAAATCACAGCATATCCACGGGGTGAATGATGATGAGTGGGGCGAAGCTCCGGGGGATCATTCGGGTAAACCACAGCTACGGACGAGAGATAAAGCGAGCGCGCGTCGGGAATGAGAGAGAATAAGAGCGCGCGTCGGGAACCAACGCCCCTGTGCAATGCAGCGCCCCTAGCTACGGACGAGAAAGAGGACGCGCGTCAGGAACGAACGCCCTTGTGCACCGCAGCGCCCCTAGCTACGGACAAGAAAGTAAGAGATTGCGCGTGGGGAACGAGAGAAAGAGAACGCGCGGCGGGAACGAACGCCCTTGTGCACCGCAGCGCACCTAGCTACTAGAGTGTACGAGACATGGTCGAATGGGCCGAACGGCGCTCTGCCGCTGAGGCGCCGCATGTGGAAAAATAGTGCGAGGGCGCTGCGAGCGAACTGGATTGGGGCGGAGACGCGCTCCGCGGCATATTCAAAGTACTTTCGCTGCGGGCGCCGAGGCCGATTGCGCTTAGTACGCTCTTAAAATAGCGCTTTATTTCAACTCCAAATTTATGTTTACACCATTTTGCCAAACATATATATTTGAGGCATAGATTATACAACGCGACGTCTGCAATTTTGCTGTCGTCAAGCGCGTCGTCTGCTAGTGAGCGCGCGTTCGCTACGCGGACGCTGGCGGACGCCCAGTTTTAGGGGCGAAGCTCCTTAGAGTGTGGGTCTGTCCCTCCTCTGTAGTAGTGGTAGTAGTAATAGTAGGTAGCCACGTCTACTTTTATGAGAAAAAAAAATTCCGAAAATTGTGTCCGTAGCGGAATCGAACCAAGGACCCCTCGCTTCTGAACGCGTGGCGCTAACCACTACGCCACGAAGCTTTTTTTTTTTTATTCCCTTCTTTGCAACAATACATACACCCGTACGAATACAAAGCAGGTCACTTGGCGCTACACAATATTAACGCATAATTTGGCTAGACTATGCTACTTTGAAAGGCCTTCAAAGAGGCCACCACAGACACCAAAACGCCAAGCTCCTGAATCCACTCTGGTGGTTCAATAATGTGCCTTAGGGCATCCCGGGTGTACGTAAGACTTTCATCTAGGTGTTGCCTTGCCGACCTTGCATCTACGCGGGCATTCCTGACATCCATGCGCGTTTTCCACACACTGTTCATACACAAAAGCATTATCATGTCAGCCGGCACTCCCTCTGCGTCTGCGCATGGCAAGAAACGAATAACGAAAGGGCTTATCGGCAGTTCTTTTTTCAGAGTTCGTTTGAGAACGTTCCACAAGAAAACGGAGTCAAGGCAATCCAGGAAGATGTGCTCGATAGTTTCCGATTTGTTACATATGATGCAGTTAACAGACCATGGAACAAATATGCCTTTACTTTGTAGCCATGGCTTCACAGGGAGAGTGCCAGAATGCAATTGAAAAAAGAATGTTTTAGCTGAAGGTCTAACAGGCATATTTTTCACACGTTTCAAAACATTCCGTTCAGGTCCTAAGTTGTATATCGTGCGATATACAGGAAGCGGTAAGAAAACATCTACAAGATCCCGATAGAGTTTCTTTGCGTCACAGAAGACAAAAATTCATTCGAAAAATGAGCTTTCAGTAATGAAAATGACATAACAACTTCCTACTACGCCACGAAGCGCACATGGACAGACGCACCACGATGGCAATAAATACCCAACATTAACGAAAGACTGCGCGTTTCTAACGCGTTTGTGCTAGCGCGTTACGGCCCGTGTAAGAAGCGGGTGTAAGACGCTGTGGCCTCTCCGCCTTACCCCCGTATTCATAAACGCTGATGGCGTCGGCAAACGCAGTGCACATTCCGGCATGTGTAAACGGCTGCGTAAGACGCTGTGGCCTCTTCCCCTTAGAGTACTGCACGTTTCTAACGCGTTTGTGCTAGCGTCCCCTTAAGCGGGAGATGGTGCAATTATAATGAACGGCGCTGTTATAAAATAGGAATGACGTCACATATGGCGCGTGTCATTGATGGAAGTCAATCGTTCGATTTAGTGCGGCGAGACTGGGCGAATTACAGGGAAGATTCACGGTTTACCGATGATTCCCTCCGGAGCTTCGCCCACTCATCATCATTCACCCCGTGGATATGCGGTGTTTTTTTCGCAGAACCTCTGTGCAGTACATTTTTTCAATGCTTTAGTTGCTTCGGTGCGCCCATGACTCTTTACGGCTGGCTCCAAATGTAGTTTTAGCCAGGTGAACTGCTGTTTTTACCACTGTCCTCTAAAAGTAACTGGTATCTCCGCACCAAGAATGCTACGTAAGAAAATTTTATTATTGATGTCATTTTACACGCGCTTCTTGTTGGTGGATATTTACCAGGGACAATGATCGAAGAAAACAATATTAGAGTGAAATAAACAAGGTTTGTTAACTGCGTGGCGCGAAGAATGACCAATGTATTTCTAGGTAATTAAATCAAAGGGTACATATACATGTATATATTTACGGTATATATCTGTAGGGGAAAATAACAAATATTCTAAATGCAATGATTGAAAAAATGAGAACTCCCGACAGGAATTAGCGTACGTGTTTGCAGTAACAAACACAGTTATTAGTGAAGACTGGAAATAAACCTGTCATTCACAGACATAATATTCATAGCAGGCAGAACCATCGTATATATATATATATATATATATGTATGTATGTATGTGTGTGTGTGTGTGTGTGTGTGTGTGTGTGTGTGTTTGTGTGTGTGTGTGCGTGCGTGCGTGCGCAAGTGTTATTGATATACTGTGCGACGCCGAATAGTAATTTCCGTTCGAATGTAACGCATAACGCACTATTGAAATCTCAAAGGTGAGTGACTGCATGCAAGTGGGGACTGTTTTCCGTATGATTTTGCTGCCGCAGCGTCGTGGCTGTTGTGCAGAGGCGCAGTTCCTGAGAGAATTAACGGACGGGTGTTAATAAGTCCTGCTTAATAATACCTAATATTTCCTAATAAGTCCTGCGTTTTGGGGCAGCCAGTAAATCTGCTAACTTTATTCAGACAAGAATTTTTGACAGTCTCACCATGTTTGCAACCGAGTAAAACTGAGTGGCCCATGTGGTACCGCACTTCGACGAACGCAACAGATCTGCACATATCTCTACGTGTATGTGAGGCATGTCGTTCCTTTACTTGCTTCATTGTGGTCGTTATGATAGTGCACCGGATAACTGAAAGCAGCCGTTTATAATACACAAGCTGCAGAGTTGAGCGGTCATACATTTGGGAACGACATTACATTTAATTACGCATGAAATATAGGATAAGCGTAACACGTTTTTCTCGGAAATCAGACTCGAGAATAATTTATGTTGTTTACACCCACAGAAATAAGCCGAAGAACGCAGCGACCTGCTTTTTTTCTTTTTTTTTAATATAAGCAAATTCTTAGGTTTTACGTGGCAAAACCACGATATGATTATGAGGCACACGGTTTAGTTTTTGCCACCTGGGGTTCTTTAATGAGCACCTACATAGAAGTCCACGAGTATTTTCCAATTTCGTTCCCATCGAATTCCGCGACCTGGATTGAACCCGCGAGCTCCAGAATTAGCAGCGCGACGCCGTATCCACGATATAGGCACTAATTAGGATACCGCGCAGGCTTTCTTTTTTTTCTTTTTTGAAGTATCGACAGGAAAAAAAAATGCCACGTACGGCTTACGGCCAAAGATTAGCATATAGAATGGCTAACTAAAACCGTTTTCGGCGCTCGAGGTCCGACTGCAATAAATGACCCCGTACCAATTACTCCGCATTCTGTTATGCGAGAAAGGCGGAAACTTGATTGGAATGTTGCACTGCAGTTTACTCTTTTTTTTATCTATACCAATGCTTCCCGTAAATCTAAGTACAAGGCGCCGGATGGGGCAGATATGCTTTGCTTGTTTGAAGCGGCAAGCTGGAAGCTTACATATGTTACAATTGCTTCGTCTTCGTTTCGCAAGACCTACTGATAGAAGACTATATGCGCAACAATACACACGAGAGATACATGCTGCTTGAAGAACGAGAAAAATATTTGTTCTCCAAAGGGAACCGTACAATAACATAGTAGAATGAAAGCCGACACTGTGGCCGCAATGCACGCGCAATCACCGAGCGGCATTAGAAAATGATAAAAAATAAAGAAGAGAAATGAAAAGAATTTATTCTTAAGGCATAAATATATGTCCTATGCAATTATGAACCCCATTTGATCGGTCTGAACGCAAATACCAGCGCGCGAAGAAGTACGAATGACCCTGTCGAGCAGTATCGCCAGCAGTTTTCAACGGCGTGACCTTGATGCGGCCCAATCCATTTCGACCGCAGCGCCGCCCCAGTATTTTTCCACGTCGGGCGCCTCACTGCAAAGCATGCGCCGTCCCAGCCGCTAGTCCCACTCGACCATATTCTAGTACACTCTACTAGCTACGGACGAGGGAGAAAAACGCCGGAAGCGTTCTCCGGAAGCTGGCTTCCGCAACCGGAAGCGGAACCGGAAGCGGAAGTCGGCTTCCGGTTTTACTATACAAATACATATATATGGATATATGCGTTTACATACATACATAGCGGTCTCCATGCCAACCAGAGCTACGGACTTCTAGTGAACACTTCATAAAACTACATGCGGCGTCTCTTTTACGTACGGACATACAATGCCATCTATTGAGCAATTCATAAACTAGAGCTGGCTACATACTACTACTACTACTACTACTACTACTACTACTACTACTACTACTACTACTACTACTACTACTACTACAGAGGAGGGAACGACCCACACCCTAAGGAGCTTCGCCCCTAAAATCACCGACGATTACGATACTCCTTAAAGCGAAATTTGAGAGCACCTCTTACGTGCTTTGATTTCGCGAAAGCGCGCGGGTGACGCCTGGGGGATATGCACAGCAGCCGCCTCCGAAAGACCTCCTAGATGACGCGTGCTACTCTGGCGCCATCTCGTAGCCTTTTGCCACACTGTAGCATTACCCTCCTCCACTTACTACCTCACGGTTCCGCTGCTGCCTCCTCCGCTTTCCTCCTCGCGTCTTGCGTTCCCCGCTGCGCTCCGCGTTCAATTTCATCTTTCCCTGTGCTCGTTCGCTCGGTTACGCCGACACTAACCGCAGGAACGGGCGCCTGCTGTGCTGTAAACGATTTTGGCGGGTGTTTTGTGACTCGCCCACTCGTAATTCAAGCTAAAAATTTTCCACAAAGGCTACTGTGTGCCTAAGGTATCTGAATTTGGGCTTTTACGTGGTCGAGAATTTCGTTGCATTTGGCTGCTTGCTCGTCGGCGAGCGGCGCGGCGCCTTTTGGAACAACCTCGCGCAGGGGAGAGTGAGAGCGGACTCTCGCCACGCCTGGGGTTCCTTACGGCCCATGCTTGGTTCTGCCGCAACAGTTTGAAGTCAGTCTTAGGAGCAGAAGGCACAAACACGCACACATAGACGCCAATGGTCGCGGGTGTGACCGAGAATTTTTGAACTCGTAGGGCTTCTCGGCGTCTTCGACGTTCGGGCGTCTGCCGCTGTTTTGTCCGCGTGGCACAAATTGTTAGTGACAGAGGCGAGGACTTGTAATAGCGGTTACTTTGTGCTCGTCACTCTTTCTCTCTCTCTACCCCGTTACACTTTCTCTTTTTGTCGCCCTACCCGTTTTCTGCGTGCACGGAAGACAACGGCAACTACCTCTCGTTAACCTCCTTTCCTTTATAAGCATTCTTTATCTCTCTAATTATTTCGTCGCACATCTGATACATGCTGGTGAAAGTAGTTTCCAAAGGGAATTAGAAGATTGCCAAGGAGAATGTGTGTCTTGCTTCGTTCATCTTGACATTCTCTCAGACCATCTCCGTCAATGAGTTTATTTGAGTTTATCAAGCAATACTAGCTACTGTCACATGATCGCTCTACTCTATACAATCTTGTGAAGTTCAAGTTTGCAATATTTAGCGTTGTGAAATTCCAGTTTGTCATTTCCAAAAGCCTTCATTTCATCAGGCACGTCTCTCTCTGTAACGCACATATGTGATCTGCATATATGTCGTCCCCACTCTTCAAGTATTGTTTAGCGTACTGCAGGAAAACCGCCATTAACTTATTAAGATTTCATCTTTGCACGCTGACAACGCCGGGAGTGGCACGCGAGTCATTGTTAGCGGGAAGCAAGTCACAGGCGCCGAGTTATTTGTGTCCGATCAATGTCGCTCCCAGATGTTATGTCGCCGCATCTGCTCACCAACAGGTCATTAAACTGCTTCTTGATATAGTCTGTATCTGAAGCCGTAATGCTTACAATTAATAATGAATTATTATAAAATATACACTTGCGAAATTGTTTCAAGAGTCACCACTTAAATGCATTGAGCCTAACAATTATTAGCCGATTAGCTTTACTTTCCTATTGCTTTGCATTCTTGAGAATAATAAAAGTTACCACATATGTATTCGGGTGAAAAACGCCGTCTAAAAAGTTCCTTTTCATTGAGAACACTTAAAAGTTAGCTGAGTTATTGCCAATATACGAATATGGCGTGTCTTCTTTTAAGAATCGTGTTCAGGTAAACGGTTTTGCGCTCGAACACGAACGCTTACTCCAATTCTTTCTGCAGGTCCCTTTTCCATTCCTGGATCCGTTGAGGCTCTTGCATTTGTTAGCACGCCGTATGTGAATGCATCGCTGGAATTCCCGGATGTTGAGATCGTCCTGCAGTCCCTCCCTTCTTCAGCGGTTCCCTTGGAATACTATCTGACAAACATGGATCTCCGAAAAGACGTGAGGGGACTAAGTTTGCTGTCTTACAATGTGCGGTATACCCTTATCTTTTCATGGGACACGGGCGATATTGCTACATGGAGATTGATACGTGGAGCAATAATGTCTGGGAATGTTCCAATGGCAAGTACTACCAGTGAAATAGCATAAAAACATTAGAGAAAAGCAACCTTCGAATATAGGATGGAATGTCAAATATGTTCGCATTTCTAGATAAAAAGAAACATAAAGGTTGCGTGGCGATGGTTCAATAAATAAACAATGTACAGAATATTCTTTAACAAAAAGAAAAAGAAAGAGGCGCAGCAAGAGTACGAAAAAAAAAAGCACGAGACTGCACAGCGCCTGTGTTTCGCAATCACGCTGTCAGTAGTCCCGTTCCTTCCTTTCCATCCCTGCTATAGCACTGATGCAAGATTGTAGGCGTGCTGTCGTGCTTATTGTTTCTCGGCTTTAATGCACTTTCCTCACTCGCGCATATCACCAAACCAGTGGAGGTTGAAGCATGCACGAAGACACATCAAGAAGGCTTAATGATATTACCGCAATTTTCTCGACAGAGTACACCCACTCCGCACATCTTCTAAGAATGATTAATTTAACAAGTGGCCATTCGATGCCGTGTACTTACATACGTATTAGTCTCAAAGATGCCCAAGGAAAGTTAATTGTCGTATCGGTCATCTAGAAATTGCCGGCACTGACCTTATAGAGTCCCGCCCATACGCAATTAAAGCTAACATTTTTAGTGTCCTTTACATTAAAAAAATATCAAAGATGTGCCATGCGCGGTCTTGAAAATGGGGTAGAAATTTGTTCGCTGAGGAACCAATGTCGTTAATCAGTGTAAACTGTAACATTTTAAAATTTTGCTTGTTTATTCTTACTCAGGTGTACGATCAATACTTCCTGCCCAAACGCGGACATCACGGATTCGCACTGGCTCCAGTGATGAACAGGCCGAAATCGAGAGGTTACGTGAAACTGAGGACAGCGAACCCGCTGGACCAACCAATCATTGACCCGATGTATTTGACGCATCCTCAGGATCTTGCAGTGGCAGTTGAAGGTACATTGGTACATAGTCGAAGCATTAAATAAATTGGAGCATGTTTTTAACAATTTTCCTAACGCTTTCATGCGCGTGTGAATCCAGAACCAAGGCTTTCCGAATACGGCAAAATTTCAGCATGCAGCTAATCAATATACGAGCTAGGATACATGCCGCATTTCCAATGTTTCGTCGGAGCGAAGTTTCTTGTACGTCATAGAAGACTTCTCGGGGTAAACGTGTTTACCCCAAACAGTCCAAGTACCATTTCACATCAAGGAAAATCGGAACTTGTTCCTGGCCATGAGGGAGTACATTCCTACCAACAAAAATTTCTAGCGTAAAAATATTTAGTCTATTAAATAATTTGTACCTGGTTTCCTTATCCACAAATACACTCGTTCGGGCGTATCAAGAACGATGCGAGCGTAAATTTAATTCTTTGCATTAATTTTACGCTCTTAAATCGGAATGTAGAGTTGTCGGTGCCTACGTATCGACCCTTTTCACCGCGCTCCCACGGTGGCCGCCATATTTGATCACGTGGTGACGGGTCCATTACTAGCGTAAGCCGGCCCACACTGCCTACGTTCACGATGGCAGCGCATGACGCCGGCGCGGCGCAGCCAGCCGAGGTTTCAGGTGTTGTCGTTTACAATGAATGGGTGAACGAAAATAGTCTTTGACCACAGCTTCAGATGACATGGGAATGTCTCGCATATCTCGTTCCGTGCTCTTTACGCCTCGTCCTAACGCCCCGACACTCCCATACGGTGAGCGTACTAGAAGGCAGGGCTAGAAATTGTTTTCCGAGTATTGTGGTACACTAACTTCACCGGTGTATTAAAGCGAGAATACTGTCTTGAATGATCTTGAAGGTCTTGAAGCCACAGGCTGGCTTGCACTTAGGTTGAGTAGTTTATTGGTGCGATGTCATTACATTTCTGATTTTGTACCTAATCACTCGCGACTGTGCGAATTTCGAAATATTTTTGTTTATATTATGCGCGTTCCGAGCTTACAAAAGGCGTGTTTGAATTCGTGCATGTTTCGACATCCAGTTTCGGGAAATGCGGTTTCGTAGTAGCCTACGGAAAGCGCGTCACAGCGTTCGTCCCACATTTGTGTTGTGGCTCGCGACGGAACGTTCAGCTTCATTCTTACTTAACATATTTAAACCAGTCATTGGTTGGCATTCTCGCTAATGAGTGCACTCATTTCTAAAAGGACACTGAGTCTCATGAGTTTGCTTTAGGTACTGCACATTAGTGGAGGAACAAGAATGCGTACACAATAAGCACAATCGGTTTGCTAAATTTGCGGTGCTCTGACTATCATTTATTTCCGGCAACTTTTTGCCTTTGAGAAAAGAAATTATACCGAAATTGTTCCGCTACAGCAAAAAACGGTGCTAGATGATGGTTGAACAATTTATTCCGTGGGTTTTTGGCACAAGGAAGGAGAAAACCTAAGATGAGAGCAGCTACAGTAAAGCACTGCTAGCTAAACGTCAATGAGTGGCGCATCTTTTATTCGATGCTTCTCCATAGTGAGCACAAAGCGCTGCAAGCTGATCAGCATTCAAAGATTCGTTTGGTAATATCACAGCTTTCAGTCTAATAATAATCAAAAGACATCCTTACTTCGTATGCATGCACGCGTATTGCATATTTATCAGATACTAAAGTGGGTTTAGCGAACTGGGGGGCTTATGATATATGAGGGACGCCGAATTGCGCGGGCTGTACACTTACTTCGGCCATCTGGTTTTACTTAAAGTTAACTTAAATGCGCGTCAAAGAACAGGAGCATCTTTGCATTTCAATCGTTCGGGATGCGACCGGGGATGAACGGCTGCGGATGCAGCGTAGCGTGTGTTGAGACAAGGAGCGGTGACGATGTATGGCATCCCCATTTGAATCAGGGCGGTGAAAAATAACCACCTAGCCCACTTGAGTTAATCAGGTATGATATGCATGCTTTCGATTCTAACATTTTTGTTTACGCCTCCTTGTTATTTCTTCTCTTCCTCAAAACTTATCTACCTCGTACCGCTACCTATGCCTGTAACGCATCTATCTATCTAGTCGTATCTATCTCTTCCCAGCTTTTTTTCCACCAATACTCTAAACGTCTCTTGCTTATCTCGACTGCTGACCGGTTGATGCTTCCATCCACTGTAAATGCAAGCGCTTCTGGAAGGTGTGCGCTACCTACGGGTCACATTCCGTGGTCTCCGGATTTTTTCTGCAGCATAACTATGCCTCATCTTGTTGCGAGTATTGGCTCCAGTATGTTTTTGTTCTTAGGCAACCAGCTCGAGCCTCAAATAGCAAGGCTGTGCCCTTTGTGTTATCGTAGAGATGTTTCTTCTAATTTCATTCTTGCAATTCTTGTAAAATTCCATGGTCCTTTTTGTTTCCATTTTTTGCATTGCATTCACTCTGTTTTTCTCAATTTCTTTTTGACAACTTCTGGTTCTCCATTCAAACTTTCACTAATCCTGCACTAGTTGCCAATATTCTGGGCCTCTTCTTCCATTCTATGTCCACGCTTTTCAGGTACAGATACTTGTGCACTTTAGCCGCCCATTTATTTTCATCCGTGTTCCCGAGTCTTTCTTCACAATAATTTCGCTCTGTGCTTCTCTGACTTCAACGCTACGTCTAACCAATGATGCGACGTGGCGTAAGCGCCATCCCATTTATAGTCACCGAACTAGCCTGCGAAAAGGACTTTAAAAATTATAGTGAGCTTTCTTAGGTAAGCAGGCATCTGTTCAATGGTAGATAAATCTGAGTGCAATTATGCTCGCATCTCGCAGCTAGAATAGGATAAGAAACAGCTTCACTGCTTGCAACATAGGCATTTGCACATCACACTGCATCGTCACGGCGAACACCGCATAGCAAGACGTTAAAAACACCCACAAGCCTCACATTGTTTAACGACGCGAAATAAATGTAATGCTTAGAAGAGCAATAAGACACTAAGCCTTGCAAGTAAGACTTTTATGTAAAACATTTACTTGCGGCGTAAACGGCAGCCATGACCAACAGCTGCAGAATCAAGCAGCCTTGACATGTAGGTCACCGGTCGTGTGGCTGCCGTTATTTATTACAATTTCGATGTCACTAGCGCAGTTTTATGTAAAGATTTTAAGCAGCAATCAACGATTCTACCAGCAAGGCACAGTTGTCCAATAAATCGCGAAATATCTTTGTCCTGCTTTACTCGAATAAAAATGGATGTCCTGTCCTTGCATGAGAGCAATTGGGGCATTTGACACGTGTCATTTTTCTCTTACAATTTTATTGCGATAGCAATTATATGGACACTCAAAAGCAGATTTCTGCCGTCGGCGTCGCCGTCGCCGTCGCCGTCGCCGTCGCCGTGAGGTTCCGTATGACGTCATTTGGAGATGAAATCGTCGCCGCGCTCCGAACGCTGTATGTGCGAGTGAAAGGGCGCGAGGGGCGCGTCTTTCACGGGGAGTGAACGCACGGCGGAAAACAAACGCGCGTTCTGCGCCGTGCTCGCTTAAGGGCTGCAGAAGTAGGCGTCTCTTTTCTCCTTTACAATCACCATATATGTAGAGCAAACGCGCCTTCTTCGGACGCGCGAGAGGCCGTGGGGGAGGGGGAGGGAAGGGAGGCGACGTTTAGCTGCGGCACCAAGTGCCTATTTATATCAGAGGCTCCAGCAACAGTCACCAACGCCGCACGCATTTTGAGCTAACGCGGGCAAAACGCCGATGGCGTCGACAACAGTTCTGCGTGTTGTTGCTACCAAAGCCGCTCACCTTACTTCGTATGACATTGCTGTGTTGCTATCGCATTCATTGCTTCGCCCTTAGGGCGAAACTGTGACATTTTTTTTTTTCACTAGCACTTCAAAAAAATCTCGGCGACTGCGCAACCACTTTGGCGTTATCAGGCCATCGAAACGCTCCAATGACATCCACTCTCGCAAAGCGGGCAAAGTCGCTGTGTCGTTATATTGAACGGCGTGACATAAGCGTTTTGCGCTCGTCCGTGTCCATTACTGTGTCCGTGTTCAGTTTGCGCATAACCATTTCTTTTGCAAGTGACATATTCAGGTGCGCATACCACTTTATACAAAACCTTACCAGAAACCGGTATCGACGTAACAAAATAGATATCGCAGTTTCGCCCCAAAGACACACTGCATCGGTTGCGATAGCAAATTAGCTGACAACTATGCGAAGTGATGATATTAGTTTTATCGGCAATATAAACTTGTAAATATTCGCTTACTAGCTGAATTAACAAGCACGATATCACGCGCGCACAGGTAAACATGAACACACCTCCCTCGATGACCCCGGAATCTCGTTGTCAAAACGTTGGAGTGAGGAAGCGCGGCAGCAGCTGCGAGCGAATTGACCTTCGTGCTGTCACTCGCTTCAACGCGAACTAAATGTCCAAAGCATAGTGCATACGAACCTACTTGCACTCGGCGTGGCATACCATTTCCGCATCGCAGGTCGCTTTGAAGATGAGGCTAGCCAGGGCGCGCACTTTGAGCACATCACAGATCACTTTCAGGATGCGGCGTCCACGCGGCCGCGCCGTAAGCAGCAGCCGCCCGAGTCGGTCTGATACCGATACTTAGAAGATAGAGCCTAAGCAACGCTGACACAGGCAGAACGACCACTCTTCTCGGTCTGTATACGCGTAGTTCAGTAGCTGTATTCAGTTTAGCTGTCGCATCAGTCGAAAGCTAAAGGTGGTAAATATTGCGCAGGAACACTCCGCTTCGCCTTCTGTAGTACCATGTTGTGCCTTTGTAATCTAAATTTTACCACTTACGGTAATTACAAAGTGTTGTTCAAGAACGAAGTGTAACTGATGGTGGTCCGCAGCAGAAAATGGTTGTTTGCACTATGTACCTCTATCACGTGACCGGCTTCCCACCCTTCGCACACATACTTTTTCTCTGCTTTGCACTCTGAAAGCTCACATTAAAGAACACTGCTCTTTCTCTTTTTGATTTGTCTTTTTCGGTCAGGGGTCAAGATAGCACTGCGACTCATGGAGACCGACGCCATGCGGGCCCTCAAAGCGAAGCCTTGGGACATCCCTCTAGATGCGTGCTACTCTGCAGGCCCCATATGGAGTGACCCGTACATAGCCTGCCTTGTACGCCACATGGCTCACACCACGTGGCACGCCTGCTGCACGTGCCCCATGGGTTCGGACGAAAGGGCCGTGGTGGACCACAGGCTCAGGTAAGCTTGTGTTGAGATGAAGTTGGCATTCAGGTGGTAAAAAAAGTGAAAATTACCGTCTCGGCGGCCTACACTGTTAACAACCTTAAAAGGCCCAGGACGTGGTCGTCCGACTATTCCCACTTTATCATAACGGCAAGAAAGCCAATATGATTAGAAGCAAAGAAAGTCTCTCTGCGCGCATGTTACACGTAAAATTACGATGCCAAATCACAGCTTCTAATCTTCTGTCATAGATAGCTACCGCTATTTTAGTATCGCATTATTGACCTCATATACAGTGCCACAAGCGTATAGTCTGCTTCGAAAACTTCTGCAGATACATGCTCTGCAGTGCCGTATTCATGTTGCTCCGCAAGCTTTGGCACCAAACGAAGCTGCTTGCGCAGGGGGTTGTCAAATTGGATCATTCCCGCGCTTCTTTCAGTCACAGTATTAAACACACAGGAAAACGCTTGCAGAAACTAACTTGAGCTGACCGCAGACCAGCACACACACGTGAAAAGGAAACCTCGCGCATATTGAGCAGGTTAATTACGTCAAATGCACTTCGTTTCCTCACGCTTCCGTGTTGCCGGGCTGCGGTGCGGTTCAAATACAAGATTAAAGTCGGAGATTTTCTACCGCGCAGAATGGAGTCAAATTTTGCCAGGTTGATGTGGGACGTGTACGATTTCACATGCGATGCATGACGTAATCCTGGCCGCTTTAGAAATCGGGGGTCATATGGAACCTATTCGCAGCACGTGTGAGTTTCAACCTACACGCGATAGCTTGGTGCCGGAGCACTTCTCCAGCTTTATTAGCACGAAAAGTGCTGAAAATGCGGAGCACACTTTATCACGCGTGACAGCGCGCTCGTCGCAGGACGCAAGGAGAACGCCGTTATGCCCAGTGGCGCGCTGTTCCGAAATCTGTCCAAAATATGTCATGTGATCGCCGCTTAAATGCATCAATGTTTAGGGTTACGGTGGGGACCCGCCGCGGTGGCTCAGTTAGCTAAGGCGTTGCGCTGCTTAGCATGAGGTCGCGGGATCGAATCCCGGCCGCGGCGGCCGCATTTCGATGGAGGCGAAATGTAAAAACGCCCGTGTGCTCGCGTTTTTGTGCACGTTAAAGAACCCCGGGTGGTTAAAATTAATCCGGAGCCCTCCACTACGGCGTGCCTCATCATCAGAACTTGTTTTGGCATGTATAACCCCAGAAAGAAGGGTTATGGTGGGTACGGGGCCATTATAGTAACAGCCGCGGCGGGAACCAATTTTCGTGTACGATAAATTGATTGCGTTTATAATGTATGCGTTGTCTTTTGAAAACAATGTATATATATATATACACGAAAGAAGAATCGGAACCGAGGGGCTCGATTTTATTAGTCATAACCAGGAAAAGCCAACAGACAACGACGCCAAGGAAAGCATCGGGGAAATTAAGTGTAGTTGAAATTGGAATGTAGAAAATAATGAAGAAAAGGGAAATTAAACTGGACGAAAAGATAACTTGTCGCCGGCGGGAGCCGAACCCGCAACCTCCGCATTACGCTTGCATTGCACTACCAATTGTGCTACGGCGACGGCCATCAATTCGTCCACTAACTTGGGTATTTATGTTTACTAGATCTAGCCCCAGGAGTGTTAGCCAGCGCCACTCAGAACCATGGTGGGCGGATGTGGAACATCCTTTTTTAGTCCGATGGCTTCACGATACACGTGATCTTGGGAGAACAGGCACGTGGCTACTAAACCCTCGCATGCTACCTGATGACATCAAGGCTGCCAGATTCAAGACCCTCGTAATGAAATACGAAAGAAGAATGGGAACCGAGGGGCTCGATTTTATTAGTCATAACCACAAAAAGCCAACAGACAACGAAGCCAAGGAAAGCATCGGGGCAATTAAGTGTAGTTGAAATTGGAATGTAGAAAATAATGAAGAAAAGGGAAATGAAAGTGGACGAAAAGATAACTTGTCGCCGGCGGGAGCCGAACCCTCAAACTCGAATCTGACAGCCTTGATGTCATTAGGTAGCATGCGAGGGTTTATTAGCCACGTGCCTGCTCTCCCAAGATCACGTGTATCGTAACGCGATCGGGCTAAAAAAGGATGTTCCACATCCGCCCACCATGGTTCTGAGTGGCGCTGGCTAACACTCCTAGGGCTAGATCTAGGAAACATAAATACCGAAGTTAGTGGACGAATTGATGGCCGTCGCCGTAGCACAATTGATAGTGCAAATCATGCGTAATGCGGAAGTTGCGGGTTCGGCTCCCGCCGGCGACAAGTTATCTTTTCGTCCACTTTCATTTCCCTTTTCTTCATAATTGTCTACATTCCGATTTCAAGTACACTTAATTTCCCCGATGCTTTCCTTGGCTTCGTTGTCGGTTGGCTTTTTGTGGTGATGAGTGTGTATATATATATATATATATATATATATATATATATATATACATATATATTACCGCAGCCATGGCCTAGTGGTAGAGCGCCCGCCTCGGCTGCGGGAGGCTATGGGTTCGATTCCCACCGCCGCCGGGCACCCACTAGTTCAAATGGGTACAAGCGCGCCCCGGCCTGGCGTTCGGCTTTCTTCTGGGGTCGTACGTTTGGGAAAGGAGCCTGCGTCCTGAATTCCCGTCGAAACCAACGTGAGCACGGAAAAAAAAGTGATGTTCCGATATATACAATATATATATAAATATCGTGAAAAAAGTATCGAAAAGCGCGACTACCACGACCTTCCTACCAAGCTTTTCTTTAAAAAAAAGCTTTTAGACGTTTATAAACTGCGCAAAAAAACGAAGACACAAGAAAGAAAACACACACGACACCACTGCGCTCGCGGTGTCGTTTGTGTTTTCTTTCTTGTGTCTTCGTTTTTTGCGCAGTTTAAAAACGTCTAAAAGCTGTGAACCAACTAGCCCGCCAGAACGTCCTACTTTCTACCAAGCACACACTAAGGCGCATATCTCGCGAGTGTCAAAGCGCTGGTCGCTCGACGCCGAACAGGCACTGCGGCTACGCACAAAGGTAGTGTCGGTGGGGTGAAATGACACGTAATAACGGACACACTCGACATGCGAGTACCGTGTCTGTTTCTGACGGGTGTGTGCTGCTCATAATTTCCTCTCAATTGTGTCCTATCGGGACCTTTCCATGTCCGACACTGTCAATAGACTTTTGCTTGTTCTCTTGCGCAATGATAGTGCGGGGCTATATTTTTGATTAGGACACCCTTCTCGCTTATAAAATGTCCTGGTTAGGCATTCTTGTGTGATGAACAAATGATGTGGCAAAGTAGCTTCAGTATTCTTCTTAGGAAGTGCTGTTAGTACTTGCGCAACCGCCGTGTGCAAAACTATAGGGAGCACGAAAATAACGACGGCTACATGATGTGTGGCATGCAATAGGCATCACCCGTTGAGTAGTTCGCGTCGTGTAGCTGTTCCTGTCAGCACACGTTGAATCAGTCATTTCTTCAGCGCAAATCCTTGCTTTACTTCTCGTATCACTTAGGGTATTTTGTATACTGATAGCATGTGACAGCATTCACAAAGCAGATGGCGCCACCAATGCCTTTTAGGCGAAGTAGAATTGAGGTTTCTAGCTCGCAAAAAGCTTCATTTTGAATATTTCCTAAAGGTTTCAACGATTCCTCGATGGCATGGGCTGAGAGATGTACCCGGTGAACTAGAGAAGGGCACTGGGGAAGTAAATACGCAGGCGTTTACATGTCTTCTATGGTGCTGCTGCACGGAGACGTCCCTACTGATCACGCTTAATCGCTGTCATGCCTGGCTTTGTGTTGCGAAAAGCCGGCCCTGGGACGACCGCACGGTGTCAAGAAAATCTACGTTCTTCGGCAAGGCCTGCATATGGACTTCGGCTGGGCCGACGTTATTTGCTCGGACTAAGTAAAAAGCCTCCATTTACTTGGACTCGGGATAGTGTTTGGGCCGCTGATCCTTCAGCCAAAGGGATGAGTGCATCCGGGAGTAAGAGCCAGAGAAAAAAGGTTTATTCTACATACTTACAGTGGCTCCAAATGAGGAAGCCCACTCCATGGGGGAGCACTTCGAATGTGTCTGCTCACTACATGTCTGAGCACATATCAGAACAGGTCAGGATACACCACTGCACCCAAATTGTCCGCTTATAAAACAGTCGTCTTCCCTAGTTGACCCGACTAGGGAATCTGATGACCTTGGTGCGGCAAATAAGAGGAGTCGCATTGTTCACAAAACTGCGCCTCTAATGTTGCTCCCTCACATTTGGCTCAACTGCGTGGCCATCTGGGAAGCCGAGTTAGTCCTCGTTCCCACGGTAGTAATTCCACGGAGTCGGCCCCTCACATCAATCAGTGGCATCTCAGCGACGGTCAGCTTGTCGTGGTCGTCATCGGGCACTGTCGCCAGGTAGGCGGCCGCTGATGAAGCGGGTGGCATCGGGGCAACTCTCTAAGGATGCGCACTGCTGATTTGGGGTGCTGGTTTGCCCGTCACCATCGGTGTCGGGCAATGTCTCTGTCTGGGTGACGCTGATGAAAGGGCCTCCCTCGATGGAAACAAAAAAGAATGCGCCCTGCCGATTCGGGATGCAGCAAATCCTAAGGTTACCATCCGTCCTGGCGTAATGGCTTTGGGGTTGCGCTCCTACGGGGGCGAAATGCAAGACTACCCAGGGGGTCAGTTCTAATCAGGAGCCCCCAACTATGACGTGCTTCAATAATCATATCGTGGATATGACACGTAAAAAGAAATTGATTTTTTTTATCTTCAGATGCCCTACAGGCCGATCATCACCGTCATCATCATCAGCCTATATTTACGTCTGCTGCAGGACGAAGGCCGATAGTGAAGGTGAAAATCGTTCTTAAGTATAAGTGCCCGAGCAAATATAAGCACTCGAGCGATACTGCGGGCTGTTTGAATCGAAAGGCGCCTTTTGCAGTGTCTATAGTGTGTCACTTCATTCTCTAACAGACAGAATTACGTCAAAACAGTAATAAGGTCGTCTGTCAGATGCACTATTGTGACCTTTATGAAAGGGAACAGGTGTTCGCATGAGCTAGCTTCGTCTTCCCCACGTTGCGCGACGCCCCGGCAAGGTGCAAGACCAGAATAAGGCTATGCAGTTCGTTTTAGTGCATGCACCCTTTATTGCACGTTTTTTTTTGGTGCTGATACTGCACGCGAGCGGAGAAAAATGGAAGAATCTGACAGGGTAATCATTCCACCTCTCATACTGAGACACAGTGCGTCCATGCCAAATTCAAATAAGAGTTCCTCTTCGTGGCCGCCCAATAAAAAAAGGCATTGTTTCGGTACGGCTGGGACAAGCAGGAGAAGGAACGGTGTCCTTTTTCCTCTGTTCTTGCATCTCGCCGTGGCAATGGGTAATCGGCGCTGACCAGGAGGCGTTACGAGGTTGCAGCTGAAATACGCTGACACCATTCTCTCGGGAGGCCACGAAATTGAAAGAGACGTTAGGAGGATAACCGACGCGCGCCGGTATCAACGTTCGCTTTAGTTCTTTGCGTCCAGCCAAGCTCTGGCCATGTCAATGCGCGTTGAAGAAGCGCATGCGCTGATACGTTCCAGCGCGCCAGTTCCCGGTCAGGCCAGAATCTGGAACCAAACATGTACTTCACGATGAGCAGGGAAATCGATGACACGAAATCGCAGCATGTGCTACTTTAAACTGTTTGCACCATTCGTCAAGCTTTGTGTTAGGGTGCTGCTGTTGGCAAGCGAAGTTTCAGCGCTGGTTGCCCATACGAAACGTGTGGCCGACGAAGCCACGTGCCGCGTGGCTTCGTCGCCACACGTTGCCACCCGTTTATTCTGCCGTCGCCACACGTTTCATAAAGATGACGATAGTGTATTTCTCGAGTACTTAGGAGGCTACGCTCGCGGTTGAAAGGACAACAGTTCCCACACAATGCATTTTTGGCTGTCACACTGACTTGTTTACCTTATATCATTAAGGTTATCCACACGACGACTACAACAAAGTGACACGTAACTAGCTAACAACTAAAGCGTGGTCGAGCAATGAACTTACCACACGTACTGCGTATTTCATGTACTGCGTAGTCTCTTTTTTTCAACATTCCACGATAACGCGCAGCGGTGAACTATGCTAACGTTAATGTCCTGTGAATTTACAAGTAGTGAAGGTACGCGGTAGTAAACCCGATCTAAAACACGTAAGCTGCTATTTTCCGTATATTCCCGTCGGCTGTGATGCTTTCCCTCTACTATAATGTATCTTTAGTCGCGGATGTGACTGCAGTACTAGGCATATTCGTTCTTTATTTCGCAGACGGAAATGCCATGATAATAGTCTGTACGAAATCGTAGTAAAACACATGCGGAAGTTCTGAAAAGCGACTCCAGAGCGGCCGTCAGGCCACTGGCCCCCCTTGTGGGGTAACGTAAACGTAACACTGCGTCATGGCGCGATTGATGTGGCGAATAAAAATAATTGCTTGTCTCGTTTTCTTATGACCTGCACCGCCAGATCAGGTTTCCTTCTGCCATTCTTCGGGCAAATTGCCTTCTGTCTTGATCAAGGAAGTGTTTCTATAGTTTATACAGGGTATTTCAGCGAACACTTTCAAAAATTCTTAAAGGTTGCCTGTGGCAGATAGCGCAATTCGAGTTCATGAGCTGGTCTACTCGATGAGGCGGACATTACTTGCACAAGATATTGCAATGCATAATCAAATAATTAACAAAAATGCACAAATTAAAGGGTCCCTGATACGGTTCGGACAAATTTTGTAGACGCGTAGGAAGCAGATACAGTAAAACATTCGCGTCACAATTTAAGTGAAGCGTCTCATATTAGGAGAGCTACGGACGATTACAAGTTACCCTCCTCCCTAGCCATGCATTTCCTCCTCAACTCGCCCGCCGAGTGATCGGGGATAAGCTCCGCCTGCGCTGGCTCTACATCATGTTGTGACGTACGTTGTCGTCTACTTCCGGTTGTCTTGGAGCCAGCGCGCGAAGCATGGAGGTTTTTTTTCCTTCCTCCATGGCGAGAAGGCTCGCCAACCTCTACGCTAGCCGCCCAGCCGTCGATCCCCAGCGAGAGCGATCAAGCAGCGTGCGTTGCGAGAGTTCTGTCGCAGCGCCGAGCGTGTCCGGTATTCCGGTAACCACAGGCGGGCTGGGTGTTTTGACGGATATCAAGATGCGTAAACTAAAGCCCCTCCATACCGCTCTGATGAAGGAGCTTCATAGATGTACGTAGCAGCCTGATCGGCATGCACGGTCCAGCCATCTGGTGGCGCAGAGCTCAAACAGCCAAATACAGATCAAATATTCCTGTAACCAAGTGTAATACATTTGAAACATATAAAAAGACAACGTGTTCAAGATTACGCTCCTGCCAAAAATTTGACCCAGCAGCAAAGTACAAAAAACTTGGTTACCTCTATATTAGCTGTGTGTTTGGTTGAGCTTTGTGCCGCCAGGTCGCTGCACCGTGAAAGCAGTTCACGTTTGCCCCTCCGTTCATCACGTAAAACGTGGTAAAACGGCCAGTTAATTTTGTGCTTCAATGCATAAAGCGACGTTTTGTTAAGAAACTAGCTGGAACGCCAATGCATTTGTCCGGAAAATTCGGGAATTAATATGTTGAAACTGGTGTCATCCTGAGAATTATTTCCAAGTGAATCCGCCTTGGCAACTCCACGGCTACAGTTTGTAAATTGCAATATGGGCCATCAGGAAATTAGTTGAAAACTTAATTAGTGAATTTTTGTTAATTATGCGATTATGCATTGCAATTTTTTGTGCAAGTAATGTCTGCCCCTTCGAGTAGACCAGCTCATTAACTGGAATTGGGCTATCTGGCACAGGCAACCTTAAATAAATTTTGAAAGTGTTCGCTGAAACACCTTGTATAATTAACTCCTTCCCGGCTCTGAATGAGCTGTCTTCTCCCAGGCGTTTCTGGTAAAAACGGCCAATGACGAGCTGGGCTCGTCGACTGCACCTGTTATTCTCTAGGCGTTTTACTTTTCTCGACGGCGATCCATTTTATCTTGCGTACTCTATTTTAGCAATCACTTGAAATTTACCTAGTGAACACCTAAACTTTTGTCTACACTGTTTTCTCAAAGTATTCCAAACGAAAGAATTCGTACATTTTTGTCCATTTCAGGATAATTGTGCGGCACGGGAAGGGTCAAATTGTCAAGTTTTCACAAAGGCGTCTTATTATATCATTTCGTAATGAAAAGGCATTTGATTCAGTAGAGATACCAGCAGTCATAGAGGCACTGCGTAATCAAGGAGTACAGGAGGCATACGTGAATATGTAGGCAAATATCTACAAGGATTCCACAGCTACCTCAGATATCCACAAGAAAAGTAGAAAGTTACCTATCAAGAAAGGGGTCAGGCAAGGAGACAAAATATCTGCAATGCTATTCACAGCATGCTTAGAAGTGTTCAAGCTCTTAGACTGGGAAGACTTAGGAGTGAGGATCAACTGCGAATATGTCAGCAACCGTCGGTTTGGAGATGGCATTGTCCTATTCAGCAACAATTGGGACGAATTACAACAAATGACTGAGGACATTAACCGAGAAAGTGTGACAGTGGGGTTGAAGATGCAGAAGACAAAGATAATGTTTAATTGCCTGTTAAGGGAACAAGAATTCAGGATTCCTAGTCAGCCTCTGGAGTCTGTAAAGGAGTACGTTTATCTAAATCAAATGCTCTCACGGGAACCTAATAAGAAGTTTACAGTAGAATAAAATTGGGTTGGAGTGCATACGGCAGCCATTACCAAATCCTGACTGGGCGCTTACCATTGTCGTTAAAAAAAAGTGTACAATTATTGCATTCTACCGGTGTTAACATATGGGGCAGAAACTTGGAGGTTAAGAATCTGGAGAAGTTAAGGACCGCGCAATGAGCGATGGAACAAATGTTAGGCCTAACTTTGAGAGAAAGGAAGATAGCAGTGTGAATCAGAGTAAACAGGGATAGCCGATAGTCTAGTTGACATTAAGAGAAAGAAATGGAGCTTGGCAGACCATGTAATGCGTAGGATGGATAACAGGTGGACCATTAGAGTTACAGAATTGATACCAAGAGAAGGGAAGTGCAGTCGAGGACGGCAGAAAACTAGATGGGATGATGAAGTTCGGAAATTTGCAGGCGCAAGTTGGAATCAGCTAGCGCAAGACATGGGTGATTGGAGATCGCAGGGAGAGGCCTTCGTCCTGCAGTGGACATAAATATACGCTGTTGATAATGATCATCATCATACTGTGCTGTCAGAAAAATGCATATGAACACTGTGAACGGCCGCCGCAAGGCCTCATGGATGGGGAAGCGAAGCGGACTGGAGACGCCGTCTAGTTTCAGTGAAACGATGTCCTCAATACGAAGTGTGTTTGTGGTAATGCTGAAGACAAGGACGCAGGAAGACTGTTTATGTATAGATGTTATGTTGTGTGTGTGTGTTGGTTTAGATGCGAGCGATTGGGTGTGTTGCACCCGTTGACTGTTTCATGGCTCCGTCGCTCCGCTGCAGCCATGAACCCACACCGACTTGCACAGTTCTCTTGCCTTTTGAACGTGCTGTTGTCGTTACCGTTACGATGCTATAGGTTAGTCAAGCGTAGTTCCGAATAAGCATCTTTGTTCTTAGTAATAACAGATGCTGCAGGCATGTTGATGTCCCGAAAGACCTTGAGCTCGGTGTTTTGTTTTTGTTCAAGTTAGTATTTCTTGACATCAGGGCGAATTTAGGAGCAAACAAAAATTCACTTGAGCCCTAGACGGTCTTATTCGGTACATCAGATTGCTTTTGGAATATTTATGAATGTTGGACTGTGTCAGCGAAATAATATTTTTTAAAGTAAATACTTTATTTCAGCAAGCTTTAGTATTTGCAGATGTGGCGTCCCAAATAAATTTCGGAAAAAAGATAACGTTAGAATTATTGAAATGATTTTGAAATTTCGATTTGCTACATTCGTTGTCATTATTGACTCTGACTGGCTTGTAGAGCTTTGATGTTTAGCCATGTAGCGCTTTAGTGCGGCGAGCAGTAAACGTATCTAAAACTTGAGTTAAAGAAAGGATTCTCGTGTGACTGCACGCACGGGCACTGGATAGGGTGAAACTTACAAGCTAAATTACAATGATGGTGCTCTATTTGCCTTTGATTTTTCTTTAGATTGTCCCCCCCTTCAACGCCTTGTTTGTTTGTTTTCAGGGTTCGCGGCCTGAAGAGCCTTCGCGTCGTGGATGCATCTGTCATGCCAACAATAGTAACTGGGAACCTCAACGCACCTGTGATGATGATCGCCGACAAAGCAGCGGCTATGATTCGACAAGATAATGCGTAGCTAGTATTTCTTTATTTATGCATTGAAAAGAAAGGTTAGGTTCTTCATATGATTACCGTTTGCGCTACATTGACAAAGCGAAGCTAAACAAAATGCTGAGCTGCGACAGTTTGGTTTTTATTCCATAGCTGTCATCGTTCCAAGTGTAGCTTATCTCTTATTACTGGAAAACGGTACTGGTGATTTACTTTCTTGCTAGGAATACGGTGACTGCGATTTCAGCATCTCTTGGAAGGTGCATCTGTGTGGCCGAAAAGCTCTGATTTTATAATCACACAAACTTTTTTGTCGGCATCATTGTCGTCCATACCAACTCGGGAACAGCTTAGAATTCAATTTCCGCCACTCATTTCGACATTATTTGCATGCCCGTCGCTCTCATGTTGTGTGTGCAAGCTCTGTAAAAAATACCCGAAGGCATTGCATGAAATAAACTGGCTAGGTTGCCCTCGCACACTTTGCGCGAAGTTGTATATCCTGATGTACCGTCTTAATCTTGTGCCACACAAATTTCGCTCAGTAACTGGGGCATTTTTAGCAAATATGTTATACCTACTTAGGAATTATGTGGACTGAGATTACTTGGTGAAACGTGTGTGGAATGATAATAAATTATATATTACAAGAACAGTAGCAAGAAGCTTGACTGCACAAAGAGCCGACGCTCAAGGAAATTTGGTCCACATAGGGGGCATTTAATTAGTGACATCAATGTAGAGAAAGATGAAGGAATTAAGCTAGTTACTGTTTTACTGTTATCACGAGACACTCTAAGGAAGCGCGCATCCTCATATTTACAGGCGATCATGTTCTCTACAGGGGGTACCGGTAGCATAAGGGCTGGTATAATGCTTTATTTCCGAAGCTTACACTTAGTGTTAGAGTAAAGTGGTGGAATCAAATATAGCAAATGGCAGACGCAGTATATATATATATATATATATATATATATATATATATTATATGTGGTGTGTTGTGTGTGTGTGTGTGTGTGCTGCGTCTGCCGTGGTGTCGCGGAATTCGCAAAAGAATGCTTGGCGCCACCGCTAAAAGTACGCTGTTCCTTCAAGTTCAAGTTTCACTGCGATCGACGTTCGACAATATAAATTTGCGCACCCTGAAGGGCGC
Organism: Dermacentor silvarum; assembly: GCF_013339745.2. Taxonomy (NCBI): domain Eukaryota; kingdom Metazoa; phylum Arthropoda; class Arachnida; order Ixodida; family Ixodidae; genus Dermacentor; species Dermacentor silvarum. The sequence goes on along the minus strand of NC_051158.1, from coordinate 101,230,566 downwards.
CGTTTCCCATAGCCAAGGCCGTTGCTCTTAAGCGTGTGAAAACATTGTACACGCCCGCGTGCTCAAACTACCACTGCTATGAGAGACGTCAGAATAAAACGCTGCAATCATTCTAACTGGTGCGCGCTTAAACATTAGAAGTTTCACAACTATAGGTATTAATTTATTTCGTACAGGCACTGGAAGCGGCATTAGTTTAGACCGGTGGCGCCGCGAATGTCATGGCATGTGACGGCCAAGCCGGGTGGATCAGGCGCGGCCGCCAGCCACGTTGGTTGAATGTTTGCCATCGTTGCTTCTCTTTTGCACTGCCGGAATACCACGTGGAACCAAATCCGAACAAGCGTGTTGCGGTTAGAAGTGAATGAACCGTTACTGAAATATGCCTGTAGCTGGTGAGGCATTTCATTTCAACCGGTTTTCATCGTAGCCTCACCAGATAGAATGGCGGAAAGCCCGAATATGCGCTGCTTGTTGGTAACGGTGCGTACATATATTCTCAGCAATTGAAGCGCATTAATCGGAGCGCGTGGCCGCCGCCGCTTCTTGCGCCAACTCTGAGCACTGCGGACACCGAGTTGATGCATCTGCGATGAAAGCGAGATACATTTTGACTGCATTTGCTCCCATGGCGATCACCCAGCGCTCACCGGTGGCAGAAAAAAGCTGCGGCAGCCACGTGATCCGAGTATCGCGTTTCAGTCGCGGAGCACTGTACATTTACGACGCTGCTTTGCTTTTGTCTAGTTGTTTTAAAAGTAATAAAGGAGCCGTACATCTGCAAGAGCTTCGTGTTCCATGCGAATTGCGTGTCTTCGCCTCCGCCGGTGTAGCGGCTCCGGAGCTTGCGCGCCGAAGGCGAACACTCGGGTTTGTAGTCATATTGCTATCCTCTCGGTGGCCTTAGTATTTTTTTTTCTTTTAGCGTGTATTCTCCTTCCTCGCGCTTCCAAACTCTGGTTGCGCCTGGTACATGACTGTTTGCTATGCATCGGCGGCGATCGCATGCAAAGCGTCGTGCTCCCACTCGCCGTCAAGGCCGGCTTTACACGTGCACCGGCCGCCGCCAACGGCTCTCGTCGCGCTAAGCTGTGTGAAATAGACAGCATGAAGTCTATAATAGCTTGGGCTAGACTTTAAGATTGTCGAAGCATCGCAAAGGAAAAAAACAGACATCCGTCCTCTACCCATAGTTTTCATGTCGTCTATCTCAGCTACCATGTTTACTAGCCAGGAATAGTCGCCTAAGTGAAATGTCATTTGCCCCCCCCCCCCCCCCCTTGAACGATTATATTTCATTTCATAAGTGTTGGAGACCGAGACTGACGTCCTTAGGATGCGGTTTATTCAACCAAGTGCGCAAGATGGCGCTAGCGCGAGTTTTCGCCCCACGCGTTCTCCCCTCTTCGTCGTCTTCAGTTTTCATCATTATAAGGTTGTCAGCCATGGGAGAAACCAATCGCTCTGAAGGGTGCAAATATTTTTCCTGTCTGCCGTTTAGAGCACAAACTTTCTAGAGCAGAATGTTTTTTTTTACTTTCTGCAGTCTTTGGGCCTTACACAAGGCAGGCGTATGGCTGTTTACGAGTTTCTAACTGTGTTCAGACTGCTGCGCGGCTAAATCAACCACTGGCGGCCGAATATGAACATTTGTGCAGTGGCCGACCGATTTGTTGCACACCGACTAATTCCATCTTGTTGCGGCATGCAGACATTATTCAGCAGGCGAGTATGCGCAGGTGTTTAGCGAAACGTTTTTTTTTTCTCGAAATTTTCGCCCTTCAATTTGGGCGTCTGTGTGTTGCACGAGGGCCGTCCTTACACGAGTAAATACGGCATTAATGCCATGCCGTCAGCCTTTCCTGTCCCAAATACGCACGTAGAGATCACCGTCTGGAAAACAATTCTGAAATCTCGCTTCTGCCACTGGTTCAGTTCGTTTTTTTTTAAATTATATTATCAATTCACCGGTGAACTGCAGCTTGTCACGCGGCTCAGTGAAAGGGCCGGCATCCTTCGAGTGCACTGACCTTTGAGACGGCGAGACAGCTTGGATGAGAACTGGCTGACCTTGCCTAATGCATTCAGAGCTTTATTGATCCTGAGGCGTTTATCAGTGCAGTTTCAGTAGAAGCTTACCCTAAGCTGGTTACCATAAGTGAGAAGTTGTAGCTCGGGGCGAACTATATTTGCTGGGACACGCGGGTGGAAACTGTGCGCTTAAAGAAATAACGTTAAAACAAATGCAATGCAAGTTGTAGCAATGGTGATATTGAATCGTTGCCGAGGATTAAAAGCACAATTTTCATTCAAGGCTCCCATTCTCATTGCTAAAAATTGCCACACATAGGCAATTTTATCAAAGGTTACAGCATGACAAATCCGCGCTAGCAAGAGAAATTGCGATGTAGCAACGTATTCATTATTACGTTTAAACAGGGCAAATTACTAATGCCACCTCCATAAACTGATGAAGTTTTGTCTAGTGAGAAACAATCGTTAAGAAAAATTGGTCTCCAATCCACGCGGTGAAGGTGGTTGGACGCCGAAGCTATCAACGACACCTAGAACGGCTACCCATTGTAACGTAATTTGAAATGAATCGGGTGGCGACATTCACATGGAATGTACCTAATTATTATCCAAAGACGTTTGAACGGCCTGCGATTTGGCTTGCACCGCTACTTCTTGCACCGCTACTTCTTGCACCTACGAAGAGTTGCACCAGAGACAAGCGAAATGCACCTAAGCACACTGTTTATTACATTGCAGCAACACTCACGACTGTTTTCTGATCACTGTGATAGACGCTGATATCTTTCGTTCTCAATGTAGGCAGATTCTTGGAGAACGCTTGATTGGTGTATGATCCGTGAATGGTGGTTGGTTAAGTCGCATCAGCGAAGCACACGAGTGCGAACTCTTGCATGACGAATTGGATGAACCATTTGTTTTGCGGTTTTGAAATGTCCACAATGAAGTCCCCGACAATGGTCAGCGGTGTGGCGTGATTCATTTCCAGTGACGAGAAGTGCTTTCGCATGAAGCACTCGATGTCCCATTTGGGTGTATTCAGTGAGATGTAGACCGTGAAAATTAAGATTCCGTCGCTCGTAGTAGCAGAACACGCATCCCGTCAAGCGACTTGGCATGATAGCAGTACACGCGGCGCGCGCCTAAGTGCAGCTTATGCAACCATAATCTTTACCAGGAGACGCTTGCGCGAGTGCTATGCACGAAGGCGAGCTTTCTGGTTGTTTTTTCTCCCCTCGCACGGCTACCGCCGTATATGCGCGGAGGCGAGCGCCATCTGGTGGTGCTGCAAGGAACCCAGCGGTGCAAGCGGCGCGCACCTTGCGCTGTTTGCCCACGGACACGACAGACCCATTTGGAGGTAGAGCTGTACCACCTCGTTGTAAAACAAACGCAGACCACGGTAACTAGATAGTAAACAATTTGCGTTACATCCCCTACACGCCGTAGGCACCATACCGGTGTTTTCTAGAGACGGCGTGTCAAAGCTTTAAGCTTTTGCGCGTGGAACTTACGATTTCACTTCGTGGTGTGGTAGTCATTGACTTTGGTGTCTGTGGAAATATCTCTCAAGTGACAAAGGTTAGTTGGCGCAAGATGGCACAGGGGCCGACAGAGCACGACAAGAACTTAACGCAAACATCCACATGACGAGGTGGGAGCCAGAGCGCGATGAGGGCGCTCGGGGGAATGGAGGGATCTCTGTGGCGATGATCTCAAAGGGAATATTCTGCGGCATGGCGATCGACAGCCGGTCAGAGACTAACGTGCGTGTGATGACCGCAGGGGTGATGGCATCGTTATCGTTTAAAGTGGTGGACGCTAAATCAGGCAGAATCAGGGTGCCATGATCAGAAGGTGAACATGGCCAAACAAGAGAGACGAGGTCGACTAGCCGTCAGTTTCACGGCTCCATGAATTGTAGGCTAAGCGGACAATATAAGCTAAAAATTTTTTCCCACTGTGTGTGTCCCTGTGTGTGCCCGTGTGCGACATTGCGAGCTGAGCTATGTGGTCTGCAGTCGGCATCGAACGTTTATGGACCGCAGTAAAACAGAAAGCTTCAAGTTTATGGAAAGTTCGCGATTCTAACCAGTAAGACCATGCAGCACCCTTTCCTTTCGGTAAATTATTACAGGCTGGAAATCGATTAAACGGGGCAACATGTCGGGGCTGCGGATATGTTGAACTTTTTTTTTCTAAGCTCCCTTGGGCTATATTTTTTTTATGCCGACTGAAGGCACAGCGGGGGAAATCTAGCACGCTGAAATTCGGGGCTGTGGCCGTAGCGGCAGCAGCAATGTTCATGCAGCAGCCGTATGCAAAAGCTCAATTGCCGCTGGTTTTTAGAACGGAAACAGCACTAACTAATGAGACAAGGGAGAGAGATAGACACAGGGGTGCTGATTTGGAATTCGGTATTTAATTTGCGCACTTTACGGCCCCAGATCGGAGACTGCGTGAAGGAGGCACAACCGATGAGCCACAACGATGCGAACTGTGGTTGCGCATCAGAATCGTGGTCGCCGGTATTGTCAAGACTGTAGTTAGTAGTCACCTTCTTCATCGTAGCACCGATCTCTGGTATGCTTCTGCACTACGACTCTACACTCATTTTCGCAATGGTCCATGCAATCTTGTGGCATGGAGTCCTTGACCTTCGCTCATTACGTATAGCACGCACTGTGGAAATAAAGAGATGGAAATAAAGACAGCCCGAAGAAAGAGGCAAGATACCACTGAGCAAAAGTTTTAAGCAAATAAAATACCTCTTTATATTGTGGTGCTTTCGCCGTACGTTTATGCATCAAGAAGATAAGATTGTTTTTGTTCCCAACTCTTTTATGTAACGATATATTAAAACAAAAGCAAGACACACTCCTTCGCAGATGTATTTACTAGTGACCAGCGACTTGGACATACGTCGTCGTCGTAGGTCGCTGATCTCTTCACGACGTTCGAGGGTGTCTGAATTTGTATCAGGGATAAAAAAAAGAGTTATACAGTAAACTTTAGTAGCGCTTCTCTCGCAGCGTCTGATGTTTGGCGTAACCTTAAGCGGTGTCCCACAAAGTCCGTCATTCACTTCTGTGTGCGCAGGCGTATTCGCTGTGGAGTTTAGTTGTCTACATCAGCGGAGGTCCGCTAAAAGGCGTGCGCTTAGAGGAAATGTATGTTGTGTGGTGCAGTGCGCCATACTATACGTCGCCGTAATTTTAGGGGCGAAGCACCTTAGGGCCGAGCCTTGTCCCCCCCTCGTCGTCGTTGTCGTCCGTAGCTCTGGTTTGAATGGAGCGCGCTAGGGGCGCTGCGGTGCACAAGGGCGTTCGTTCCCGACGCGCGTTTTCTTTCTCTTTCAGCCATGGATGATAACGGTCGGTGCACAAGGGCGTGTTATTGTCCACATATGCAGTGTTATTGTTTTATATCCCCAGTCAAAGCTCAATGTGTAATAACTTTTTATTTTGCCCAGGAACAAAACTGAGGTCTGGGTGGTGATGCACAGAAAAAAAGCAATGAAATGTAAAACTACGACTAAAAGTTAGGGGATAAAAACAATGAGATAACGAAAAAGAACTGGACAAACAGCTACTTAATGAACAGCAATACAGCAATAACACACAGTTGGCAGACGGAGAACATGTACAAAAGGAGAGGGAAACTATGAGAAGCCGGCAGAGGAGCCGAGCTGGAAAGAAGGCTGAAGAGAATGTGCAACGCTGGGAACAGAAAGAAGACAACACGTTAAAGCGGCTGTCTGTTGAAAGAAGCGGGTATGTGGAAGGGCCTATGTTTCCTGGTAGTCTCCTGTGGAACTCGCAGTGAAAAATAAGCTAGTAGATCCGAACATGTAATAATGCCATTATTGATAAATGGGACGTCGGTGTGGCTACGCCTGCAGCTAAGTGACCGAATTGTAGAATGATTATTGAGACTTGAAAAGTATTTGGTGCTTGAGGCAGAAACCTAGTTTATACGTGCTCATGAACTTGTCTTGCATACGCTCAATTAAAATGCTATTTCATTTGCCTGCACCATTCCACACCACTTAGGCATATTTAAGTAATGGCCGACAGGTCGATGCGAACTATTTGACGAAGGGAAGTGGGCTCCGCAAATCTCTTGTACGTTCGCCAGCGGAACCGAGCGTTTTCAGGCCTCGTGATGCTACGTGCTTAGAATGAGCGGAGAAGCTTAACGTACGATCAAACAGCACACCAAGGTCGCTTATTTCAACAACCCTCGACAGCAATGCATTATCATGAGAATAAGGAAAGGCGATATCATGGGTTTTACACGATGGTGACAAAAATTCTCGTTTCCAAATTATTTAGAGTGAGCCCTTTTAACTTGCACCATTCAGAGACTGAGGATAGGTCGGACCGCATAGCGCGGCAGTCTTCGATACTGTGTATCTCCTGAAATATTTTAATATCATGGGTGGGAAGAAGAAATGAAGACTTCTGGATTGCTGAGCAAACGTCACCGAAGACTAATAATAATAATAACAATAATAATAATGTAATAATCAATCAATCATGTTTATTTAACGTGCCCAGGAACAACCCTAAGGTCTGAGTGCGGGCACGCGCATACATTAAAAATCAAAAACAGAACACTGCAGCGGAATATTATTAAAATATCTATGAACAAAAAGAACAATTATGCAAAAAAGTACCTACAACAAAGCGCAAAGTAAATACAAAAGAAAAAGGATGAGAAGGGCTCTTGAACAATGCATGAAACTTTAACACAACTAGGCAAAGCTCAGAAAAGAACGATGACAGCAAGTTATGAAAGATATCAAGATCAGGAAAGTAAGTGTTATACACACTCTGTATTCTGTGGAGGGTTGAGTGTTGGTGATGACAGGGAGGAACATGGAAAGGTCTATGTTCTCTGGTGATCTTGCACGGAATACCGAACATGATGCGGCTGAGGAGTTTGGACATGTGAGGTTATCGTGAAGGAGTTTGAAGAGAAACAGAAGGTCAGAGGGATTACGTCGGTAGCGAAGTAAACGCAATAACAATCAAACAGTGCTAGAACAAGGTCCAATGTCCAGGTTTGCAAAGCGGTGATTATACATGCTTAAAAACATTTTCGGGACCCGATCTATAATGTCACTGTTGGATCTGGAACAGCCATTTCAGACGACCGATGCATATTCGAGTAGAGGAAGACAGATGGTTGTGCACAACTTGCAGAATGATGTAGGAGACCTAAATTCCCTCGATAGTCTGCAGACAGAGCCAGGTGAGGGCGCACCCGGCATTGCAACGTGTTTAGTGTGAGCCGAAAAGTGTAAGGTTGCATCAAAAAGTACACCAAGATCATTGATATCGCAGGCTTTAAACAACGGTACAGAATATACAGAATAAAAAAAGGAAATACTTGCTGTTTCGCACGTGAAAGTCATGACTTTGGTCTTACCAGCATTCAAGATGAGGTGATCATATCCATATCGTATTGCTTTAACATGAACGATACTACCTCTTCTTAATCCCTTACTGTCATGGTTAACTTCGTGAACTCAGTCTTCAGGGGAAGCCTTGAATTCACGTTTGCATGCAAGGTCAGCAAAGAAGCTATACTTTGCTTAATATCCCCGAGCTCATACATTAGGGAAACACCTGAGGAAACTTAGGCCATCAGAGTTTCTGGTGAGCGCGAGGCTGTCCCAACACGCTGCGTCGTTGTACGGCAAGATACCCCACATTGCAACGCGTTTAGTGTGAGATGAAAAGCGTAAGATTGCATCAAAAAGTACACCGAGGTCATTGATCTCGCAGACCTTACACAACGGTAGAGAATCTACAGAATAAGAAAAATAAATACTTGCTGTTTTCGGGTGAAAGTCGTGCGTATTTCTACCTTTGTCACAACCAATTTCTATAAGAAATGGCTCTCAATATATCGGCAGTGGACCATGCGTAATATATTTTTAATTGAATGTACGCACATGAGCGTTGAATTTTTTTTCACCCGATCGCAAAATCCTTCGTAGATTTAGAATAGGCCGCTCCCACAATCAGTTGCGCCCCAGTCGAACTGTGCAATAAACTTATGAAACATTTTTCTGTTAGTGATCTTGACTTCACGCCTGTTGTTCTTATTGACTTTTTCTGTATGGTATATTTCCGGCGCGGTACAAGCGTGCGCTATGGCGACATGCCACTCAATAATGGTCGGCTATGTTTAAAGTGATAACGCAAGCGGATAAGGCATAATCCGGTGATCTTATTGAAATGTGCTCAAGATAGGTGGATACAAGTCTGTCTTATATGAACTCTTCCTTAGAGGGGTGATTTATAGTAGCCTGTAGGCCGTATGTTGACAGAATTTAGAGGTTACCCCATACCTCATGTAGTGCGCAATATATTGATGTTTAGGTCCGCTGCCAAATATATCTGTTCAAATGAGGTATGCCATTATAACACCTTATCCAGTTCAAGTAAGAATTGTGTGACACTATTAGTTGGAGGACGATGCAGAGCTCTGAAGAATAGGTCAGTGTTCGGAAGTGTTATTTTCATCGGTAAGCATTCAGTATGTGTAAAGAAAACTTGTATTAGAGGTGCATCAAATTTATTGCTAACAAAAAGCGTGCTATGCCACCTTTCCATCTTTTCGGTCGTGATATAAGGGAGGGTCGGTAACCGTTTAATACGAACATGTCAAAACAGCCATCTGGTGCATCTGTTTTCATTATAATAAATGCGTAATCGAATTTCACAGCTAATTCAGGTATTTTCCTGTACTCCTCCCAGTATGTGCGCAGGCTTCTAATATGGATGCTAACTATCGTGAAGTCATGCTCTAGGCTGACAGGAAAGGCATTTTAAACTCACTGAAATTTCGTATGGAAGAAAAAATATCTGGCGTGATGCTTAAGCAATATTAGCAATACCAGCTAGGTCAGTGTTTGGTTTGACGTTGGCTGACGGTTCCATTTCACCGCAGTCAACCACCAGTTGTTGCGACTCGTATCCGAGCGGTCATTACGAGTTTACGCAGCTGGTGATGTACCATGATGCCGGGTGATCAAGAGCTCCGGAGTGACGTCCAAGAGATGTAAAAAAGGATTTATTTGCAGCATTTACATTTTGAGAGATTCAAAGTACGAGCACGAACGAGCACACTCCCAGCACTGAAGGTCCGCTTTTATAAGCCCTTCCTTTTCCCCCTTTCTCTCGCAGGGTAATTTACTGTTGTTGTTCTAGCCCAATCACAATCTCCGAAACTTTCGCAAAATTCCCTCCCTGCCGTTGCACCGTTCCGCTGGATTACGCCTCCAACGTTGCGCAACCGCCCCACATACGGGTAACCGCTTGGCGACTTGAGAACCTCAACTTTGATCCGTTCCCACAGAAATCCATGTCGTCGTCTCAAGCGAGCTCGTTTGTTTGACTGTCACAGTCCATACCGTGACGGAAAAGAGCGACGATGCCGTTTAACGATGCACGAGACCCATCACTCAAAATTCGTCGCGACCATCAGCTCCGAGCGGTCGAAAAGCTGAGGGCACGAAACATAATTGCTCGGCCACTAGTCGGATGACGCTGACCTAGTCGCCAAGTCGTTGGCATGGCAAAGACGAAAGGGTATGAATGGCATCTCATCGCTGCAGGCTTGCCGGCACAGCATCATTTGACGAGAACAGCCGCCGGGCACAACTGTGCTAAATGCCAATCGTAACATCAGTCACTCGGATGAAGTATCCAATTTCGTCCTTCTTGACAAATATTTTCCGTCCTTCACCTATTCAAATTTGTAGCCCTTTATCTTATGATGCAGTTCTTGTTCACCAGAACATATTTCAGTTTAATCTGGTCAGAATGTCATTAAAGCAAAATCTTCGTCGCTGCCCATTTTGGTGCCCCAAGCGTCTCAATTTTCCACGCGTGTCAAACCACGCACGCCTTGTAGTCCCCGAGACAAAACGAGCTAGTACTGCCGTGTTTGTCTCATGCGTGCTTTGGAGAGCGATAAATAGCCTCGATATGGGAGCTTGAAAATTCTAATAGCATAAGTTTACTAGCCACGTGCGGTAGGTAAGATTTCTTTCAGGCTTTGCTAGTGTTCGACCGGTAGCCCTTCAATTTCCATGCTCGCCTTTCCACTGTATTGTTCGCTGTCATTTATATCGTTCCTGCTGCAGATGTTGAAGCTGACCTGCCAGAGCTTCAAGTAGCGTTTTGAAGTCAGCAATTAGTGCTTCACGTGCAGCTTCCCGCTTTTACTGCCAACATTTGTTCTAACACCATATCGCATTGTTTTAAGATGAACGATAGTGCCTCTTCTAGACCCTGAATTGTCATGGTTAACTTCGTGCACTTAGTCATCCGGGGAAGCCAAGAATCCACTTTTCTGTGTAAGGTCAGCGAGGAAGCTATACTTTGCCTAATATTCGTGAACTCATACATTAGCGAAACACCTGAGGAAGCTTCTGCCATCAGAGCTCCTGCCGACTGCAAGGCTGTCCCAGCACGCTGCCTCGTTGTACGGCAAGATTTGCACGCCCAGGTTTCCAGTTTGCTTTACCTCGTGGATGTAACTTTTGTGTGCTACACCTGCACGCTGCTGTCCCAAATTATAATCATCCCAGCACTCTGCACATGTCCAAAGACGACCATCGTCAGCAAAGATTTGTGACAGGCAATCAAATTGTCCATAATGCCTAGAAACAAGAACACGCTCTGCAAGCGGCAGCGGTCAAGCTTTCATAAGGTGCAAAGCGGAACACAGTTCCTGTGTTCACCGGGTATGGTGAACCACAGGTACTATGGTTATTTTTATACAATATTATAATAATAATGTTGGATATCAGGCCCCAAGTACCAGCTTACCCGTGACCATATCAAAGGGTACGCTGAAGAGGCGGACTTACTAAAGGTAGAAAAGAGTTACCAGTTTCATGTTAGCTGCTGCCAGTCCGCTTTCGCATGCCAGAAACGTGTGCCAGAAAGGCACTCATTCATGTAGGAGAACGCGAGCTATAACGCCGAGTTAAGCACGCATTTTGCGGCAGACGACGCCGCAGCTGTGGCCGGGTACCGCTTCTCAACCGACACGTCTGTCGCATCTAGATGTAATAAACACAATAGAAAAGAGAGAAAAAGCAGCTGTTCGACTTCAAAAACCGTGCATGTTGTCAGGTTGATCGAGGTACATATTTTATAGGATACGGTGTGAATCTGGAACCTGTACTGACTGTAATTACGTAACGCTTCATTTCGTGCGGAATTTGGAGCGCAGTGCGGCACTGAACAGGTCTGAAGTGCTTGCCCGACTTCAGCATTAACAATTGTGGTCGGCATTGGCTAGAGCCACACGAAATAAATGAAGGTACAGCATTGATGTTACCGAGATGTACATCTTGGGGGCTACGTTACACGTGCGCATGAGAATACATGCAAGGCAAACGGGACAGGTAATTGACGCTGATGTTATAATACTGTATGCCTGTGAGCACAGCTGAGAGTGTTCATTAGTAGTAGGGCGGGAACAGTGAAGAGCGGGAACAGTGAAGCAAAGACAAAAAAAAAAAAACAGATGGTGCAGAAGCACTTCAAGATGGTTGTCAAAGTAAGGGAACAGTTTCTTCGGGGGCCCCGGAAAGGGATCAGGCGCTCTAACAATAATTCCGAAGTATGCTGCCGACATCGATGACAGTGCTCCGTGATGGTGGCACCAAGTATCGTCGATATGTTTGGTAGACGGCATGAAAACGTGACAACGACGGAGATGATGAAGCTGCGGCAACGATGGTAGCATCAGAGAGGCGTAATGACAACAACAGAATCACGGCAGCGTGGCGTCGATGACACGGTAACGGCCGCACCTCTGCACTTCTCTCTCCGCCCGTTCCCTCTGCGGATGTCAGGTACTCTATCCTCCAACCAATTTCTTTAAATGAGGCAGGATAAAACTGCGAATCTCGACAATAGACACAGGGCGTTCTAGACACAAGCCGGGTGGCGGAGACACTCTACAAAGCGCTACTACAGCCCACAGCAGTTAAACCTTTGGAAGACAGCAAGTTCTCACGCGAGAGCATGTACGTACGTATCAATAAGGAGTTTTAGTATAGCTGAAAACGCTTACGTTAGCGTTAGCGTGCGACGCAACGCTAACGCAAAGAAAGGCTGCACTGCGCGGCACAAGGTAGTGTTTTAGAATAGCGGAACGGAGCAAAACGCTAGCGCTAACGCAAATACACTTGGGCGCCATCTCGAGGCGGATACAGCAAACAAGAGCAAACATGATAAAACGCTCTCCTTAAGCCTACTACGCCGCTAATCGAGAACGTATATAGAAAATAACGCCCATTTGTCACCTGTACGCCGCTGTCGGAACATCATCACACAAATCTAAAGCAAACACGAGCATTAGTGGGGAACGAATGAGCCGAACAGTGCAGGCCGACGACTCAATAGATCCGAAGTGGACGGCTCTCGCTTCAACAGGTGCCGCCATCTTGCCCTACGTACGGAATCCCTTGCGTGCGTTAGCGTTGAACGGTATATTACGGAAACAGCGCAGTACGTAAGAGTTCTGGCTACGTTTACGTTCAGCGCATGCGCAGTTTGCAACACGCAACGCTAACGCTAGCGCTAAATCCTTGCGTTTGCTGTTTTCCGCTATACTAAAGCTCCCTAATGCCTCTGCCCTCTTCCTCAATGCCACTGCGCACTGCATCGACTTCGCGCTTCACGTAGAAAAGGCCGGTCGCAGTTCGCGGTGACCAACGTAAAATACCGATGCCGTGCCACTTTCACGCGGCCGCTGAGCCAGGCATTGAGCTGAGTTCATTCTTCCAAATAACGTCTGGGATCACTAGTGTCGGGCGCGGGGACGCGTAATTATTATGCGGCTATTTTCACATATCGCGCGTTTTCTTTATAACGCGGAAAAAATACTTAGGCCAAAAATAGCACACCAAAAACAATTGAAGCGGGTGTTTAAAGAAACAATTATTACTTTTCTATCGAAATTCGCGCCCTCATTTGAGTGATTAAAAAAAGTTTGGTAATAATTCTTTTCTAATTATCGATCCGTAAATTATGAAAAAAAATCGTCCTGGTGCAGTATTAGTGCTCACAAGATACCATTGGTTGCGTCCTCGTATGTTCTATATAATATTTTCAGGAGCTTCGCTAACGTTAGCTGGGACACAGTACGGCGCGAGCGTAGACTGGCCGGCCGGTCAGTGCCTTCTAAAGGTGCGAAGTGATTAGATCAGCAAGAGGTTGCTGATCTCTGTCACTCTTGCTGATCTCACTGCTTCGCGCCGTTAGAAAACACTGACCGGCCGGCCAGTCGACGCTCGCGCGTTACTGGTAAAGAATCGGTTGGCTGTACATAACCCGACAGTTCAGCATCATACATTTATCAGTATTCGTTGTGCAATACGTGGGATGTCTTGTTGAAAGTTTAAAAAATGGAGTATTCGTAGGCGTCTTTTAATAAATACGTGGTTTATTTTTTATTTACTGCGAATTCTTTACACTTTCGGTACCTTTTAGTAAGGTACAAATAGTTCTGCGGTTCTTCATGCATGTTTGCTAGGACATTAGAAACGGCGTACGTTGGCTCCGTGCAGGTCGGTTAGGCAGAGGGACGGCTCTGCATAGAAGCACAGTAACAGAACTTCTGCCACAGGTTCGGCGGCAAGCACTCGGTCTGGTTGGCGTACCAGTCCAGCCTCTGCACGAACATCACCCGTTGCTGCGAGCCATCGCGCACCTCGCCGTACACCTCGAAGTGCGCCACCGGTCGGGTAGCGACCAGAGCCCGCATGAGCACCTTGCCGGCCTGACGGACGTCGAGGGCAAAAGCGTCTGTCACGCTCTCCAACTTCCACCTGCAGCGGTGACACGGAGTTGCAAAATATGATCGAGAATATTTTGAAAATGCTCTACCTCAAGCAAAGTGGGATTTTAACGGGGCAAGAGTTGCTTTGTCTACAACTCGCCAGGATCAGTTTTGCTGCTCTGAAGAAAAAAACGACTCGCCACCTCGGTCCTCTGAAAGTGGATGTCCAGCAAAACTTTTGGAAACTACCAATACAGCTGCTGAGGTGGTTACGCTATGCCTTGTTGCTTTGGAGTAATTGTAGTATTGGTAACTTAGAGTAATGGTAATTTTGAGAACACGCCGCCGCCCATAGCGGTGCTGCAAGAACATTGAGATCAGTTGCTAGGCTGGTTCTTTTATACACGAAAGGCTAAGAAAGTCCCTGCCCACGTAGCATGCTGCCGTCGCCGCGGCAGCTTGAGCAACAGTAATCTTTACCGACAAACCTATGCGGGCAAATCTACGTCCTTAGCATTGTTATCGGCAACGGCCTATCATCAATTATGTGGTTGGGATGCTTGTTCTGTGCTTGTTCTTCAATGAATAAATAAATTACGGGGCTTTACGTGCAAATGACGATCTGATTATGAGGGACGCCGTAGAGGGGGATTCTGGAATAATTTTGACCACCTGGAATTCTTTAACGTGTACCTAAATCTAAGTACACGGGTGTCTTCGCATTCCACCCTATCGAAGTGCGGCCGCCGTGGCCGGGATTCGATCCCGCGACTTTGTGCTTAGCAGCCCAACACCATAGCCACTAAGCAACCACGGCGGTTTTCTTTATTGAAACATATGCTCTTTTCTGTGTTGTATGCGTGATTCCAAAGAAGGTACGCACAGTTCGCTTCACTTTCCTGAGTGCTTGAAGTCTCTGCCTTGTGGGGCACGAGCCATTCCTCCTGTCCTGCGCTGCCACTTAGATCGGCCCACAATTTTGCTCAGGTACGCGTAAAATGCTGACCACCGAGAGTCTAATAGCTTCGCGGAAAAAATAGTCAACTTAGCAGCAATTTCTATCACGTACGGTTGTGGTACAATTGTTTATTCGTTATGTAGTATGCCTAATTATTTCAATTAAACTAAATGTATTGTCGGATAAACTGAGGAGTTCATCTCCAAGAGTGCTACATGGAGATGTACGCGGCATCTGTAAAATGCATTGAGTAATTTTAATCTTTGAGCTACGTTTTATTACGACAGCAATTATTTGGCCACTCCATGCGCATCTCGCGCCATCGTCGTCGGCATCGCCGTGATGTCCCGTATAATGTACAAGTGCGATAACATCGCGACCGTGCGCCCTATGCTGTGGGTGCGTGTGAAAGCGCGCAATGGTTAGCCGAGGATGAGGTGGCTGGATGTCGCGCGCGCAAGGGAGGAAGGTGCGGAGGAATCCCGCGTCTTCCATCGTACGCAAGGCAGCAGGGAGTGAGGGGGGAGGTTCTACTCCGGCAGGGGCTGTGTACGACGCTGCTGAGCGCGGCCACGCGCGCCCTCTCTTGCAAGCGATCTGCGCTGGGTGCAGATTCTATGCGCGTCCAGGGCTGATACCTTCGTGTGCGCTGTGTTCTCGCCGCTTACATCGCATTGAAGCGAGAGGCAGCACGAAGTGTGATTAGGTCGCTGCTGCTGCCCCTCTTCCTAGCGCCAGCGTTTTCCCACCAAGTGTCTGCGGTAATTGAGTGAGATGTGCTCATGTTGGCCTGTTAGTGCGTGACACCATGCTTGTTAGCTTAGCAAGCGAGTGTTTACAAGTGTACAAGGCCGATAAAAGTACTATCCTTACTTCGTATAGCTGTCTAATAATTTACTATCGTAATCGGCGCTCTGTCTTTTCGGGCGAAACTTAGACGTTCTTTTAGCGTTGCGTTTCATTTTCAATTTTATGTTTGCTGACAGCAGCCTATAAAAACTTGTAGCATAATTGTTAGTGGTTCGCTACAGCCGCTCCTATAGAGAAAAGAACGCTCAAGTACGCTAGATCAACTAGAGAACCGCCCTTTGTCCAAGAGCGAAAACTCAGATGCTGCTTCAGGCCGTCCTTTATGCACAAGGCGCTGTACCCGTTGCTGCGCTTCTTGAGGACATGCGGAATGAGTGAGACACGTTGAGGATTGAAGTGCGTTACACCTCGCTTATGTCCAGTTATGTGCAGTATCTTTTTTTTAGCTCTTGTGTTCTACCATCTCTAATTCCCTTTACCGGTATGTCCCCGCACAGGGTAGCCAGCCGGTCTATGCACTAAATAATCTCTCTATTTCACTGTCTTGCTGCCCTCCTCCATTGCCGAACTTTACAGACTGCATATGGGTTTTGTTCACTCAATATCAAGCAGCTCGCCGTAAGTTAAAATCGTGAGGTTCGCTAAATTGGAGCGGTCACTTCCTACTTAAAAGGTGCTCTCAACAAGAAAACATTGAGTCTCTCCTGACGAGTGCGCATCGTAGTTGGTGACAGGTGAAGAACGTGAAGGAAAATGCCCACGCCACAAAACTGTCTCTCTGCGTTTTCAGAAAATGTTCTCTTACAGGTAACAAAGGTATGAAGTCAAGAAACCGAAGTGGTTGAGTAACAACGAACAACGTCTGAAAGGGCTCCTATTTGGCATGCAAAGAGGTTTAAACAGGACCTGACACAGAAGTAGGTCTAAACAGTGGCCCTGTTTGGTAAATAAACTGGCTCATACTGGAAACACTACACAAAACAGGTCTAAACAGGGGCCTATTTGGCACGCAAGCAGATTGAAACAGGATCCGCTATCACAGGATTAGGTCTTAACAGATGTCGTGTTTGGCAAATAAACTGGTTCATACTGGATACACTGGCACCAAACATGGCCGCCTGTTTGGCAAAAAGCTTGGTTCGAACTGGACCTTTGTGGCAGCCATATTGGATGGAATCATTCAAGTTTAATGCTTGAACAGGTTTGGGGAGGTAGCTTTCTTTGGCTATCCACCCAATTTTACCACCTAATGAAGTATGCACGGGCCATTTTTATGCCGTATAGAAAATGCGCGACCAATAGCTGGCAATATGGTTTTAATAAAGCTGCATGCTAGCGTGCATGTACACACACAAACAAACACACAACACGCTTTCGGAAGGCTTGTAATAACATGTACACTTTTGCAAAGCCCTGACACACTAACGACGCATACCACACGCACTCGCGCACGCAAACGCACACACGCAAGCAGTTTCTGAAAGCGCTGGTGACAGACAGTGTGAACGTTCTTACATTGAGTACTAAGACGTTAACAACACAGCATGGAATTAGGCCACCGTGGCAGCAGCGCGCGATGCATGGAGGTCATTACTCATGAGCAGTACACCAGCCGCAGAACGCCACACAAAACCAAACAATGTGTGTTGATGACACCATTGTACTCTCAATATGTCGTCGATTACGATTACCGCAGAACAACAGGAACACAGTGCAACATTCGGCAACCAAACGACGATATGCTGCGGATTTCAAACGGGTTTACCGACCGTAACAGGTTCACATGAGCGCTACTCAGATTGCTGCCGTAGCTGTTGAAAACAACTTTGCTGAAGCACACCGTATACCTCACATAACATCGAAATACTACGCTCTCACCATTCATGCGATTACGATTACCCGAGCCAGAAGAGACAATGTAAACAAAATGGCAGCTATTACGTCAACAGGCTCTTGCATGGTCTCTTACAATCGCATGACCTGGAAAATTACACGTGATATTACTTTCCCGTTTAAGCTGTCACTGTGCGTGCGCGCTGCATTGAGCAGCTGGCCGATGTGGCAGTTTAATCGTGTGTACGCTGTGTCGAGAGAAAATGTGCTGCTTTTTGTGTGCGTTAACGATACAAAACCCCCTGAGCACGTGTAACGCTATCAGGGCACCGTATCTTTCGCTTTATTTGTTTCCAGCTCATGAGAACACTCTGGTACCCTCGCTGTCTCGCATCGAATCACAATGCACGGAAGAATTTACCGAAAGTTGTGCTATAACGCGCTGTAGTTCATTCGCAGTTCAACACTGTTTACACCGGATGTAGCATCGGTGCAGCCATTGCCATGGCACCTGTGACACGAAAGAGCTCTTGCTGAGTACACATCGAAAGGTAAATCCGGAGCCTTGGCGCATTCTTGCAGTCTATGATGCGTGAAGCGTGCCTTGTTATATGTGTCACAAGATGATTAGTAAAGTGACAAAAATATGTGCTGTTCGAATGTTCGTTGTTCATGTCGCAGTGCATATTTACCGAACAGTTTCGTGAAAATTGCCCTGAAACGTATTCATGTTGCCAAGAACATTATCGTTTATATGCGTTCTGCTATGAAGTACGCTAGCGCCTGGGATTGATCGATCTGAATGGACACAAAATTTAAGCAGGGAAAGTTACTGTTTGTGTGCGCAATTTGTCAGCGGGAAATCGTACATGCATTTCTAGAAGTACCTCGATGTGTCTTATTCGCAACTAACGGCTGCACGAGATGGCACCTGATTGCTGTGTCCGACGTATTGCCAGATTTAACTTGTATGCAAATTCTTCCATGGATAGAGTGTCGTCAGACAGCCTGTATTTTTGTGTATCGTGTCCTGTGTGTCTTCCTGTGTTTGTAAATGTTTTTGATTTTCCAGAGAAGCTGAGATTACAACAGCAATGTTTGTTTTAACAGAAGCACTTTTTTTTCATTTCTCCTAAAACACAGGGGTCTGTTCTTGTAATTTTTAGCGCATCGTCCTTTGGGACAGTGCTTTGTCTGCACCGCATAAAGAAATTAGGTATCGGTACGCTTTTCATGTACAATTTTCTTTGTTGTACAATTCCCATTTCACTTAGTACAGATGTGCGTTTGTGTGAAGATTTTGATAGCAGATTCATGTTTGCTGCCATTAGATTTACATGTTAAATAACTACCTGTGATGTAACAATCAGATATGTGTACAACCAGATGGAGCTTCATGTAGCATGATGTACGATGCTCTTTTCACAATGTAACAATATCTTGATCACAAGATTCTTCTTCTTGTTTCTAGGGTTTTACGTGTTAAAACCAGTTCTGCTTATGAGGCACGCCGTAGTGGAGGGCTCCGGATTAATTTTGACCACCTGGGGTTCTTTAACGTGCACTTCAACGCAAGCACACGGGCGTTTTTGCCTTTCGTCTCCATCGAAATGCGGCCGCTGGGGCCGGGATTCGATCCCGCGACCTCGTGCTCAGCAGCGCAACGCCTTAACGACTGAGGCACCCCGGCGGGTCTTGATCACAAGATTGCAGTTTGAGCAAGGATTACAATGAATTGAGTAATTCGTATTGTTTAGGTATGTCACGATTTTGTGAACCAGAGACACCTCTACACCACATAGGAACCTGCGGCACTTCTGCAGCCTGAACAGCATGGCAAAGTATCTGATCTACATGCTGTGACAAGGTGTGCACAAAACTGTCACTGCCACTTAGACGAACTGTAGGTTATGTTGGACAATTTATACCTGGCCAATCTCCTGAATTTTTAGTGAAGTTTACATATTTGGGCTCATTCTACAATTTTACGAATGTTGCATTACGTTTTACGTGAATGAAATTCTGTTGGTTAAGATGTTCTAAAGCTTTTGAGAGATGGGTGGCATGTGAGATTGCTTAATGCACTGTAAAAAAATTAATTCTGATCGTACTGGCGCTGCTTTCTTGTTAGCAAAGCAAAATCTGTAACGAGTATACCAGAGGGGGCACTTGCTTTAGGCAAGTTTGCTGAGATAAATTCCTGAAGCAGGCTAAATAGGTAGCAAAAATTACTAACAAATGTCTCTGTGAACAAAAAACAATGTGGTCAGTTTCTGGTGTTTGAAGTTCGCTGCTGCTTTGTGTGCTGTATCTCAAGGTAAATAAGGGTTGTTAATATGTTTCTGTATCCAACAATGTCAGTGCTGGGAGTAGGCTTAAGAATGTGTGCAGTCTCCCGAATAGAAGATTACGTGTCTGCTGCGTTTTACATAAAACAGAATAATTATTTCTGGTTGGGAGGTATGACATGTAGAACACTTTTGCTGTAGGTGCCCTATTCATAGCTTTCACTTTCTGTCTACTTGAATCGTAGATTTTAACATATGACCTACCTTCAGTTTAATCGGCTTACTTAAGTAACCCCTTATATGATTGGGGGCTAGAATACGTATACATGATTTGCTCTGTACTGAGTGTATTGCAACAGATATTTTTAGAGACCTCTATTACTAGGTTTTCATGTAGACCTGTCCTAACATCTGTGCCTGCCCAGATTATGCCTTATTAATCTTATTTCCTTTAGTAAAAATTCTGTATTACATTTGTTTCTTTTCTTTCGGTTGGGAGAGATGTTACGGATTTTGATAATATTATAGGAAAAGGAACCTTAGAAGAAAAAGCCACAAAAGGTGGTTTAAAAGCGTTCACAGCCCGGAATTCAACATGCCGTCTCTTGAAGAAATATCAGTATGAAAACATTTCTAGTTGCTTTGTTTTTATAATCTACCTGCCGAATACGTAGTCGCGTTATGAGAGAGTGTGTCTTTTTCTCCTTTTGTTTGATTTGTTTTGTTGATTGTTCGCGTTTTTAGTTCAGAATTATTTTCCTGCGGCCTCATGCGCTACTCTAACTGGATCGCATGAGGTATGTGAATAAATAATTTCCTGAAGCACCCAACAAACCATGACGTACAGAATTTAATTGTGGCTAAATTATAATGCGTCCCGAGTGAAGCGCAGAATCAAGCTTGACGCCGATTTCCGTAGATGTCCCAAAAATTGCATGTTGTGATAATGTGGTCCCACAAACTGCTGGTTACACGTCAGTCAGCCTGTTTGAGTGGTCGCAAGTGAGAGAGTAAACGAAAGCTGGGCATGATCGGCCCTTCCGCATATGACACACGATAAAGCTTCAAATCTGCTATGGCTTCTCAAGTACCAGGAGCATCCCTCTCACCTTCTCATCCTTATTATTCTGTGAACACTTCTGTCAACAGCTAGTATGCAAGACTTCGGGAGGATTGGTTACCGTGTTGACTGCTGAACTTGGCTGACGTGTGCCTGAAACATTGGTACCCTTAAAGCCCCCCTGTACTTTGCGCGCATTTTATTATGGTCAATTTAAATAACTAGTCTGTGAAATTCTTAGGCAAACAAGATGTTGCGCTGTAAATAATGCGTAGGCAGCTCCCTTAAACGAGGACCAGAAACAATATTTTTAACTAAAAGGAAGTGGTTTATGCATGACATGCTCAAGCCATGGTTTCCTACAAAAATTATATTATAGCGTGTTATGTCGTCATAGATACACACTATAAAAGTGGCAAACGAAAGGCCGTACCGCAATTACATACAAAGGTTTTCAGGTAGTACCATAATCTGAGCCCCATCCAAAGCTTCCTTGTTTTTTTCCATTTAGGCCATGAAGCCAATTTTTCTCTTAAAGGGTCAGACAAACATTCAGTACATAAATCTATATAATCTCGCTGATGGAAATATTGTGTCTTGTACTGACTGAACGAGCACTGTTTTCCTCATTAGACGAGGATTTGTATATTTATTTCTTCACAAGAAATAGAAAAAAATTACCTTTGGCGCACGCACATGGCAAAAGCATGACAAAAAATAGGACGCCCCATTATGCGACCTTTGATTAATGTCTGCGGCTACTCGTTTTTTTAAATATATATTGAAATGCAATGCATTTTTTCTATTATAACTTTTTTTCAATAACTTCCAATGCGCAGCTAAGCCTTCAAATGTTATGAGCAGAAAAGTGGCGCCATTGTCTCCGAAATCGGGCGGCAAGCTCTATACCCCGTTCTATGAGGCCATGGGAGCTCTGCAAAAACTCGCTTCCACGGCAAGAATAGGGCACCAATTTTGTCGCTAGCTAGCACTAGGATTTGCAGCAGCCACATAGGCAGTAACTCACTGCAGCTACATTTTATTTTCGGAAGGAGTTTTTGCGAATGGTTAATGAAAGCTAAACTCATTCCTGCGAAAGTCACCCATCGTTCTGCTTTCCCAATTAGCGAGGTAGCCTATAGGCGTCGGTCTTACTTCTCGGAATTACTGGCATCGGGGCTGCTATATATTTGTTGGGGGGGGGGGGAGATTGCTCTAATCGAAAAATTCTGCAAAATTTCCACACGTTTTTGAAACAGCTGCAGCCACAACTACTTGCGATGATGAGCGTTTCATTGTGGCGTACATAAGCGGGTCCTAAAAATCTGTTGTCAGTCCCTTTAGGCCTGTGTTGTTGTTCCACACTAGGATCACTTCATCTTTTTACAGTGACTCCTGTTATTCAGTTTTATGTGGCATGGCATACAAAGAAACTTTAAGAGAGGTAAAGGATCCGTGATTTGAATATGGGTGACTTGGGACACCTGGTGCGATTAATAAACTTACAGGTCTGGCTTTAAAGGAATGCTAAAAGGGAAGCACTAAATCATTTAAGATAGATTAGTATTCCTTCAGCACTCTTTGTGCATTAATTTTGTGACAACAGGGTAAATATTAGAAGAGAAAATGAAGGTCAAAGGCAATTTTCCGAATTTTGTGCCAGAACCTAACGCGTACACTCCAGAGTAATTTCTTGTATTTTGGTTATTGTTGTTCAGTACACTTGCTTAAAAGTTGCTCACTTCAGTTTCGTGGCTCTGTTGGAATGAAATATAGTCCACATTTGCCGAAATCAAATTCACTAGGCCCCTCGCAGGCTGCGTCAAAATTCATGAAGTCACGGCGAGCTGGCGCGGGAACTTAATTGAGGTTCCATCTTTCGTTCCTCTGTCTTTTCTAGCTTATCTTTTTGAAACTGCAGCTGAAATACTTATTTTGGTATTTAGTGTTCCTTTAATGTTTTGTCTAAATGATGTGGTATGAAATGACGCTGTTGAAAGGTTCAAGTGAATGTCAGTCATTTGTGTTGCTATGTAATCACCAGTACTGTCTTTCAGGTGCTCAGGAATGTCACAACACTTGCTCCTCATTGTAATAGGTTCCTAAAAAGCCTCAGAGAGAATATATTAATTATGTTCTGCAATAAACACAGTCATACTGTGCTCTCTGAATCACTGACAAACAATTGCAGCAGAAAAGCACTACCCTAAATATTTGCTTTTGGACATTTTAGTTCTCATAAGCTGTCCTTTTCAAAACATGTTAACTATGTCGGGAATGTTTCGGCAATTCTATTCACCTCAACAATCATGCAAGTATCGGTTCACCGTGTTCACTGCTGCATATTTTTATCTAGTCCAATCTCTGGAGTCGCCTTTCTGCTTATTTCTTGCACAAAAATTACGGTGGTTTTCAATAATGCCAACTTTTCACAATACTGCATAACCGACCAGTTTGTCAAAACAATTCAACAAATGTCATTCCTTTTCTGTAAAGGCAAACTTGTTTTGCACAGCAACTCGAATAAGCGTTTCTCAGCGCAACGACAGGCTTAGGATGTTGATAGAAAATTGTGCCGCTATAAAGATGTGCTGCATCGGAAGGCATGTTTCTTGCTCATTGTATCTATTGCAGTATTATATGGACTCTCTGTTCCGTTCGATGGTATTTACAGTACACACATACTGAAGAGACAACGAGACAGCTAGATGTGGCAGTTCACAGCGCACATATACCAAGGAAATAACGGTCACACAGAGAGCGAGTGAACACAACGCTCTTTCACTCTATGTCTGTAGATTATTTCCTTGGCCTGTGTTCGTTGTGAGCACCATCAAGATTAAGTGTTACCAGCTTTCTCAAGCTGCAACTCTTCCGCTTGGTGTCTCTGTCTACACAATGCCCATATGCAAGTAGCAGCGCTGGTGATTTTCTCATGTATGAAAAAAAGTCGTAGTTTCGCACGAAAGGCGAAGCATCAATTCCGATAGCAAATTAGTATAGAGCTATTCGGAGTAAGGATACTAGTTTTATCGGCTGCATAAACTTGGACACATTCGTTTACTAACGGAATTAACAAGCATGGTATCAGCGCGCACAAGCAGACATGAATAGATCACACTCGATGACCACAGACAACCACTGTAAAAACGCTGGCGTGAGCAAGCGCGTCCGCAGCGAGCGAAGGTTCGTGCGGTCTATCGCTTCAACGGAAATGAGCGGCGAAAGCACAGCGCATACAAACGTAAGAACCGTGTGGAGATTGCTTTGAAGATACGGTGCGCGCGACAGCCTGCCACCGCGCAAAGTACAAGTACGCCGTTGCTGGCAGAGTGGAAGACGCACCCCTTCCCTCCCAGGCTGCCTTCCCGCTTTCCTCCTTTCGCGTGGGGTATTGTGTCGCCAGTTCCCCTTGCATTCGGTCGCAAGATACGCAATTGGTGCCGCAGCTAAACGTCGCCTCCCATCCCTCTCTCCCATCCCCCGACGGTCTTTCGCACGACGGAAGACGTCGCGTTTTCTCTCCGCTGTGTGCTTGCTCTCCGTGAAAGCGCGCGTACCTCGCGCGCCTAAACTTGCACATACAGCATACGGCGCGCGGCGACGATTTTATCGCCATTGGACTTTATACGGAACCTCACGGCGACGGCAGAAATCCGCTTGTAGTGTCCATATAATTGCTATCGCAATAAAAGGCTCATTCACTTGCAGAACAATTTCACTTCTTCTACACATGGTACTAAACTTGCCAGTGCTTATTTTAAAGCCTGAACTGGGTAGGAAGCTATCGTGGCGTTGTCTATGGTGCCCTGGTTCATTAAGCATGTGCAGACGCTTAGCTTGTTTTATGTTGACGAAAATTAAGCTAAAGCCATAGAATGATGGTTGTCGAAGTGCAATGAGGGCCTCGCGGTAGATATTCTGAGTTTTGGTATTGGGGACACTTACAGGTTAACCTTATCGGGTGATGCTATTAGGCCTATGGGTGCTGTAACGTTGCAGTGCCTGCAGGATAGCCAGCGTTAGAGCACACAAGCAAACGAATGGAAGGATGCATGTCGTGGATTGGTATTAGGAGCAACCCACAAGTGACTACCTTTGCTGCCACTATATCTTGGATCAGCCCAGTTTACACGGCCACACAGTCATCCATGCATGACGGGGGGGGGGGGGGGGAGATGGTTGAATGCGTCGAGACTGAACACGCACAAAAGATTTCTGCCTAGTACAAAAATATAGTCGCAATTTATTCGCAGAGCTTACATGTTCAGCCTGATGTTAGTTAGTTAGGTAAGGTTTTATGGCGCAAAAGCCACTCAGGCTATGATGCGCCATGCACAGGATGAAAATATATAATTTGATGAAAGTGCTTCAAGCAACAAAGATCATTAGTTAAAATTTCTTTAAGAAACATGTTTCATCTAAAAACTTAAAAACATTGTCTAGAGATAGAAGCGCATTTTCAGCTAGGATCAGGGAGGGATGAAGTGGTGTTAGTGTTTTGTAAAGTTCATAAAAATATTTCTGTCTTTTTTCCTCCAACGCCGGACATGTTATTAAAATGTGATTCACAGTTAGCAATTCTTGGCATTCTCAGCCTGATGTGTTTCGTTTTTAGAGGTATCTGAGGAATATTGACACAATATTGACACAAAGGGACACAGTAACACTGTAGAAAAGCCGCACTCGATATCCGGCTAAACACAGTAGCGGCAGTATTTCTCACATTGCGCGCCACTACATTAAATTGCCGCAATGGAGCGAGCGAGAAGCAGCGGTACAAAGCCCATACGCAGTAGAGGGTTCGCAGTGAGGACATATGGTCTCTATTTTCAAAAACGTGAGGTGCCAGGTAAAAGCCAGTTGATGTCATACCACACTGTCCTGGTTAGTTGCTCCATCCTGTAGCACTCGAAAGTATCTTGCACTACCAAAATACGGCATTAATCAATCAGCCATAAGGTGCGAGGAATCTTGTGATGCGTGGCGGGTGGTCTAGGTGATTACAAATATATAACCACGCCAGTAACGGAAGCTGACAAGTGCGTCACACGTAGCCGTCGACACACTGTACTCCAATACAAAAATTGGCTGAGGTTTAACTGCTGGAAACCTATTTACCACGAGCGAAAGCTATTTACCTGGCTTGGCCTTGCAAAGACGTTGCACACAGCGTTTCATTAATGCACGCTTCAGCGCTTGATAAGCTTCTCTATACTGTGCTAATCTGGCCTCCCTTTGCTCCGGTGTTTGGGCAGCCAGCATTGCCTTTGCTTGAGATTTCGCAGCCTGCGATCTAGCTATATCTACTCGATGATCAGATTCAGCCTGTCGATCGCGATGAAGTGCACGCACGGCCCAGCCAGCGCGCCATCCATGGCCAGACTGAGGAACCAAGCGCCGATTAAGCAGCCGTTGAACCCTCGCCTAGTCACGTGGTACCGAGCACAGCTGCGACGCCTCTCCGCAGCGGATCACGTAGCGTGACGTCACACCTGTCACACTTGCGCTCCGGCGGCTCACGCTGCTCCGCCGGCTCAAGGTCATTACGACGCAATGAATGACCTTGCGAGACATGGAGTAGTAGAGCTTTCGCTCTAAAGCCCCTTTTTGGGCTCACCTGACACACATAGCAGGGAAGTTGGCCTCGTTTAGGCTGTTGAGGTAGCCCACAACAAAGTTGGCGAATGACTGCACCAGGATTGACTGCTCGTCCAAGTCGCTGCCAGCTGCGATGCACTCGCAGAACTCTGCAGGTACAAAGGCATCCTCGCAGTTTCTCTCTGGAGGCAGGCGGCCCAGCAGGCTAAGGCCCCTCTCTGTAGTAAGGGAAGCATTGAAGCTTGCGTCGGGGTAGCGGGAGAGTGCCACGAGAGTGGTGTGCATATCGTAAGCAGTGACCAAGCGTCGCTGGTTCACCTGTGTGCGAGGAAGAAATTTGTTTCGCTTGATTATACGTAACGTGTGTCCCAACTAACTGGATCTGTTAAATGAAAAAAAAAAGACCTAAGAACAAGGTCCAAGATACAGTCAGAAGACCTACTGTGTTCGGTCATGAGCATTCTCACGACCGAACGCCGTAGGTTCTGAAATTGTACCTTGCACCGTGTTGCCCTGCGTAAGCTGAAATGGCTCAATACAATAGACGTTTCGGTTCGGCATATTGTTCACCGCCGTCGGTGTCTGTCGCAGCTATCACCAGGAATGAGAAAAAATACCCATTTCCCGCCGGGATCGAAACCGGGTGCTCGTACTCGGGTTCACCCAGCTACTCTACCACTGCGCCACGCCGGCGCTTGCTAACTGCTGCCGAAACATGTCCTATACAAGCGTCCTAGCGTGCGAGAAGTCACGCGATGTGAGATACGTGCCGCATAGCTTTGATAGGTGCACACTTTGCCTAGCGGTGGCATATTATTGCACCAGTTGCATTGTATTGTGCGACTTGTCAAGCGATGTGAGATGCGCGCCGCGTAGCGTCAATGCTTGCAAACTTTGAATTGCAGCTGCGTTGTATTCCACCAGGCGTCACGACACGTAGCTGTTGCATCGCATCGTGCCGCGTGTCAAGGGATGTGACATGTGCACCGCAGTCTCGATACCTGTGTTTACTCTTCGGTACCCGTTATGCCGCTTCCTCGCGAAGTACGAACGGCTGCTGAAGAAGAGAATCTTAGAGCTATGCGCGCGGCTGCAACTAGGTAACGTAGGGCTCAGCAGACCGCTGTGCAGAGAATAGCACAAGCCGCAGCTCGCTGTCGACGCAATGTGGACAGTTCAGCTTGTCGCCATGAAAACGACACACAGAGACTTCGCCGCGAAGAACATCTAGTGCCTGCTGCCGAAAATGCGGCGCGTCAGCTTCGCCGCCAAGACCTGAAGTGCATGCAGCGGTCTTTAAGTTACCGTCTTCAAATATTTTACGACAGTGTCCTATGGAGCCACTCCTACAGCTTACGCTGTCGCTGCTGTGGGTGTGTCGCGCAGGCCTGTTACTTTTTAAAATATTTTTTTCATTGGACAATTTGGCTAACTTTAGCAGGGACACCCTATACACATTGCATTTACTCAGAGAGTCCACCGAAATTTGTAAAATGAGCACTTCGTTGGAAATTCTGCAGTTCCACAGAAGCAGGTGCTTTATTTTATGGTGGTGAATAAAATCACAAAACACCACTAGCGCAATGCAACCTAAAAAACTACGGCAGAACCGTCTTATGACGACTGTCAATGGCAATGCTAGTATCATTCAGGCAATGTAGCAAATCATTCTATTGCAGGAGTCACGTTACTTAATATCTGTCGTGGTACTTCTGACACTTCCATTGCAGTCGGCTACATCTGATATAAACTGTTTCAGGTATCGGCCAGCTTTGCTCTAACACTCGCTTGCCAAGATCACCCATAAGCATAACGGCACGACAACGACTGTACGAGGACGCAGTGACCAAGATTGGATTAGGATGAAGAAACATGTGGATTGAACAACAAAGGCGTGTATGACGGCGATGGTATTTCGTTAAGACATGACGATTCTGAAAGGATTGCCATGATATAAAGACGATTGTTGTATAGCTGTTGTTTGATTGTTTTGTATAGCTTGTATTGCTAATGTAGTGTTGTTTTAAATGCATTTTCGTCCATGAGGAATTCCTGCGACAGTTGGAATTATGTGAATTATGTACATGTGCGCACACTGTTTGCTGTGATATTGCCTTGCCTGGTCTTTTGGGTCACGTCAAGCTACGTATGTAGCTTTTAACCCAAAATGACCGTCCAGAATGTAAACTGGAGAATAAATTGATTTGATTTGATTTGATTTGATTGTATGAGGGCAATGAAATGTCAACGAGCCTATGACAACGATGTCGTAACGACAACCTATGACGACAACACGACGATGAGGCTGGACTGACGACGACGGAACGGCCACGACGGCACTAGCATGATTGCATGAGAACTGATGCATGACTCGACTGTTGCACGACGACGTTGTGACGGCGATTTCATGACAAAGGCGGCATAATCGCGAGTCAATCACAATAGCATGATTACGATGAAATGTCGAAGAAAGAATGACGTCGGTGGAGCGATGAAGGTGGTATAACGACGGCGGTATAACAGCAATGGGATGATGTTGATGAAATTATGCCTATGGTAAAACCACTGCATGGCGACGACGGTATGGCGTCAATGATTTGACGATCACTTTGTCGCGAGGACGCCATGGAGAAAGTCGGATGATGATTAGGATGAAGTTCAAACGAAAATCATGAGGGCATCACGACGACGGTATGAGAACGAATGCATGATGCCCTTATGATGACGATCATAATATGACGATGAGTGCATTTTGACGGTGGCGTGACAACCGTATTATTAAGATTGTCCCCAAAGTGCGCTAAATCAAAGCGCGCACGGCGTGTCACGCAAGTCAGCGAAACAGCACGTCGGCCCCGTGGCAGCTTCGACAGAGGGAGAGAGCGCACATGCCACAGGTAGCCGACGCGATCAACGGAGTCTAGAAGCTTCGACAAGATACGCGAAGGTTAAGAGGAGAGAGGGAAGGCGCGCTACGAAACACCCTCTCAGACCCAGACTCACGGTGAGTCGAGAGAGAGAGGGGGGTGCGACCAAAGCTCCTGAAACTTCGTATAGACACTCTCCTCCTCCGCCTTCACTCCTCGTTTCTCCTCTCTTTCGCGCTCCCTCCTCGACTGTGGTGCCACCTACGTCGCTTGAGCGTAGCAGGCGACCTTTCGCGGAGTGAATTCACGCCTAGCCATGCGGTGCGCTCTAAGCGTTAGCGTTCTAGCTCCGCGTAACATTGTGTATAGCATAGAATTCTTATACGGAGGGTTATGTATATATATATATATATATATATATATATATACATAAATTCAGTGAAGGCAGCTTCTTTTTCCTGTTTTGATAACTATTTTTGTAAGTATCTAAACGAGCGCTAACGCCGTATCATGATGACTCCGAATGTATTGCGGGGACTATGTTTGTCTAGCGCGTGCCGCAAGATCTTGTTGCGAATGGTTGTAAATAACACGTTTACGATCGAATGCCAGCATCCTGACCCCCAACAAACCCTCAGTAACCTAAACAATGCGCACCGACTTGAATTCGCGACGCGTATAAGCTATGATGCTCAAAGGCTGGCAAAGGGCACGGACGCACCAGCCTTAGTGTCCTACAGCAAGTTCGTCTCAGAGACATAGTGGCCGTACGAACGAATAGTTGAACGAACAAGCAAGCGAACGACTAAACGGACGAACAAACTACTAAACCAGCCAGTGAACGAGCGGCCGACCGCACGTTTTGTTTGTGAGTGCCCCCACCGCCGCATCGTAACCTTCACACATTTTAAAGCGCACGCGAATTAGCACGTACGTTTCAGACCTATAATGCGGTCTTTCGACGGCGAACGCACCCCGTAACTCGGTTTCGGGAGAGGGCTCACGCTTTTTATCGGTGCCTGTGTATCACAAATCCACCGGGCGGCCGCCAACGACGAACACGAAAAGTGGCAAACAGAGTTGTTCGCTCTAACGAAGGCTAGTAATTAACCACAAAAGGTAGAGTTGCTCTCCTAAGATGAGTTTTCACACTCGATCCTCAAATGTCAAAAAGGATTGCGCTTAATCGTAAAGGTTTGGAATCACGTTTTCACACGCAGCTTCGCGTGCCCCCGAATTCGTCTGTTGGCGTACATAACGATTAAGCTTCTTGCCTTGGCTGAAACTATTTTGCCATCCGAAGGCGCAGCAGGTCATGGTGATGGAAAATGCCGTGAAGCGACGTCACTCTTGCCGCAAAAAGTTAGTTCCAGGCGTTTGCAAGCCAAAACAACACGGAAGAGTAACGGCGCCAATATGTGCTCATCGCCAGTCGGTAGAAGCATCTCGCGTGAAAATGGCGATGGAGTGCGACTGTAAACAAACGAAGCCAGCGCCCGGCGGCGCGACGGCCCACGTGATGCCATTAGGCTAATAGCGACGCGGCGTCGGCCTCGGACAGGGCGCGCGAGGAGAAGGCGGCATTCTTCAAAGCGTGTCGCTACTTCACAAAGTTTGAGGGGCTTTAGTGCGACTGCCCTGCTGTGCGCTAACGGATGAGTCACCGCCGTTCTCGAAGAGTCTTCGGAGCCGCGGCCGAAAATGCGAGAAATGTCTAGACGATTCTGAGGCTTTGTTTATGCTAGGGGATCACGACTCCATCAGAAGGTTCGAGAAGCTGGGGAAGGCAATAAAAGCGCCGTGCGGGAATCAGTAGGGGGATCAGACCACACCGGTGAAGCTAACCGACGAGTTCATCGAGCTTCTGCATTTCCGGAAGAACTTCCTTCTTAGAGATTTGCCTCGAGCTACGCCGAGATCGCCCGGCTCAAGACCAGCACGTGTGAATACGAGTGGACACTGTGTTTCTATTGATTCTGTACTCTACGTACGTGTTTTACTCTTAGTGCTTGTTGTTAATTATTATCCAGTTTCGTTAACACCCATTGTACCTAGCCGAAGTGAGTATGTGTGTATTTAACGGCCTTATTTGAAGAATATATTCTGTTGTGTCTTGACAACTCTGGGCTCTGACTCGGTCTTTAGGATCACAACCGGCGTTCGTTGGTGCACCAGAGGCCCCCTTATTAATTGTCCTTGGATTTCTGGCCACGTCTCTGCTACAACTTCTGTTGGTTTCTGGGAGCCTTCTGTACCAACCTGGCAGCGGTAGCCAGCGCTAGCGACTGCAGCAGGGAGGCCTTCGTCCGCCATGTTCGTTTACAGGAGAAGCAGCGTTGAAGTGGTTGTTTCCGCCCTTCGATTGCTATAGCGAGCGGCCGAACACTGAGCTGAGGAACGCGTTCTCAAGATCCGAGATAGAGTGGGCCCCGCATCGAATGCGAACCTAGTTGAGTGTGTTAACAAGCTCTGTATTGTACTACAAGTATGCTGATAAAGCAATTTAATATTACCTACGCACCTCTAGATTAACGGCGACTCCAGGATGGCGCCGCAAAAAGTTGCGTGGCAAGAGAACATATGCGAACGGCGTCTTGTCCTCGTGTCGACCAATAACGGTGGCACGATTGCTACCAAACCGTGCACCGTGATCACTGAGTAGGACCAATGCAGTGTCTTCGAAGGCCTTCCGTTCCTGGATGTCTCGCAGCAGCCCGTACACTGGCTCGTCCAGCACCAACAGGGCGTGGTCGTTGCTGTGCGGCACGTCCGAGAGCCAGGCGTACGCGAACACCGGGATGCCGTGGTGAGCGTTCAGCCTCAGCACGTCCGCCAGGTAATCGAGGAATACCTGCAAGCAAAAACTCGTGGCGTCGTGGATTCCCGCATTCGGCCATATTTGCCAAGCAATATACAGTGACAACACAAACGGCCAAGGTTTAATCTTCCTCTGGTGAAGCCAGGCCCCCTTTCTGCATTGGGCGTTCCGATCGCGCACACTAGAGTTGAGGCTGTTCAGCGCCACTCATAGTAGCCTTCAGAAGAGCAGCTGGCGAGAGGCTGGCGGCCAGCTACACAAAGGACCTATTAGCGTGTGTAGAACAGCGCTCAGAGCCTACTGCATTATCTGTGATAATACTTTGTTCTAGCAGCCATGCAGGGCCGATTCCGGTTGGTGTCACTGCATACCAGTAATTATGCGCTTGATGCTTAATGAAACTTTATTTTCCCATACTTTCGCAATTCACAGTGGGAGGTGTGCGTGGGGGGGGCCTCACACAATGTCGAGCCTTACACGAGTAAATACGGCAGTTGTAGAAATACGGAACTTATAGTATACTATGAATATATGTATACATTTGAAAAAAAAGCAGAACACTGCAAATTCAAAACACTAAAGACACAGGTGCGTATACTCAGTGTCTAATAATTTCTTCTCCAGAGCTTTGCCTTATCCGGACACCTTTCTACATAGAACATTGAACATGACATTGCTAAAATATTCATAACAGGAACATTTGAATAAAATGCATAACACAGAACTCAACACTGGTGTAAATAAATAATTTCACGTTCAGTGAATTTATGTGGGTGCAAACTTTTTTGGTATGAGTCCAGCTTACTCTTGTGCCTGGCTTTGAAGATGCTAGGAAGAGACATTAACACTTTACGGTTATTCGACTGTTACCTATGGTCCAGAGTGGTTGCTACCTTTGTCACAGTAGGCTGCAAGTGCTCTTTCCTTTCAACCCACACCTTTGTATATATATGTATATATATATATATGCATGAACGAGAAGAAAGGAAACCGAGGGGCCCGATTTTTTATTCAGCATAGTATAAGAAGCCAACAAACAATGACACCAAGGACAGCATAGGGGAAAATCACATGTCCTTCCTGTCACTGTTTGTTAGCTTGTTATGATATGCATATATATATATATATATATATAATTCCTATCAACCTGTACTGATGGGCAACAATTTTTGGCGTTAAGATCGACTAGTTATGAAAAGCTTGCGTAGGCTTTAAATACTCACTGTAGCAACCTGGAAAATGCTACTAGACATGCTACTAGAAATGCGTATATTCATGGATGTGGAAATCTGTTGTTCCTGAAGTAAAGACACTGCAAAAAAATTTAAGCTGTTCCAAACAGTACAGAAATGGGCAGTTGTGTTACACATAACTGGAATTTTTGACACTCAAGTCTGGAGGGACCAGTTAGAAAATAAAGCTTTAAAAGAAACGCTTGAAAAGAACTTTCTCAGTTCAACAAAGGCAGTCCGGAGCAACCTGCAATGTTAAATTCTGGCACTGAATTTGTGACTCATACGTTCGTAAGCTGATGACTTCGCTGTTTACGGGCCTAAAGCAGTGTAATAACGTATTCCTAAACAGGAAGTGCCTGGTTAGGCGTGATATATGTGCCACAATAACAGAGTTGAGAACGCAGCAAAAAAATAGGTAAATAAATGTCATAGAGAAGTACGAAATTAAACGCGCATGCGATTCAACAGCGTGCTGAATAGTGAAGCTGCAACATCTTGAGGATAGAGCACGCGGGTGTTGATGAACTGCTGTCAGGGTGTGTAGAGCGATGTGCAGCGACCGTCGTACTCACTCTTCCAATTTATCTCGTATGTCAAAACCTGCTTTGACGGCTTTTCATGAGCTGTCTTGACTTGTCAGGAAACAAAAGGCACTCCATCTGCATGCTCATGCTAACGTGTGAATACGTTCTATTTTGTTCCGTACGCATCAACATTCGCGGGATCAAATCCCGGCCACGGCGGCCGCATTTCGTTGTGGACGCAACCGAAAAACACCCGTGTACTTGAATTTAGGTGCATGTTGAGCGGTAATTTAAACGAAGCTGACGTGGTGACGTGGTTTTTATTTCTTTAGGGGGGCGTGGAGGGGCTATACACGTCGTTGTAAGCACGAAGAAACGAGATGGAAAATGTTGTCTACATTGCCGCTGTCGAGCATGTGGATCTTTTTTAACAGCAGAGCTGTTTAAGCCGACCGTCAGTCCGTGAAGCGTGTACCAAAAAACCTCGCTGAACGATGACGTCACCACGCGTTGCCTAGCAACCATCTCGCGGAGCGGCGTGTGCTTCGCCCCCACTCCGTGCATATGTTGCCTTGATATGGACGTTAAGGAGAGCATGCGTGCGGCATGCGCTATGCTCGGGAGAGAGAAAGAGAAAATCAGAGCGAGAGAGAGATATATAAATTGTAGCAGCACCAACGAGGCCACGCACACAGCTGCTGCCGACGCCGGCCGCGTTTCCCCGCGTTCGCGCCGAACGCACGCGGTGTCCGTGACTGCAGCAGGCGCCTCTGGCGGCGGTTCGGCAGGTTTCAACCAGCCACGCCCCGGCAAGTGTGGAGCGCAGCTTGGCCGTGTCGTCACCGGGGACATAAAGCCTGGAACCACTACTACGGCGGCAAACTGTCGTTGACTCTGTGGCGAGTACATGTAGCCTTGACATGGGACGACCAAAGCAGATCCGGACACCCCAAGAAGAAGCCGCTCATCTTGGAGCACGTCGCGCGGCCAAGCGAGAATCTGCACGTCTGCGGCGAGCCGATTCGAAATACCGTGCCTAGCAGCACTTAGCATTTCCTAGAAAAACTTAGCCAAGCCTAGTAAAACCTGGAAAAAGCTGGGTCGATCACCAGCTCCGCTGTTTACTCCAGCCTTGCACCACTAGTGCGCCTATTGCCGAAAGAAAGAAGCCTAGCGTGTTGCTGGCGTTACCACGAACCCCTTGTTCCGCATATAGCAGCTAACAGCAGCGGAAGGACCCCACCGAGCAACGATGAAACCAGGAGCTATGCGTGGAGGTAATCCGTCTTTGGTTTTGCCATGCTTTCGATAGCATGAAGGATGGCACTTTGATGCAAGTCGATGGATTACGCTTGACATTTTATTGCAATAGCAATTACATGGACACTTCCAGCCGCATTTCTGCCGTCGGCGTCGCCGTCACCGTGAGGTTCCGTATAAAGTCAAAGGGCAATAAAATCGTCGCGCGTGCTGTATGCTGTATGTGCAAGTGAAATCGTACGAGGGTGAGCCGGTGATCGCGGCTCAGTCTCGCGCACACAAGGTAGGGACGCGGGAAGAAAGCGCGCGTCTTCCGTCGCGCTCAACGCTCGGGCGCGAGGGTAGGGAGGGAGGGAGGCTCCGGCGGCCGCTCGGGCTGTTGTATCTTGAAAGCCATCTGCGTCGAGTCACAGTCCGCCGTTTTCTGTGTTCTCGCGGCTTAGTTCGCGTTGATGCGAGACGCAGCGCGAAGGACACTTCGCTCGCTGCTGCAGCGCGCTTCCTCACTCCAGCGTTTTGACAGCGAGCTTCCGCGGTCATCGAGTGAGATGTGTTCTTGTTTGCTTGTGGGCGCGTGACATCATGCTTGTTAATTTAGTTAGTAAGCCTATGTTTGCAGGTTCATACGGCCGACAAAACTACTATGCTTACTTCCTATAGCTGTCCACTAATTTGCTATCGCAATCGATGCTTCGCCTTTCGGGCGTAACTGCGAATTTTTATTGTTCCCTGTTGGAATGAGAACAAAGACCGACCACCGGCACATCTGCAGGGTTGTACAGCAACAACAAAAATACGATCATTATCGACAACAGCAGCAGTAGCAGCAGCCTACTGCAAAGTCTTCGTTGGTTCGGCGAAAAAGCCTCGCTTCAAAATCAAACTGACCTGCGTCTTGAGGCGGGAGCCGGCGCAGTAGTTGTCGATACCTCCGTTCTCTTCCATGGCATGCAAGACGGGCACAGGGTAATAATCGGTGGGCGGCTTGTGGAAGCCCCGGTAGTTTGGGTACGAGAACAAACCGTAGTAGGGCATCTCTTCCAGAAATAGGGTGGCATATCCCTGCATTGCGTAGACGTTCCACAAGAGTGGCAAGCTGTCGAATATGGCGTGATGGAAGCGTCGTTTCACGTCGTCTGCAGGCTTTCCCGTCAACAGCGGTATCTGGTTGCCGAATGAGCTATCGCCCACCTACAGCACCGTCGAGAAGAAACGAAACGAAATGAAAAATTTGAAATTATAATTTTAATAATAATAATAATAATTATTATTATAACAATAATAATAATAACTCTTCATTATTTTGGGGAAACAATGCGCATTCATCAGGCCTGCCATAGTGACGTTGGGCTTGACTGGCAGAGCCTGACAGAGAGCGTACAAACGTTTTTATAAGGCATATAAAGAAACAATCGTGATATCGTGGTTAATGCGAAGGGCAATACAGGGACGTACGTGAAATGGCTTCAAATACAATTTTGAGCAGTCGGTGACGGCTACCGTCGAAAATAATATCGTTTTAGATATCAGAAAGAGTGCTGCTGCGTTCTAGTGTAGCCATAAATACCACGCATGTGAAAAGGCGCACTGCCAACAACGGTGTTAATGTGAGCTCAGAAATAGTGGTGGGTTGATCGGGCCTGTCAGCTGCCGACAAGATGATACCAGCTGTACTGCAGAAACAATTCACGAAGGGAGCGCCATCAGTGAACCGAGAAGCGTCACCCTTGCCCCTTAGTTTTTGACGACGACCGCCATGCATCACCCACAGCTGGGTTTCACACTATCTGAAACGCGCTCCGGTGTTCCCTACGATATTGCTTACGATACTATGGTAGTCCTACTGTAACGGTTGTTTAATCTCAGCAGTTCATAGACAATGTGTTTTTATTTGTATATCGAACACTTTTTCAAAAAGAAGCCTACAAGACTTACTCGATTAACGTCACTATAGAATAATTATCTGGCTAGGTGGATATCCCTCGCAAAAAAAAACTAATTGACAAAGTAACGTTTTAACAATAAATTTTGTTAATTACAAACCTTACGGAAAGTGGAATAAGATCACCAAGAAAGTCTAGTTCCGTGTTTCAATATTTCAAAACGGACACATCGACCGAAAACGTTGGCGTCAACTTATTTCTTTCAATTTGTCTGATCACGCACGCGACTGCGCGAAGCGCGGCTCGTGGCGCAACCTTCCTGTGACCTAGTAAGGCGGCGCAAAGTAAAGCTCCGCGATATCTTGCAATACACAGTCTTGTCTCAAGCGTGCTGCTGAAATGAATTAAACATCCAACCAGGAGTTGCGCGAAGCGTCAACCAGAGTCAGCTCGTCAGTAGAGGGAAGTGCGGCGGCAGCTACACGTTAGACCGCATTTTTACGACAGGGGTTGGATGGTGAGCCGCGCTTTGCGGTGCCCCTTGAGTAATCGGGCAAGTTGATCGTTTAGTTCATCATCTGTCTATATTTATGTCCAGTGCAGGAGGAAGGCCTCTATCTGCGACCTCCAATTACCCCTGTTTCGCGCTAGCTGACTCCAACTTGCGCCTGCAAATTTCTTAACTTCATCACGTGCCCCAACTAGTTTTCTGCCGTCCTCGACTGCGCTTGCCTTCTCTTGGTATCCATTCTGTAACTGTAATGGTCCACCGGTTACTCATCCTACGCAATACATGGCCTGCCCAGCTACATTCTTTTTCTCTTAATGTCAATTAGAACATCTGCTATCCCCGTTTGCTCTCTGATCCGCACCACTTTCTTCCTGTCTCTTAACGTTAGGCCTAACATTTTTCGTTCAATCGCTCTTTGTGCGGTCCTTAATTTGTTCTCGAGCTTCTTTGTTAACCTCCAAGTTTCTCCCCATACGTTAGCACCGGTAGAATGCAATGATTGTACACTTTTCGTTTCAACGACAGTAGTAAGGTCCCAGTCAGGATTTGGTAGTGCCTGCCGTATGCACTCCAACCCAATTTTATTCTTCTGTAAATTTCTTTCTCATGATAATGTCCCCTCTGAGTAATTGACCTAGATAACCGTATTCCTGTACAGACTCTAGAGGGTGACTGGCGATCCGGAATTCTTGTTCTCTTGCCAGGCTAATGAACATTATCTTTGTCTTCTTCATATTCATTTTCAACCCCACTCTTACACTTTTTCGATTAATGTCCTCAATCATATGTTGTAATTCGTCTCCATTGTTGTTTAATAGGGCAATGTCATTTACAAACCCAAGGTTGCTGAGATATTTGCCGTTGATCCTCACTCGTAAGCCTTCCCAGTCTGAGAGCTTGAATACTTCTAAGCATGCAGTCAATAGCATGGGAAAAATTGCGTCGCCTTGACTTACAACTTTCTTGATAGGCAACTTCCTACTTCTCTTGTGGAGAACCAAGGTAGCTGTGGAATCCTTGTAGATATTTGCCAAGATATTCACGTGTACATCCTGTACTGCTTGATTACGCCCTCTATGACTGCAGGTATCTCTACTGAATGAAATGCCTTTTCATAATCTGTGAAAGCCACATAGGGAGGTTGATTGTACTCCGCAGATTACCTCATTGATGACATGGATAAGATCCATCGTAGAATGTCCCTTCCTGGAACCAGCCTGTTCTCTTGGTTGGCTGAAGTCAAGTGTTGCCCATATTCTGTTGGAAGTTATCTTCGTGTATATTTTATGCAATACTGAAAGCAATCTTATGGGTCTATAATTCTTCAATTCTTTAACAACTCCCTTCTTCTAGTTAGTATAATGTTGGCATTCTTCTAGCTCTCTGGTACACTTGAAGTTGTGAGGCATTGCGTATAAAGGGCCGCAAGCTTCTCAAGCACGCGGCCCCCGCTCCAATGAGACCGTCACACATATTGTTCGCCGCGAGCTCAGGCTGCAAGTCCTGCCCCGTTCCATCCACGCCCAGTTGACCCCACCATTGACCAACTAGCCCTAGCGATCTCCCTCATTCAGGAAGTTGTGCGGCAAGAATTTGCCAACTTCGGTTTTCCTGCTGCCTGCTCCTTCTCCCTACCTGACGCCCGATTGGTGCCGACAGCTGTGCCTCGCAGCGATCTGTATTCTCCTCCCAGATACCGCAGCCCTACAGAGTGGAGAACTGCGGACGACAAGTCCCTTTGCTTCCGCTGCCACCGCATTGGCCACGTCGCTCGCCACTGCCGCACCTCCTGGCCATCGCCGTATTCGAGCTACTCTTCCCCGTCTCCTCGCCCATATGCCGACCCTCACCGCTACTCGCCTCGCCGTATGCCTTCTACCTCTGACGTATCCGTCGATGACATTCGTCCCGCTCGCTCGCCGTCACCTCTGCGCCGTCGGTCCCCGTCGCCCTAGCCACGCCGCTATTCATCGCCGACCAATTATGGACCCTCGGGGACGGAAAACTAGACCATGCAACTCATGGGGGTAGCGCTGCATTATCTTCGTCGTGTCAATTCCTCCATTGATGCTCCCAATGAACCAGAACTTGCTTGATGTCCACGTCGACGGTGTCCCTTTGACGGCATTAATAGATACTGGAGCCCAGGTGTCCATAATGAGTAATAACCTCCGTCGTCGACTGAAGAAGGTTCTCATTCCTGCTACTACACGAGGCGTATGCGTCGCCGATGTCAGCACTGTTGCCGTGACTGGGACGTGTACTTCCCGGATAAGTATCGCCGACTGCCACGTCCCAGTTCTTTTTACAGTGCTGACCAATTGTCCCCATGACCTAATCCTCGGAGTAGACTATCTTACGACGCATTCAGCTTTGATCGAATGTTCTATCGGTACCCTTTCCCTCGAACTTCCTCTACTCGCGCATATTCGTGCTGAACAACCGAACAACTTTAGTACGACCGCCTTCGTCCACCTGCTGCCTAAAACTTTGACTTTCGTCGATTTGCTATCATCTTTCTTTGTCCCCGATGGGGATTACGTCGCTACGCCTGTTCCTGATGTCCTTTTGATGCGCAATATCACTGTGCCCCACTCCGTCGTAACCGTCGCCGATAGCCGGACATGCCTCCCCGTCATCAATTTGGGCCAAACAAAGCAAGTTCTACCCCAAGGCATATCGGTTACAACGCTGCGTGCTATATGAGATGAACACGTCACGGCGTTTTCAGTGGACGGCTTCTCCGATTCTTCACCATGTCCACAGGACGCTATTTGCCTTGACGCAGCCTTTAGTACCATGATTGCTGCGGACCTATTGCCTGAAAAAGAAGCAGCTCTGTGTCGCCGTTCGGTTTCCTACGAAGACATCTTCGACCTCAACAATCGAAATTGGTCCAGACTTCGATTGTTAAGCATAACATAAATACTGGCGATGCCAGTCCGACTCATCGCCGGCCATATCGAGTTTCTGTTTCAGAGCGTATGGTTATTCAAGATGAAGTGCACAAGATGCTTGCCAAAGGCATTGTTGAACCCTCGTCGAGCCCTTGGGTGTCACCCGTTGTGCTTGTTAAAAAGAAAGCTGGCACGTGGCGCTTCTGCGTAGATTATCGTCATCTAAACAGAATTACCAAAAAAGACGTCTACCCCTTGCCTCGCATTGACGACGCCCTCGATTGTCTCCATGGTGCCAACTACTTCTCATCAATAGACCTTCGATCTGGTTATTCGCAAATTTCTGAGGATGAAAGGGACCGAGAGAAGACGGCGTTTGTCATCCCTGATGGTCTATATCAATTCAGAGCTATGCCATTCGCTCTATGGAACGCCCCAGCCACATTCGAGTGTATGATGGACTCCTTGCTTCAATAGTTCAAATGGTCAACATGCCTTTGCTACCTAGATGATGTTTTCGTATTTTCGCCTACATTTGGGACACACCTTGTATGTTTATCAGCTGTTCTTCAAGTCTTCCGCGAGGCTGGGCTCCAACTAAATTCCTCGAAGTGTCAGTTCGGTCGTCGGCAGATTACAGTGCTGGGCCACCTCGTCGACGCTTCCGGTATTCATCCAGATACGGAGAAAATTCGTGCTGTCACGTCTTTTCCTGTACCTCAGTCTGTCAAAGACGTGCGAAGTTCTTTCGCGCTCTGCTCCTACTTCTGGCGGTTCGTTAAAGACTTCGCAGCGATTGCCCGACCACTTACTGATCTTCTGAAGAAGGACGTGCCATTTACGTGGGGTCCCACTCAAACTGCCGCGTTTGCCCACCTGACCAACATTCTCAATACGCCACCTATTCTGGCCCACTTTGACCCGTGCTCTCCTACAGAAGTCCGTACCGATGCCAGTGGTCAGGATATCGGGGCCGTCTTAGCCCAACGCCAACAGGGACGTTATCGTGTTATCGCCTACGCTAGCCGCCTCCTCACAGCAGCAGAGCGCAACTGTTCGATTACAGACAGTGAATGCCTGGCTCTACTCTGGGCGGTTTCTAAAATCCGCCCGTACTTGTATGGCACGCATTTCTCTGTAATCACGGACCACCACGTGCTCTGCTGGCTTTCCTCACTCAAGGATCCTACCGGACGGCTTGGTCGCTGGGCTCTGCGGCTACAACAATATTGCTATGCGGTAGTCTACAAGTCGGGCCGCCTACATCAAGACGCAGACTGCTTATCACGCTATCCAGTGGACGAACCACCCACCGACCCTGACACCAATGCCGACGCTTGCGTTTTCTCGGTTTCGCAGCTGCTACAAGTCGCCACGTGCAGCGCCGTGATTCCATCTTGCGCGCTATCATTGATTGTTTGGAATCTTCGCCTTCTGCTTCGTCCCTTCATTTGTTTGTTGTCCGGGATGGTGTATTATTCCGCCACAACGTCCGCCCCGACAGTTCTGCCCTACTCCTCGTCATTTCCCGGCACCTCCGGTCAGCTTTTCTCCAAGAACTTCACGACTTTCCAACGGCAGGTCACCTCGGCGGCTCCAGCACCTACGACCGGATTCGCCGACGCTTCTTTTGGCCAGGCCTTGCCCACTCCGTCCGGAAATACGTTGCGGCGTGTGATAAATGTCAGCGCCGAAAAACATCATAGACGCTTCCTGCTGGATGCCTTCAACCGCTCGACATTCCTTCGGAGCCGTTCTTTCGCGTTAGCTTGAAATTACTTGGCCCTTTCCCTCTATCAACGTCTGGCAACAAGTGGGTCGCTGTGGCGACAGATTACGCCACGCGCTACGCCATCACCAGAGTGCTTCCAACAAGCTGCACCACAGATGTCGCCGATTTTCTTTTACGCGACGTGATTCTGCAGCATGGAGCTCCACACCAACAGCTCACTGACCGTGGTCGGACATTCCTTTCTGAAGTCATCGCCGACATCCTGCAGTCCTGCTCAACCAGGCACAAGCTGACTACGTCTTACCATGCACAGACCAATGGTCTCACGGAGCGTCTCAATCGAACCCTGACAGACATGTTTGCAAAGTATGTCTCGTCTGACCATACAGACTGGGACCTTGTCCTACCGTATGACTATTTGCATATAACTCGTTCTCTCTGTTGTTCGGCCGAGAAGCCACATTGCCAATGGACACATCCCTTCCATTCGCCGCAGCAAAGACCAGCGAATATGCACTTGACGCCATCAACAGGGCAGCCCAAGCTCGCGAAATTGCCCGCGCTCGCCTCCTGACCTCCCAAGAGAACCGACGGCGTTTTTACGGTCGACATCACAGAGACGTTCACTTTTCGCCTGGATCTCTGGTACACCTGTGGTCACCAACTCGTCATGTTAGCCTGTCAGAAAAACTCCTGCCTCGGTACACAGGCCCATATCGAGTGCTCCGTACCGTGACTCCAGTTACGTATGAAATCGCCCCATTCAGTACCAGTGCCTCATCTTCCCCGACTTCCACTGTCGTTGTGCATGTCGCACGCCTAAAACCGTATTACCCTCCTGTTCCCACTGATATTTAGACGCACCGGAACGGTGCTTCTGCCGCCGGGGATAATGATACATGCATATTGCGTGTTTCTTCTGGACAATGCGCGCGGGCACCCAGACGAAGAAGACGAACTGCTCTTTGCTCTCGAGCTGAAGGTTGTCGGCTGAACTGGCCAGCGCTGCAGCTATCCTTTGTAAATATACTTTGTAAATAGAATCCAGTT
Organism: Dermacentor silvarum; assembly: GCF_013339745.2. Lineage (NCBI taxonomy): Eukaryota > Metazoa > Arthropoda > Arachnida > Ixodida > Ixodidae > Dermacentor > Dermacentor silvarum. The sequence goes on along the minus strand of NC_051158.1, from coordinate 101,187,388 downwards.
CTTAATCCTTCGTTCGCGTAACAATATCTCCTCCATATTTGATTAAATCGACTGTTATTTCATCTTCTCCAGCAGCGTTTCTCGTGGCCATGCCTTGCAATGCCCTTAAAACTTCATCGCTAGTTATAGGAGGAGCCTCTGTATCCTGTTCATTACTACTTCGAATGAAAGTAGCTTGGCTGTTCTGGGCACTGCACAGGTTTGTATAGAATTCTTCCGCAGCTTTTATTATCTCATCGAAATTGCTGATTATGTTACCCTGCCTATCTTTCAGTGCACACATTTTGCCTTGTCCTATGCCAAGTTTTCTTCTCATTGATTTCATGCTGCGTCCATATTTTACTGCTTCCTCAATCTTTTCCACGTTATAATTTCGAATATCCCTTACTTTCTTCTTGTTGGTCAGTTTTGACTGTTCAGCGACTTCCATCAGATATCTCGAGTTTAAGAATTTCATGTATTGTCGTTTCTTTATTGGGTCCTTTGGTACTTGGGGAGAGCTTACCTACTGGTTGCCTTGGTGCTCTACCTCCCACTTCAATTGCTGCTTCTGAGATCAGCCTAGTTACGGTTTCATTCGTTCTGTTAGACGCCAGCTTTTTCGGCCTACATGACCGTGAAGAACTACTGGAAGCTGTAACTAGACTTTTATGGCATTAGCCTTAAACGTTTCATTACACATATGTGCCGTTAAGCTTGTAGCTAATAAGGTAATTAAGGTAATGACTTTATGTATGGACTGCTGTGATATTTCTTGCGAATGATGTCCACCCGGGCAGATAATTATCGTAGGGCGACCTGATTAGAATACACATGGAATAGGAAAAAATAACCCACTGTATAAGTGTACGGAAATAATAAAATATTTTTGCCTGGTAACTACACAAAAAACAAATTTGTACATGTTTCTAGCAAAAAACAGAAAAAAAGCACGAAATGCTGACACTTGGGAGTAGTCTTTTGTTTTGTGGCGCTTCAGATAAATTACGTCCCCAAAGTCGCAAGATGAAAGAAAACAGAGGTATGAAGTTGAATGTTCCATCTTCGAAACAAAAGCAGATGTCATAAAATTGTGAACTGCCGTCAATTTTGGTCGGCCGAAACAGACAAAATTGCCCTCTTATCTGCCTCAAATAAAGTCAAATACGTCAGTTTGACAAAATAATGCAAGGGCGGGATCACTTAACGCGTGAGTTCTAATAGTCTAGTTCACCACGTATGACACTAACTGATGCAGTTCACAAAAATTCGATAGCGCTTTTTCGACAGAGTCGCAAAATACTGGTCTGTATATCTCGGGTTTTCAAGTTCTCCGCAATTTATGCTCACTATTACAACTCGCAAGGAAACTCACTGCTTCGTGAAGGTGGGATACATTATTTCCTACAGTCGACGTGCTTCCTCTAAATCTGCGTGGCGGTCGCCCATTTAGAGCATCTGTGTGTATAAGTATATAAGTAGGAACGTCGAGTTTGTCCAACTAAACTACGGTGGTGAAAGAGCCAGGCCCTTGAGCAGGGTCTGGAGCAACACACGCAGAATGCGTAACATACGCCGCGTCGTTTAACTACGCTGCTAGGTTCCAGCTCATTCGAGTTTCCTATCAATGGTGCGGCTGCTTGCGAGCGCATCACGGGCTAAATATTGCGAGGCGAAATCACAACCTGGTATTGGTCATACCACCAACAAAATGAGCCTCACTGGTAACTAACGGGTGATCCTCAGGAAATACTGTTTTGTGGCACCCACTGGTTAGTGCTAAACAACATCTCGTAATGGCAGGTTCTTGGATAACCACAACTAAGCAAGAGCACCGAGAATCTGCAAACCATTCCTACCTTGTTGTAACCAAGAAGCTCGAAGGCGTTCAGCTCTTCCAAAAGTAGCCGCCGCGTTCGCTTCATATGACGATTGAAGTTCATCCGTGACGTCGAATCGATGCCTAGAACGAGCACGTTCATGAGGCCCTCTCTCCGCCTTCCGGGCCTTCCGTCACTAATATTCTTCAGTTGTGGAAGAAGGAAGTAGTCGGTGAAGAGCGTCTCTATGCCCGCCACGCACGTCACGGCCACGAACTCCTCGGCCAAGTCTCTCCCGAAGACCATGGGTCGGCTAGGCCCCAGCTTATAGCCCCAGTCGTGAGGAACGCCTGAGGTCTCGTTTCTGAGCACCTCGCAGTACGAGCATACCGCGTGGGCCGCCGAGCCCGTGCCATAGTACTCGGCGAGTCGGGTGGCGTTTAAATAGAGGGCGCTGCCGCGGCGGTAGACGACGGTCGCACGGCGACCCGGGCAGCGCCAGTGCAGGCTGACATCGGTCTGGTTGGTGTGGCGAATGCTGCAGTGGAAAGACGGGTAGAGCGGCATCGTACAGCCAGGTGTGTCGAAGAGGCTCCCGATGGGTGACACAGAGCGGGTTTGGTGCCTCGACGGTTTAGCCTTGTAGTGGACGAAGAGGCAGAGGAAGAGTGGACAAAGCAGGACGATGGGCCAGGTTCGACTGGAATGCTCACGATATCCGCGCATTGCATTCCTCCTTTAGCGTTCCTGATGATGACATTCAAAGGCAGAGGCACATACCCCACTATAAGGGCGCTGTGCCAAAAAGCAAGTGGCTTTACTCGTCCTTTTTTCCTTAATATACATTAGTAGTACACTCTGTGCGGAGGTAATAATGATCTTAATTATAAAGTTTATTCATACGAGATGTTACATGATACTGGAGATCTACTTACGCTGTCGAAGCTACAGGATTACACTTCGGCGGCTTCACAGCGATGTCTATAATGAGGACCAACAAATTTAATTCAAATCCATAATAAACATATTAACGAATTGCTTTCGGACGAAACACCTCTACAAGAAAAAAAGTTGTCGCAGTTTCACCTGAAAGGCGAAGCATCAATTGCGATAGCAAATTGGTAGAGAGCTACACGGAGTAATGATATTAGCTTTATCAGCTGTATAAACTTGGACATGCAGCAGCACCGGCAACACGCAGAACTGTTGTCGACGCCGTCGGCGTTTTGCCCGCGTTCGCTCAAAATGCGCGCGGCGTTGGTGACTGTTGCCGGAGCCTCTGATATAAATAGGCACTTGGTGCCGCAGCTAAACGTCGCCTCCCTTCCCTCCCCCTCCCCCACGGCCTCTCGCGCATCGGAAGAAGGCGCGTTTGCTCTACATATATGGTGATTGTAAAGGAGGAAAGAGACGCCTACTTCTGCAGCCCCTAAGGGAGCACGGCGCAGAACGCGCGTTTGTTCTCCGCCGTACGTTCACTCCCAGTGAAAGCGCGCGCCCCTCGCGCCCTTTCACTCGCACATACAGCGTTCGGCACGCGGCGACGATTTAATCTTCACTGACGTCATACGGAACCTCACGGCGACGGCGACGCCGACGGCAGAAATCTGCTTTTGAGTGTCCATATAATTGCTATCGCAATAAAATATATGAGCAATTTTAAGCTATTTCATGATCACCTGTGAACGTTAGGTAATAATATACATTAAGAACACATTCTATGCTAGCCTATATAAGAAATATCGCAGTTTCCCCCGGAACGCGAAGCATCGATTGCGATAGCAAATTAGGAGAGAGTTATACGAAGTAAGGATACTAGTTTTATGGGCCGTATAAACTTGTAAACAGCTGCTTGCGAACTAAATTAACAAGCACGGTGTCACGCGCGTCGCATCTCACTCGATGACCGCGGAATAACGCTTTCAAAACGCTGGAATGAGGCAGTGTGGCAGCAACAGCCAGCGAATTGACCTTCACGATGCCTGTCGCTTCAACGCGAACTAAGCCGTGAAAAGACAGCGCAGGGCGGACTCTGTCCCCGTCGCAGATGGCATTCGAGATAGGGCGACCATGCACGGTCGCGCGGGCCGGGCCTTACTCAGCAGCCGCTAGAGTAGAACGCAACCACCCCTCCCTGCCTTCCATCCGGAGCCTTGCGGTCGACGGAAGACGGCGCGCTTCCTCCTCGCTATCCTCCCTTGTGCGCACGAGATCGAGCCGCCATCTTCGGCTCACCCTCGCAAGCAGTCACTCGCCTGTAGAGCATACGGCGGATGGTGACGATGCTATCGCCCTTTGACTTCATACGGAACGTCACGCCGACGATGGCAGTGACGGAAGAAGTGGGCCTTGAGTTCTCATATAATGAATATCGCAATAAGCAGCAGTCTTCACCGATTCCTTCGACTCTGTCACCTCATTTACTACCGCATCAGCAAGTTTCGAGAAGAATGGCCGCTATATATATGAACGAGAGGAAGGGAGACCGAGGGGCTCTACTTTTCTTAATCATTACTATACAAAGCCTACCGACAATGAAGCCAAGGAAAGCATCGGGAAAATTTGCTGTGGTTGTAAATTGAATTGCAGAAAATTATAAATAAAAGGTAAATGAAAGTTGACGAAAGGATAAGTTGCCGCTGGTAGAAGCCGAACCGCCAACCTCCACATTGCGCTTGTATACGGGACACCCGCAACCTGTCACAATCTTTACCGATGTCTGTGCCTACCATTATTATAGTGTACTAATGTCACAGTTACATTAGCCTCGGCTTCGCCAACCGGACGTCGTCAGCGGCAAGTATACCGTCTTTTGGATCATCAGCATATGTCGCTGGTCCTAAGAAGCTGTTACCGGTACTGATTATGCTTCCGTGGATGTACGCGCATCACCGATGACTTCTTCGACCAGGTCTTCACGTTTCAGTAAACTATCGTTTGCCTTGCGTTTGTTGTCAGGCACAGTCGCGTTGAATATGAGCCGCGGCATGGTACCCTTGGTCGAATGCACTGCAAGGCTGCACGTTGGTGCCGACAAAAAAAAAGTCGGCCAGAACATTGCATCATTAGTTTTCTAAGTATGCAATAGCACACTTATATTGTAATGTATTGACAGCTGCGCGCGTGACTAGCGGGTGCACTAGCTGGTGCACACTCTAACTTATCAAAGTTAGCTTTGGGTCGTCACCACTGGGTCACCTTTGGGTCGTCACCTTTGGGTCGTCACACCAGCTTTAGGTCGTCCTGCTCTTGGTCACCTTTGGGTCGTCACACCAGCTTTAGGTCGTCCTGCTCTGGCGACGTGGTGCGCCGTCACTGGTCCCAGCCGTAAGCTTCTTAGCATACAGAACCGCGTTCGCACCATCAATGTGCGTAGAAGTGCCTGTGGCAAACCTTTAGCATGACGCAGCGATCGAATTTGTGAGCATACCGTTTGAGGTTCTGCGCACAAGCAGTTTGCATTTTCCTCCTGCGCCCCCCTGCAACACCCCGAAATCGCACAGAAAAGCTAGTGCGGTCGAAAAAGCGTGTGTGCGGGATTATTGTTCACTTAGTCTAGCGATTGGTGCCTGCGTGTGGCGCACCAATCTCGCGTTAATTACACTTATTCAAAAATATCACCTTGTCTTACATGGTAGCTCTACTCGTAATGTTTATTCATGCGCGCATGCTTTTTTTTTTAAATTCAGGTGTATACAAATCGGAAAGACGCAGATGATGTGGGCCAGCAAATCGCCGTTAAACTGGATAGGGAGTGTTCCTTAGAGTGTAACCAAACATCCTCTGTGATGCGAATGGAGTGTTGAAAATGGCCGAAAGCAAAACATAAAATCTGCGGTCAGTAAAAGATATGACGACCAAATGGGACGCGTGGTACACACGAAGTATGACTGAAATTATTGCAGCGCACAGATGTCAACGCAAGGACGAGTGCTTTTGTTCATCGCAAAAAAAAAAGAAAGTATTAATATTCTACTAGTAACACTTCAGAAATAACTGTACGCCTTCTACGCACGCACCTAACACTCGTCATGCCAACTTCTTTAGGGCAACAAACAGACAAGTGGCCGTGAAATGCAGGAGAAAGCGCATCCGTGCAAACGCCTTGACCAGTGGTTCCACTGTCTCTCATCTTTTTGTTGCGCAAGCGAAGTTGCGCTCTGCCGAAAGATATTGAAGTCTCTATCAAGTGGCTGACTTGGTTACCGCGTAAAAATAACAAGAGGTAAGTGTAACTGTTGGCTGCTTCCAAAAGGAACCAGCCGTGTTCTGCTGCAAGCCAGGGTCATTGACACGAATCGTAGAACTGAAGTATCGGTATTTTTATATCTTCCTTGTTTTCTTTTTTTTCTTGTCATCGCTGCGTTTTATTATTATCGACGTTCGTTTTACGTACTTTAGCTTAACCATTCCTTCATTTGTTTTTGCCTGTGTTATCAGGAACTTTCTCCGCTCGCCGTACATTACGTTTACTGTTGGTGCTTGTTTGGAACCGCGAACACGCACGACGAAGAACCAGACACAACGAGCACAGAAAGGAACAAATTTTTTCTCACACAAGGAATAAATACGCGAGAAAACACGAAGAAAGGGGGAAACAAAAGGGAAACACTAAAAACATGTGCCATCCGGAAGAAATTTATGCTCTAACAGTGGTATCGAAGGTGAACTCACACAAGTGTCACTGTTTTTTTTTTCTTATAAAAGAAGCTTCAGCTACCTCCCTAGTTGGTGAGTTCTCATTGCCATACAGCACCGAAGTGCGCGAGAGTTCCGCAAGGCACCCACATTTCTCGCAATGAGCAGACGAACGCAAACGCTGAGCAGCCGTTAGCGCAATGAGGTGTTGGAACAGGCGCACATTCAAGTAGCGCCCAGTCTGCCCAATGTATGCATTGTTGCAGGACAACAAAATATAGTAGACAACATTGCTTCGACAACTGACATAGCAATTACCATGATTAACACCGCAATCTTCTTTCAAAGGAGCTCCCTTCTTTGCTGTGTTCGTGTCACTTACAGTTGCAAAGCCGCTGCAGTATATTGCTGGAGGAAAAAAAGCACATGAACATTAAGTTTGCGCACACATTTTTTATCCTATGCAAGAACGCGTGTAAAAGGGCACAACCGCGAAATTTGGCCGCCGTCTTATAAAATCATGAGTAGCGCATCTTCCTTTTATTCTTTTTAGAACCTTTTGGGCTGCAATGACCAGAACGTTACTAGGATAACCAGCTGCCTGTAATCTGGTGACCTGTCCTTAAAAACATATGCCATTGTGTTATAGGTTATCCGTTAACATGACGCTTATGCAGTCTTCTGGGCTTACTGTATCGTGATGCTCTTTGTATCACATTCGTGCCTTTTACCGTATTTATTGATCATTTGTACTTCACTTTCCGCCAGGTTTTATTGACCTCCATAAAGCATAAGTGACATCCTTGTGAAGGCCTTGAGAAATACTTAGAACGTAATAAACTAAAGAAACAATGACACAAACTTAGCGCGAAAAGCAGTCCCCGCCGGCGCTGGTCATGGTCACTCAAAAAGAAAGAGAGAACTTGAGTGCCATTGCAAGCGTTTCAGCAATGAGCAAACATGATACACCTCGTACCTTATTTTCTTGATTTCATTCGACCGCTAATGGAAAAGGCACGGCGTACATTACTGCCAGGATATTATTTGCAACACTGAGACGGTCCTCATTAGTGACTTAGCTAGCAACGGAAACATTCTATATCTTCCCCCTCTTTACAATGTGCGGTAGGATATCGATCTCGTGAGCGTTGATCTGTTTTCAAAGTGCCCCTATACGATGTGCAGCAACGCGAGAGGATCTTCATTTCAATTCCCTCACCCAGCGTCTCTCTATAGAGTGTGGCTCGTGTCCTAGCTTCTCTCATCGATTTTTATTTGCCCGTTTCTCACGCCAGCTGCACCATAGTATGCCGGTAAATTTTTATCCCTTCTTCATGCCACCTAATTATCTGTCATGCTCGACTCGGCACGCATTACGTAACTTTAATAAACCACCGCTTATTTGCCCTACGCATTACATGGTCTGTCGAGCCTCACTGCGTTCTGTGAATGAGAACCAGAATATCGACAATCCCCGTTCGCTTTCTAATCCACGGGGTTGTCTTCCTCCTGTAGCGTAATGTTACGCCTATCATTTTTCGTGCCATCTTTCGCGGCGTGGGCCTTAACTACGCAAACTTCTACGTTAATTTCAAAGCTTATGCCCCATATGCTAGTACCGGTAGAATCCAGTCGTTCTGACGTGGGCATATGGGCTGATAATCATGCAGTACTGGACACACTTATTTGCAGTACTTCTCGAAGTAGCTCTTGTGATCGGCCCAACAACCTAAATGTTACCGATTTTCTTTCACGAATAAGTGACGACACTAGAGACGCTAAGGTTAGAGAACCACGAGAGAAGCAGGTGAATTTTCTACTACCTTAGGCATATTGCCACCTCATGTGTTAATTTCTGATACTTAAACCTTCTGCGTGTTGCCAAGAACTAATGTCGACTCTACAGTATTCTAACGTGCCTATTTCCATGCAGTCGCTTTCTTTCTTGGAGCGGCCGATGTGTAGCAGGTAAGCTTAGGCACTAATGTACGCACACGGCTCTCATATTCTACAGAAATTCGTGTTCACAGGGATAGGGCTTACCACGACGAACGGATATATATGTACAGATCTGTATACATACATCGCCGATTTTGTGCACAGATTATTTGTTGTGATAACGAAATGAAAAGTTGAAATTTGACCTCTAATTTGAAGCAGCGACACGATATTACATGTGGCCGACTCCGCAGTCTTTCACCTAATATTGTTTAAGGTAAACCTTCGCAGAAGAGCACGAGCGGATAGTGTCCGAGAGGAATAAGAAGAAAAATATACTTCAATGTCTTATTAGAAAAAGGTAGGGAGACAGACATAGAAACAAGTAGAAGGAAACGAACAACAGGGAAAATTTGACTCTACTTGTCCCCTTGTCTGCACGCCTACCTATTTTACAGCATCAAACCCTACCAAATAGCTCAATTGTCTGTCATTCGTTCAAAGTCGACTCCAGTTCATGTCATCTGCGTCTGTGAAGGCGGCGCCTCCCGGTTATGTAGAACTGGAGAGAAGGGGCGTATTATTTATTTTATCCCGTCTTTTGTTTCTTACGGCTTCCGCAGATTAGATTCTATCATCTGAGCTGCAGAGCGGGGCGTCAGGCAATAATTGCTTTTCTGGGTCATTATCCTTTAATTTGTGTAGCATCGGCAGCAGCGCAAGATTATGGACACTAAGTCTCATACTGTGTGCTTGGGTAACTGTCGGAGTAAATGTCCTCAGATGCGCGAGTAATAATGCCATATCGAGAAGAAGAAAATTTAGGCAACTGTTGATGTGGCGCTGCCCGGGGGAGAAGTGTAGAGACACGGCTATTTCTTGGAAAATTTTTCGTCAGATGAAAAATCAGTTCGCAATTGGGCTAAGTGCAAAGAAAATACTTCTAATCTGCTGCCTCCTTTGTTCTTAGGACCTGTACTGAATGTCGGTCAATTCAAAAAGGGTTATAATCAAGAAGATTTGAACTGGACTTGGCAATTATTCTGGTCTGTGCAGCAATCGCCAAATTGTACTCCCTTACCGCACTTCTGGTCAGCGCAGCAGTCCTGATTGGTGAGATTCTGGGCCTCATTTAAGAAAATAAGGTGCCTCACTCGTCGCATAAGAAGGCTTTCCTAATACTCGAATGATCATTCATACAGGAAAAAAAATTACGCGGATGCCCGCACTGTGGAAATCGATGTAAGCGATGCATTCTTTGCTGTTTGCTTTGTTGTACTATAATTAGCGCTGGTGTTGACGGCGAATTTTTATTTGCTTCAGCGTTTACTCCAATACGAGAGTGGTGAGTTGGTGTTAAACGTTACCTTGCGTGCACCACTGGTGTTTACCTGCGTAGTACACCGAACAAACAGCGAGACGTGTTTGTTTCAGGCGCTGCAGTTGGTGATTGTTCATAACATGAGAGAAGGTTATTATTGTCATTACCTCACACTGCACATCGCATCGGGGCAGAACTGTTCAACTTTAGTTGAATTAGGGGGCTGTACATGCGAAAACCATAATCGAATTCTGAGGGAAGCCGTAGTAGTGGACTCCGCATTAATTTTGACCTCCTGGGGTTGTTTAAGTTGCACTTAAATCTAAGTCGAGGACGTCATAAAACTAGGTGGGGTGATGAAGTAATATTTCATAGCAATATTTCATCTCTAATCTTAGCGGCTTGTTCGGAACATCAAGATTATTCTAAAGGCAATGGTAGACTGAGTAAAATCACTTGCTTTGAATTATTTTACATATCATAGGCCATTGTCAAGTTCTGGTAATGTTTTATGACAACATGCTGCGTTTAGAATAAACCTAATCCGACGGACTGCATATGAGATTCTACTTTTCAGAGGTTATAATCATGTGTGTACAGAGATTGTGTTTTGGTAAGTTACCGGGCAAATAACTCACTTGCACCGTAAGAGCGAGGAAATACACAAAATAACGCTTTCAGTTGGACGAACATACCTTCAGCAGACATACCACCGTTATAGTAAAAAAGTATATCCATTAACTTTTTACAAGAAAAGGGGCGTCTTCGGCGAAAAATCTAATTAAATCGCGTAGACAGGCAAGTGTTAAAAACTACTTGCGAAAGAAGCACCATCATTGCAAATATAATAAAACGGGGCATGTCGTGTTTTGAAATGTTTGTGAAGAAGCAATAGACGCGTTTGCGCTTCTGAAAAGTATGCATAAAGCACTTGTGTTCAGCAGCAGCCTTTGTAGTTGCCATTAACTTACGCTTCCCATTTCACACGAGAAAATTGCGCAGAAGTGATTGCCTACTTATATTGTGAAGGAAAAGATTTAAATTTTCCAGATAATTCGGTAGTTATTCTCGTTTCTACAGCAATCGCCAGCATGACCCGCATTTTCGGACTCCTGGTCAGCGCAGCTGTAGCGATTGGTGAGATTCTGCACCCCACAAGGGGATTCCATCCTTTCACGCAACCTAAAGAACTTGCTTAGTAATAGTGCGATATAAATCGGCATTGGCCTCTTACGGAATAACAAAAAATTGTATGAAGCGGTGTACCATAAACCCAAAAGCAGGAGTATACATGGAAGCCATACCAGACCTACGCAAATAGAACCCGTGACAACTGCCGGTGTTCTGCTATGACCGTGCCCCACATGTTCATTGAACCCGGTACTAATCTTTGGGTTTCACACCACGATTATGTGCGTGCAAAATCGATAATTTTATTCATTTATAAACTACACGCATAATTATTAATGTGGGATTTCACTTTTGTACATAGTTAGAATATCACCTGGTGCGTCTCCAAAGTAGACACTGAAAAGAGTCTGTTAGCGCCAGTGACCGGTAGCGCTTATCAAAGGCACAGAGAAACACGTGACGAGTCTTATTTCCCAGGCCCACCTTCACATTCCTGTATTGTTTCGCAGCTACTCTGCTCCTAGCGACAACACAAATTGGCGCTGGAGAAAGCATGCGCGCAGCGCCTGCAGAATTTGATCCAACGGCTCTCTGATGCTAGGCAACATGCCAGCACCGCGTCAGAGACTGTCAGTGCGAATGAATAGCCACCAATGAATACGATCTGTGGAGCATCGGTGTTTTCTTATTAATGTGGAAGAAATAAAAAAAAATGAATTCAAACTATGTGGAAGTAAATGAAGGCTTTCTGCCCCCTACTCGGTACACGGTCTTTGATAAGCATGGTAATTTTGGCAGTGAACTGAGAGCAAAAAAGCAAGCATTCTAATAAAGTAACACAATCACGTGGCTCACCAGAGGAAGTGCTGATGCCCGCTGTGGCAGTCCATGCCATGCCCTGTGCAATACCATGTCTGGAAGCACTTGCTTCCTTCCACCGAAGGCGCGCTTCATAACGAACGCGTCTCTGCTGAACTAGCCCGCGCGGTAGCAAGTGCATGATGGGTAAGCAATTGAGGATACGCTTCGGTGTATTTTCCGTTGGGTATCTCCCCAGTTTAAGGAAGCGCCAGTGCAGCAACTGAACATTGTGTTCAACATTCCACCAGAGCTTGTCCGGTGAAGTGCACTCAATAATCGCTGTACTGCCCCTTCAAGTAATGCTTATAATTTTTTTTCAAAAATTTTCAATAACTATTTATTTCAGCATATGTTTTTACTAGGTTTATTAAATTTTATTGGACTAGTATAAACATTAGTGGGTATGTGCCAGCTGGCGTCTGCGGGTCTTCAATGAGACCATTAGGCGCTAACTTGGGTAACTAGGTATGTGCCACTCCGTGTGTGCCTCTCTACAATCACAATAATTACCCTTTAAATTTGTCTGAGGCAAGGCGGAGTCGCATGGATGGAATGGAAGCTTGTGCCGTAAGAAGCGCAAGGGAGGATCCGGGCTTTATGCACGTTTCAGCTTTGGTGATGCGATCTGTCACTACATTGCTTCAATGGTAATCGCATTCAACGTCGACCTCATCGTGGCATGTGTTCTGTCGGATTTGACGTAGTTGATACAGTCTGCCTGCGGCTGCCACGAAAGCGAGAAGTGGGGCTCACTGGGCAGCGCACGGTCCAATCTATGGTTATATGGGTGGACTGTTTGGCTATGTTGCTGGGGAACATGGTTTAATATCACTGGTAGGGCCGACTTGGATCATTGAATATGGAACACTGGGTGCGTGCCGCTGTTCAATGAACCTCTTTGATGCTAACTTTTATTGTACGCGCCACGCGCGAACTTCGTGGCGGAGCCGTTAGAGGGTGCAGCACGTCCAGTGAAAAACGCGAGACAGGTGGCCGGCAACGCAAACGCCTGATACATGGCGCGCCTCTACGATGGCGATACGGTGCGCCTCTACGGTTCTTCAATGCTAATTGCATTAACGTCGGCATTCCTTGTGAGATGGGTTCTCCCGGAATATAATGGTACATTAGAGTTCACCGGCGAAAAGTGAAGGAAAAGCGTGGTTCCTGTCAATGTCGATGATATTTCATGTTTCAAGTTTATTTTGTTTTACCACATCGGTACATGCCGAAATTGCACACGACTAGTCCGGATAGCGGGGGAAAAAGCTGCATTAAGGCAGCTTGACTGGCCTCACCACCCCTTTAAAACACAAGGACAGCAGCAAGTAATGGTGAAGGAGTTTATACGTAACATGTTTAATGAAAAAAGACAGCATAAGCATCTACCACTACTAAGTTCTACAAATATCTGCAATAGAAATTACTACGAAATATGAGACAGATACATTACAAACACCCATTTCTCTACAATATACAGAAAAGTTAATGCTTTTAATATTTCGTTTCTTGATGAAGCATGAAACGAAGCGTTAGTTAACTTAAACCTGCTAAAACGAAAGGCGGAATACGGATGACAGAATACACCAGCAGCTAGAAATCGTAATTCGTTCGGTATCGTGGAATTTTGTCGTGCGTCGTAATTCGTTCGGGGTCGTCGAAAACGGAATACGTACACCAGTAGCTGGATATTGTAAGTCATTCGGGGTCGTGTAATTTTCCAGTAGTTAGTTTGTATTGTTCAACAGGAGCTCGGATTTGGTTTTGAATTAGCTAAGCTTCATATATGCTTGTGCTTTTCGATAACTTCGTACCTAAAACCAATGGAAAGCTAGTACTTCTAAGCAGTTGCAATTTTTTGTGTTTAACTTTCTCAAACACAGTCAAATGTGTGTGCAGCGTACGGTAAACCAGCAACAGAACGCAATGCAATTTATTTTTTCTTTTGCAAAACCTCGAATCATTTCAACGATTTCGTAGTTCCTATAGCCCGCACCAAACACACTAACGTAAATGGGAACGAAAAAGAGCATTGTATAGCATTACTTTAAGTGCACTAGGCAATATTGACTGGTACGTTCTCAACAGGCCCAAGACTTTACAAAGTTTGCTACTAATATATTCAATATGGTGTTTCTATGACGTGTGTTCAGGACAAAAAAAACATCAATGTTTTTGTAATACGATGAAAGGTTAATATTAACTTTGTTAAGATTTAGTCAGTGAAAAAAATCCAATTAGTATGGCGCGAAAAATGCCTCATTTTTCTTTTAAGTATCTCGCCACCCTTTAAAATGATTTTTTTCCAGCAAATACGAATTTAGTTTTTTCATAATTTTTCATAAGATTTCATAAGAATCTGCAGACATTCAGAATTGTGGTGCAGAAAAAATTACGTCTCGATCCGGTTTTGTTCAAAAGTTATGTTGTTCTTATAACTGCCGGGAGACTTCTCTGAACCCGAAACTGGCATTTTCTGAAAACGAAACCTACATTTCGATCATTAAAACAAACTTATCGTTGTGCTCAAATGCGTTATCGTTACTCAAATATCGTTACCGTTTTTCATTAATATTGCAGAAATTGCCACATAGGGCACGCGACTTCGCATCGTGTTATGTATACTGCTCCCGCGTGTTGTTCTGCCTTTTTGAAAGCTATCTGTTCGCTAGCTATCATAGATGGTACAATATCTATGATAAGTATTACACTACATTAGCTTCCCTCAGCAGCGACCGATCACGCGTGAGAATGCCAATCGTCAGTCGACAGTCAACAAAAAACAAGCCCCTCTCCCAAAAAAACGGTGAGCTGTAAAATGAGAAGGGACCCACCTATGAGCCTGGTGGGTTTTAGCGTCCCACAACCTTCTGTTGATGTATATGAAGTATATATGATGTATATGAAGAAAACTTAATTCTTGTTTTTCTCGAAACTTAATTTTGAGTTAATTTTTGTTGGGAAAAAGCTCGTACCTTTTCGATAAACCAATATTTATCAATAAAACTTCCCACGCTTCTTTCTTGACCATGAGTAACTTTTGATGTTATAGAATTTCAATTGAAATACGACCACCTGAAAATACACAATTTTTGGTTTTTCGGCTGTAATATACTTAATACTGATGATCGCGCAAAGATCCTTGTTAATTGCACAGCTTACGTAGACACCTACATTGCGGCCAAGCCGTTTTATTTTCGTGCGGCGTGTGGGCATAGTTTGGGTAATTTGCTTAATTAGGTTGTAATCAGTTTAAATGTTTTACGAAACACACTTCAAGGGTCTGTTTAAACAATCCTTCTGAAGGCAGACACAGAGGAATCAGTTTAGGGTCAAAATATAAGATTTCCAAAAAGGTGGCGACATACCTTAGACAAATATTGTGTAAATAATTCCTCACAGTCCCACGGTATATTTTGTCTAATGTGCCATATGAGTAGCCTGTGATGCTTTCTACTTTTATTCCTGATAAATATAGACTCGTATCATCGGTAGGACGTTCTGGTGGGCTAGTTGGTTCATAGCTTTTAGAAGTTTATAAACTGCGCAAGAAAACGAACACACAAGAAGGAAAACACACACGACACCACTGCGCTCGTGGTGTCGTGTGTGTTTTCCTTCTTGTGTGTTAGTTTTCTTGCGCAGTTTATAAACTCGTATCATCGGCATACATTGCATATTCTTAATCAATGGCGCTTACGATGTCGTTATTAAAGATAAAACATAAAAGCGGACCAAATATCCTTCCTGCAGGCAGGTGTGCCGAACTTGTCTGAATATCCACAATTCACGTTTTACGGACACTTAATGAAGTTGATCAGTTAAGTAACGCTTAATTAAAGATACGAAAATGACTCAAATGCTATAGCAAGTTAATTTTTCCAACGATGTTTCGTGAGCTATTCTATCGATTGCTTTTAAAAATCTGTCTATGCCCAATGTAAGCTTTCTCGCATCAATATTTGTTAAAATTAATTTGTTTTGGTGAAGTAATGTACTTTGGGTTCAAAGTACAGACCTAAGATCATATTGCCATATCGTCATCATGGGATGATCATCGAGAAATATAGGGAGCCTAGTAAACAATTTTTAAGTCATCAGATCATTTGCCGAAGGAGTCATCTCTAGACAGGTCCTGTCAATTCTCGACGGAAAGGTCGTCAAACCCCTCACGATCATCCGGTTTCCTGCTCATATGGGAGAAATCAACGGTGCTCCCGTGAACCTTAACGAATCTTCCCACAATGCTGCTCGAGGACTTGCCAACCGTGCAGTCACAAGGCAAGAAGATGCTGAGGTTCCTGATTACAAGGACCAGCTCCTCACGTTCAACGAGCTAACCAAGCACTTCCACCTAGAACGCAGGGTCTTCCTCTCTCCACACAGTAAACTAAATAGAGATCAGGCCATTACGCTAAGGCTCTTACATGCAAGAACTTATCCGAACCCGCTATTAATCAACAAGATCTATCCGGAGATCTCTACTCCTACAATATGCAATAAATGTAACGACACCATAGATCTTAGTCATATGATCTCGCGTTGCTCCGCGTTATGCAGCGACAAGGACAATACTGAAGATCAGTGGGACGCAGCTCTACGCAGTCTCACATTAGACGAACAGCTATGGGCCGGCCAACGGGCCCGCGAAGCGGCCGATGGGCTAGGCCTTTCGGTCCCAACGTGGGAGCGGCTCGCTTCGGGCTAGGAAACTAGCGCGACCCAATGGACAATAATAAAGTTTTTCCATTCATCCATTCATTACATAATATAGGTACTCTATGTATCGGCTATTTAATGCGATTTTTTTATACGCGGCCATCACAACCTTTCTATGTATCTGTCTGACCAAAATAGCAGGCCGATCCCGAAGGCAGTGTAGTATAAAAAATTGGAGGATGCTTAAGCTTCGCTTTGAAAGTGGAACGCGATAGCGTTATCGCGACCCGTCCGCATCTCATTTTCCTTTGAGTCGGTTTCACTGCAAAATAGAACATGGGAAAGCCAGCTTACAAAGACCAAGCTTACACCGATCCCCTTTAAGTCGGCTTCACTTTTAAACAGAAATGCATTGCTGGGAAGGCGCTTCTCCAAGGGCAATATAAGTCGTCTTATATTAAAATGTTCTAGGATCTTGTTTTATTATTTAATTAATTGTTTGCTATTGCCCCGACGCGCGCACATGTCCAAAGCGCATTTGGCAGGCCAACTCCTAATTTGACCTGCCGAGGATGCGAGCGCCATCTGGATAAGATTTTCGCAAGTAGCACACCCAAGCGCGCCGCTGTTGGTATCGTAGAATCAAGGAGGTTGTTTTCTTTTTTTTTTCAACCTCCTTGGGTAGAAATGCTGGTAAATGGGGTTTGTCTTTGAGTTTCCGCGTAACAGAATTATGTTTTCTCGTACATTCATATAACAGTCTGACGCCCCGATGTCCGTTGGTTGTGGTTAAGACGTACTTGACAATTTTTCTGACGAATTTCACTGTGAGAAATTCAATTTTTGTTCACTAACATGTTGCACCACGCGGAGGGCCTGCGTGGTCGGGGTCTAAGGGATAACTTTCTCGAAGGCGGCTCCTTTCGAGGGCCGCAAAAATCAAAACCGGCAGCAGTGGGAGACCCTGCTGCTCAGCTCAGACCAGCAAGACCAGGTCTGGGCCGTCCAGCTAGCCGAGGCAGCCGCTGAGACCCAGGGGATCTCGGCCGTCTGCTAGGCGGAGGGAGGCCGCGTCCGACCTCGTGAATTGCTGGCACCATTACAGTTGAATCTCTCTATCTCTACCGCGGACGCCGACATCCACGGCGACGCGACATTGACACCGGATTTTCTGCGACACGGACCTCTTAACGCTATCGCGTTAACATATAGGCCGATGCGGGAGGCAGTGCCGTCTGGCGTCAAAAAATTAGCTGGTATGAGGGAATGATGCGAAAAAACAGGCACATCGAGCTCACACGAAATGTTTCAAACAGCGGCTTTGGAACCGGAGCATCCTGCACACGATGGTGGCCTAACAGATCGCTCATTGGGCTGCTATGTTCAAGGCCACTCGAGGCCACTCGAGGTGGCCTTGATCGTACGCAATCGCGTCACAGTGTTTACAAAATCGCAAGACATACGAGGTACAGAAATATCACTTTGATAAACGAAAGTGCACGTTGTAGCCCCTGACTAGGGCTCCGTGTTTTCGGAGTTTATTTTCTTGAAATTCGGAGCTTATCGGAGTTTAATTCTCGTAAATCCCCCATTCTCCGAAATTCGGAGGTGAATTTTGCGTTATTTTGCGGAGGTAAATTTGCGTTATCAGAACACACGAAGCGTAGTTTTGTTGTGTGGAAGGTTTGAACGCACAAACACATATACACACACGCACAAATACTTGAATACAAAATACCTACGTTTGTGCGTATTACAACCTTAAAGGTTGCTGTCACTGATGGGAGCACGCTTCTTTCGATTGATGATTTTCAGCTTTGAAAATGCCCTTCCAACGTTTGCGCTAGAAGACTCAGCGCGCAGCGAGAAAACACTGGTCACTGGACAGTGTGAACTCTCCAAAGCGACAGTGGTTCAACATTGATACTGATAAATTACCTATGATATTTCGCAAAATGACTCATCAGTTGGCTCATGTCGTCAGTTTCAAGAAAGACTATAACTTAAATATCGGCACATAGGTTTCGAACGCACGGGGTAACTCATGCTTCAAATTTAGATTCACAATTTGAACACTATACCAAAATGATTCACTTGTGCACTGGAGTGCACCGAAAAGGTCCCTCTCAACTGTATGACTCCACGTTTCAGCGACAGCAGCGTAGTATCCATGAAGGCCTGCGACAGTCGTTGAGTGGTCCTACGTCTGTCGCTCCGTGCGCCAAAAGCCATTTGTTCAATGTGCGATGGGTGTGGTCCAAGGTAAATACACCTGGTAGCGAAGCTTCCATAGAAGCCCATACGTTCAAAACATGGCAGTTCATCGGCGGTTCATGGGACTTAGCGCCATCTGTTTGAGGAGAGAACACTTCCGGCGGAAGAAAAAATAATGTGACGCCATATCCGTTAAAAACAGAAGTGACGTCATTTTGTTCTCAAAGGCGCGAAATTTGTTTTCGGGAGTCTGCCATTAGAGCTGTGTATTCAAATGCCCCACTATTCGACGTGATGGGCGTTTCGAGCTTTCAGCGCGGAAACCGATGCAGGAAAAGTTCAGCCATACAGGTGTCGAAACCGCACCCTTGCGCAGAACATACTTTGTTTGGAGGCCGACGAACGCTTTGGGCGTAGAGTGCTCGTCCTTTCGTCGGACGCTAAGCCCGTCGGCCAGCGCTGCCCCACGAAAACAACTAAAGTAAAGAATTATCTGGCGGTCGCAACTCGCTACTTTTGACTGAACAGGTTAAGGAACAATGAAGATACACGCGTCACCAAATTCAGAAAAACGTCGAGAAGCAAAGCAACACAACATGTGAGGGGGGCGTATTCTAACAGGTGAACTTTACGAGCGCCCCTTTCTGCCCACTTCAAGAGCTGCATTGCATTGCAAGTGATAGCGGCGTCAACACCCGCCGCTATCGGTGGGCGCTCTTACGGTCGACGCTGAAAAAAGGTATTTATTCATGATGATCAAGAAAAATAGAGTTGTTTTCTCACCATGCGTTTATAAAATTGATTAGAAATTTTATTTTCGTTGAATGCATGTAACTGTGTATCGCTTTAATACAAAATGTCGCAGTTTCGCCCGAAAGCCGAAGCATCAATTGCGATATGCAAATTGGTAGAGAGCTATTCGGAGTAGGGATAGTAGAGTAGTTTTATCGGCCGCATAAACTTGGACACATTCGCTTTCTAACTGAATTGACAAGCGTGGTGTCATCGCGCACAAGCAAACATGAATAGATCACACTGAATGACCGCAGACAACGACTGTCAAAACGCTGGCGCGGCCGCTGCAGCGGGCGAAGAATCGTGCGGTCTATCGCTTCAACGGAAACTGAGCGGCGAATGGACAGCGCATAAAGGTCAGAGCCGTGTGGAGACACGGCCGGGCTCGACTGGCGTGCGCGCTCGCTCGCTTCTTAAGAAGTGAGTGCGCGCGCGATCCGAGCCCGGCCGTGGTGGAGATAAAGAGACGGTGCGGGCGACGGCCACCACAGCCAGTGCAAGCGTATTTGTTGGCAGAGTAGAAGCTGCTCCCCCCGTCCCTCCCGCGCTGCCTCCCCGCTTTTTTTTTTTTTTTTTTGCTTTCGCGTGGGAGATTGCTTGGCGAGTTCTCCTTGCGCTGGGTTGCAAGATAAGCATTTGGTGCCGTAGTACAGCGTCGCCCCGCCTCCCTCCCCTCCATACCCCCTCGGCCTTTTGGGCGACAATCGCGTTTGCTTTCCGCCGTGCGTTGGCTCTGTTGGCTCTCCGTGATAGCGCGCGTCCCCCGCGCGCTTTTACTCGTACGGCGCGCGGCGACGATTTTATCGCCCTTGGAATCTATACGGAACCTGACGGTGACGGCGACGGCGACGACGACGGCGACGGCAGAAATCCCGTTGAAGTGTCCATATAATTGCTATCGCAATAAAAACGTTTTATTGCGATAGCAATTATATGGACACTTCTACCGGATTTCTGCCGTCGTCGTCGCCGTCGCCGTGAGGTTCCCTATAGATAAAATCTTCGCCGCGCGCCGTATGCCCGAGCGGAAGCGTGCGGGGACGCGCGCTATCACGGAGAGCGAACGCACTCAATCACCCACGCGCAAGCAAGGAAGCGGGAAGCCAGCGCCGGAGGGAGCGCGCGGGGGGGGGGGGGGGGGGGCGCACTTCTACGCTGCCAACAACCGCGCTCGTCGCTCGTCCGCACCGTCTCTTATCTCCACACGGCTCTGACCTGTATGTGCCGTGCATTCGCCGCTCAGTTGCTGTTGAAGCGATAGAGCGCACGTACCTTCGCCCGCTGCAGCGTATATACGCTCGCTGCCAGCGTTTTGACAGTCGTTGTCTGCAGTCGTTCAGTGTGATCTATTCCTGTTTGTTTGTGCGCGCTCACACCACGCTTGTTCATTCAGTTAGTAATAGTCGGGCCACATTTTCCAACGCACGCTACACATGCAATGCTGCCGGGATCGGCAGTGCAGCACTACAGGTGTGTCCCTTCGCACGCGCTGCCCACGGGAAGCGCTTCTCATCAACACCACGGTTTCACACGCGCCTTCTCGTGGTCATCGAGTCTCTCTTCATGTCGGTCTACTTACGCCGCAGCACACCTGCTTACTTAATCAGCTCATGTTTACTACAATTCATATTGCTACCAAAGCCGCTCACCTTACTTCGTATGGCATGGCTGTGTTGCTATCGCATTCATTGCTTCGCCCTTAGGGCGAAACTGTGACATTTTTTTTCTTTCGCAATATTTGTTCCCTCCAAACATAGCCGCGCTTCAATCGCTGCTCCCATAACCACCCTTGCTGATGTCGGTGACAATTCGTTCTGAACCGCTTTTTGCCCGAAGCTTTGCGACCAGTTGGATCGACCTTGTGTGGTCTACGAGATACTGTTGACGTGAGGTAAAGTTTATATCGGCCAAACCGCCCGATGTATCAATGACTGCTTAGAACATGCCCTTTTGGTATAGAACGGAACAGGGCCATATTGGCCGTTAAAATCCGAGTTTATCGGAGAAATCCGAATTGTCTAAAATTTTGCCGGCGAGTGTCTTACCGGCGACCCATGACGCACCAAAGCGTCGCTGTCGAGAGGTCCCAATCATAACAATCTAAGTATACCATAGCTAGTTAGTGGCGCAAACATCTGGCTATTTTTTTTTTTTTTTGCTTTTTGTGGAACAAATCTAGATGAGTGACCAACTTTAGTTTTTGCAACTCTTCCGCTCTCTAGCTATTCAATCTTGGCGTGAGTTTTTTTCCCAACTGAGGACACCAAACAATAAAGCGCGACTGCATGTTAGTGAACATAACTTCCAGCGTGTTTCATAAAGTTCGTATTATTTGTAGCAGAAATTTATAACACGCGTACATAATGCGCTTCAAAGTAAGAGCGCCCTTCTAGTTTCTGTGGAATAGAAGAATTTTTTGCATTGTGCAGTGGAACACCTCTAGGACACCAAAGTTAAAATGGCAGCGTTGATCACTAAATGAATTGGATCACGCGAAATTATCGGATTCTGTATTTGAAGAGACCCTAGGCCAAGGAGACGCCTGCTGACCGGGTGGTGGTTTACGGTGAAAGTGCGTGAAATAGTGACATCATTGTGAAATGTCGCGGGAAGATTTTTAATGCAGTCAAACAAGCCACCATAACGAAGAACGAAGCGGCTGGCAGTCACTCGATGGTGAAGCATACATTGATGCGCAAGTCGAGGCTCTAGTTCTTGCTGCCTGGAGGATAACCACTGAACAAATAGTGTCGCGGTTTCAACGCGAGCACAGGCAGAGACTAAACTTCCACTGATGTCTCATCGCTTTACTGGTGCTTCTTCATGGCAGTGAGGAACTTCATCAACCTGGGCGATACAGAGTGGTGGGAAGGGTGAAGAGTCGTTCGCAAATTGAGCTCAAAGCCCGAATGTTACGGCTCGCTCCATTGAGCGCGGCTGTCGGGGAAACAAGAAATCCTGGAGTTAGTTCGTGGCTCGGTGTAGGTCGTTTAATTGTATTAGTGGTAACATACGTGCTTTCGCAAACCATATCTGCAGCTAAAGCAAATCAGTTTGTAAAGCTACCAGACTTACATCTACCTATTTTATCAGACAATACCTTCAGCTTAATTGGCTCAACAAATACCTCTGAGGGCATTCGCTCTCGTTTAAGATCTCTTTGAACCAACAATGGAACCAGAAATTATGGGAAGAAACGCGGATCAGCATTTCCTTCGCCCTTCTCGCCGAACCTTTATTCACTTCAAGTTATTTCAATAATATCAACTTCTGTCGAAGCCATCTTTTCTGTTTTTCCGCAACTTGCCTTATTTGTCCCTCATGTTGATGCACCCAACGCTTGAAATGAGTGCATATTTGGTTGGTTCATTGCTTCTCATCGCAATAGTGGTTGATTTTAGCTCTACTTCATCCCGCGTCATTGCCTTTGTTGGAGGTATTGTAGCCCCCATTAGATAGCGCCATTTCGACTACGCCAGATTTACGCTGCTTCGACTGCGTAGGGTTTCACCGTAGCTGCAATATCGTAGTTCAGAAAGTGAGTGCTAAATAATGCCTTTTTTTTCAAGCTTTCCTTTTTTTAAGTAGTGCTAGGTACGCAGTCCACAAAATGCATTTTCTCATCATGCCCGATGGTTAGTTCATAGACTCTTTAAGGGTACGGTCCTTGTTTCCGCCCCTTCCCCTATTTTGACTGTGCCATGCCTCCAAAACTGCAGACCACGTGGCCTCCAGCAAGGAATGCGCATGAAATAGGACAGCAAGCAGGAAGATATCAGCCATCTCGGCACGCCCCCGCTTGCTTGCTCTTTCGCCTTGTCATCCGGAACAGGCCACGTCACCTCCAACACAGATGAGCGCGCCGGCAGAGCAGGCCGCGCTTCCAGCATCGCACACGTAACCGCACATCGACGTAGGCGGCTAAAAGGCCCCTCGAGTGAAAATATAATTGCTGTCTTTGTAATAAGTCAGAGGAGTGTATGGGCAGTCGCGCTGATAACCGACGTTGTCAGTGTTTCCTATATTTCGAGTATTTGTGAGAGCTAAGCTTACAGCAAGCTTTGTGACATACTTGCGTCTACATCGTAGCCTCGAACAGCCATACTTGATGCATTCGCACCTTTTCTGCTAATATAGTTGTAAAATGTATAAGCCAAGAAGACCGATATCATTAGTGACTCCAAAAAGACCATAATCAATAGAACTGCTTTCCTTTGTATGTTCGTTGCGTGCTTGCTTTAACTTCGTTGACAAGAGTTAGACAGTGTCACTTGATCCTACGTAAGATGTAATGTTGCTCGACAGCAGCGTTGGCTTCCAAGGTGTTACTCTGATCCCAGTAAAATATTGTCATTAGTTGCTAAAGGATATGCTACGTTTGCAGGTGATAATGTAATGCTATAAATTTCTGGTATAAACCTTCAGCGAAAGTCATAAATTAGCGTTGCGCTGTAAAGCCTACAATTTCGTCGGAATTCTTCGCAAAATCATTTGCACGATCCTCTTGCAATGAAACGTATAGTCTTTATTGCGCTTATCTACAGGGTGTGCCGTATCGGTGGCATGCAACCTCCAAAGCAAACACCAGCATGGCAAGTGCGCTACATAGTACGTAGATGATGACGTAGTCAGTGAAAGGGATGGAGAAAGTAACAACCAGCCCATCTCTACTGGTGGAAATTCGTCTACTTCCTCTGGATCCGAGTCCCGATTCTTGAATAGCCTGCAGGAGTCGCCTGTGTTGGTGCCTGCGGTAGACACATGTAAAAACAGTGTCAAAATAGGTATAAATAAATATCAATAAATATGAATAATATAAATATAGTTGAACACACATAATAAGTATTTCCAAGAGAAAGAGAAATAGTCATTCCAAAATGCGTTCTGCGAAGTAATGAAGTATAATTGCACTGATTGTGAAGCCCTGAAAAGTTCACATGTTTTGAGCGAGACACGGTGCTTTTGATATTCGCGGTAGTTACTAAACCCATAATTTGCTCAGATCCGACTTCGTACATTTGTGAAAAAAGGGAAATGACCACAATGCTGCGCAGATTACGGTTTGAAGAAGCACAGTCCACCGAAACAGCAATCACGGAAGGGGTTACCTGCCAAATAAGGATACACACGCCAAAAGCACGTCTTGTCACATGCATAGGTAGAAGTGAAATATATCAAACATTATTGAAGTACAGTGTGTTTTACGGGATTTATGCAATCAATTCTACAATGTCCGCTTTATTAAGGCTACAGCACCAACACTTCGTTAATCAAGTAAACTAGGCACATTGGGCAAAGTAAGATATTTATTCCTGCCCATAGTTTCTTCACAAGATATACATTCTCCACGGATAGCTATACCTGCGAAAGCGAACGCTATGATTTTTGTTCCAAGAGTGCAAAGATGTACTATAAATGCATTTTGCCTTGTGGAAGATGTTGTAGTGCACTACCAGTGTGCAACTTTTTAGCCGGCTGTATGATTTCAGTTTCGCAAGAAAGGGGAAGCATCGATGGCGATTGTATATTAGTGGACAGCTATACGAAGTAAAGATAGTACGTTTATCGGCCATATAAACCTGTAAGCATAGGCATACTAACTGAGTGAACAAGCAAGATGCTACACGCGCACAAGCAAACATGAACGCATTTCACTTGATGACCGCGGAAACTAGCTGTCAAAACACTGGAGTGAGAAGCGCGGCAGCAAGCGAATTGACCTTGGTGCTGCGTCTTGCATTAACGCGAACCAAGCTGCGAAAACACAGCGCAAGGTGGACTGTTTCCCCGACGCAGATGACTTTCAAGATGCAGTTTTATGGAGTGAAGCTGGCCCTTAAGCTTGCTGTCTACAGCGGCTGTCTACTGCGAAAAACACTACGACAGAACCTCTGCAAAGTCACACCTGCGGCAGGACATAACCGACACCAAAACCCATCACCGATCATAACATCACCGACCACAACACCCAACAATGCCTAGACCACACAAGCAAGTCAAAGAAAACTTAGAAATTTGGCATTGGAACTGCCGTGGGTACCGAAGGAAAAAAGGGCTACTGACACAATTGATCGCTCAATCCTCAAAGCCGCCAGGGGTCATAGCCCTACAAGAGCCCGGTACCCGACCAACACTACATGGCTACGAGGAATACCACGCAAGTCAAGGCGACAAATGGAAGGTAGCCACACTCGTAGACAAAAACATAACAACTATACAACACAAATCTATACACGACGTAGACGTACAACATGTACTCCTAGAATTCGTCTACAAAGGCAATCAGACAAAGAGTGCCTTTGTTCTAAACGTCTACTGCCCCCCCCCCCCCCAGCCAAAGGCGGGCAAACATTGACAAACTCTTCAGGGACACTCTCCGCCTTGCCAAAGACCGCCCTCTGGTAATCATGGGCGATTTCAACGCTCAGAACACGCTATGGGGGTATCAGAGGCAGGACTGGAAGGGTCTCCAGCTAGAAACACTAATGGAACAGAGTCACCTCACACTGATCACAGACCCGAACACTCCGACGAGGGAAGGGAACAGCGTAACACGCGACACCACTCCCGACCTCACCTTCATCACACAAACCACGCAAGCCGAATGGCTCAACACACTCGAAAACTTAGGCAGCGATCACTACATACTTAACATAACGCTACAAACTGGACGCCTACGCAGACAGATCGGCACAGCCAAAATCACTGACTGGCGAAAAATTAGGGAAGCCCAAGAACAGGACACAGACACAATCACGAACCTGGAAGACTGGTGCGACAACCTCCGTCGACAGAAACAACACCATACAAAGGACATTGCTAGAACGGAGGAGACCCCAGAAGTGGATCCCCACCTACTACACCTGTGGGACGCCAAACGAGGTCTCACCCGCCGTTGGAAAACACAGAAGTACAACAGGAAACTGAAGACACGCATAGCACAAATAACAGCGGAAGCAGAAGAATATGCCATGCAACTCGCCTCGGCGAACTGGTATCGATTCTGCGACTCCTTCGGTGGCACCCTGGGTACCGCCAAAACGTGGCACATACTCAAAGCCATCCTGGACCCCACCAAAACCAAAGGAGAGGGGCACAAGGCCCTGGAGCGGCTACTACACACCTACCCAGGCAGCCAACAAGACCTCATCGACGCCATCAAGAACAAGTGCTATGGAGATCCAGCTCCCACGCAACCATGTACAACACCATACATGGGACAACCCAACGCACTTTTGGACGAACCCATCACAGAAAACGAGGTGAGAGCGGCCATCGCAGCCACCACCCATAACACAGCGGCGGGCACGGACCGTATCACGAACGCCATGATCAGAAACCTTAGCGACAAGGCCATCTCCGCGCTCACGGCCTTTCTCAACCAACACTGGGAACAAGGTACGGTGCCGGCGATGTGGAAACACGCACGCATAATCATGATCCCCAAACCGGGGAAGAAATTGGCAATTGAAAATCTGAGACCAATCTCGCTCACATCCTGCCTCGGCAAGGTGTACGAGAAAAGCATACACAAGAGACTACAGGGACACTTAGAAGACAACAAGCACCTGCCAGACACCATGTTTGGTTTCCGCGCAGGCTTGTCCACACAAGACGTTTTACTCCAAATCAAGGAAGAAGTCAGCAACGTTCCCCGCAGCGGCGAACATGCCCTCCTAGCAATCGACATCAAAGGAGCTTTCGACAATGTCAGCCACCAAGGAATCCTAGAAGGGCTCACCAATACCAACTGCGGTGAGCGAACGTACAAGTACGTTCAGAGCTTCCTAAGCCACCGCACGGCAGAGCTGAAGATTGGGGAGATCCAGACTGCAGTATACCACCCTCCCAACAAGGGCACACCACAAGGAGCAGTCATCTCACCCACGCTCTTCAATGTCGCCATGATCGGCCTCGCAAGAAAACTGCAGGACGTAGAAGGCCTCCGCCACGCCTTCTACGCAGACGACATAACACTCTGGACCACAACAGGGTCCCTTATTGAAAAAGAAGAACGGCTGCAAACTGCAGCTGACCTCATCCAAGAATACGTCAGCCAACGGGGACTACAATGCTCGCCCGAGAAATCTGAATTCATACGAGTCTGGCGAGGCCGGGGTAACCACACAGTCCCCACAGACCCAACACGAAAAATCGAGGTACACCTCAACGGGAGCCTCATACCAGAAACGTCATTGCTCAGGGTGCTGGGCATGTGGCTGCAGTCTAACCAGCGTGCTACACACACCCTTACGCTCCTCAAAACCAGTGTCAAGGCGATATCACGCATGATATCCCGTGTAACATCGAAGAATAGAGGCATGAAGGAAGGGGACACACTCCGACTGGTCAAAAGCCTGGTGGTGAGCAGAATCACATACAGCCTGCCCTACTACCATCTCACACAATCCGAGACGAAACAGGCCGACACGCTCTTGAGGATGGCTTTCAAGACCGCTCTCCGCCTGCCGATGAGTACATCGACTGAGAAATTATTGGCGCTGGGGTTACACAACACCCTCAGCGAACTCACAGAAGTCCTTCACGTCTCACAACAACAGAGACTTGCGCGGACTCACACGGGCCGGCAGGTCCTACAAACTTTGGGCTTCAAAGCCACAACAACACGAACCCAAGAAACCTGCACGATACCTCGTCACGTCCAGGACAGGTATCACATTGCCCCAATACCACGCAACATGGACCCTAACCTACACTCCGGAAGGAGGAAAGCAAGGGCCCAATACATAGAGAAAACATTCAGGTTCGATACCACGGCCCGTTTTACGGACGCCGCTATGTACGGAACAAAGAAAAAGGGCGCAGTGGCAGTGGTCTGCGACCGCCGAGGCCACGTCACCTCCAGTGCATCGACCCGCCCCTGCACGATCACGGAAGCGGAAGAACTGGCCATCGCGTTAGCCATCCGCGAAGGTCAACACGCAAGTAAACCACTGACGATCCTCACGGACTCCCAGCAGGCCTGCCGCAACTTCCTACAGGGAAGAATCGCAAGACCTGCGGCACAAGTCCTAGCCCAAATACCCAAGGAGGACACTGACGACAACACCATCATAACCATCATTTGGATACCGGGTCACGCTGCCCTCACGGGTAACCTGTATGCCGACAGAGCAGCTCGAGACTTTGCACATAACCGAGCACTCATCACGCCGACTGCAGATGACCCTGACCCATTTGACCCCGAGTATTCAGCAATCCTGAACTACCACAGAGGGAGTCGCTTGCGATATCCCCCACCCCATCGAATACTAAAGACGGAGGATGCCGCTGCCTGGCGTAGGCTCCAGACAGGCACTTACACGAACCTACACATATTACATCGCCTGCACCCCACAGCCTACAGGGACGAATGCCCGTGGTGTGGGGCCACACCAACCCTATACCACATTACGTGGGAGTGCACGCTACACAACATAGAACACCATGACACGAACACCACGAGGGAGCAATGGGAGGCACTGCTGTCCAGCTCGGCCCTCGACGACCAGCTCAAGCTGATCCAGAGAGCAGAGAAGATGGCGAGAGCCAGCGGAGCCCTGGACTAGGGGCCCCGACCATTAGCGATGCCCCATTGGGGCAAGACAAAACTATATTTGAATTAAAGTTTGTCTATCTATCTTTCAAGATGCAGCGACCCGCGCGGGCACGCGCGGCCGCCGGGGCCGCCTGGAGTAGATGGTGGAGTAGAACGAAAAATACTGCGTCAATCGTATTTGTGTAGAGCGCTCTGCTAGCTTTCGGCATATGCAGCTAATACACCGAAACTGTAAGCTCAATTTAGCTTACAACGTCCACAGAAGCCGGATACATAGAAAAGAGTTTCTGCGGCTCGGACGGATGACTCCGCTCAGTTACGTTGCTTTGCTGCCTCCACGGCACGTACGACAGGACTGTTTTAGTGGGCTGGGCATTTTTGCTTTCGATATCGAGCTCGCCGAAGCTGGAGGTCATGCTTCCTCTGTGACATTTAAGTACAATTGGTGTTTTATAGCATTGATTTAAACCACTTAATTCTACTATAGCATGCTGGATATTTCACAGAGCGCCCTCGTCTAAAGCTGCAGCCTTGTCCCGGTACCTGGAGCTTTGGTATTTTTTAGCTGCACTTGTGCTCGGGCTTTCGGTGTTTATTTGCTTCCTCTAATACATATCTGTTGTGCCGTAAAGTACGAAACCAGGCCAGAGAATCCGTTTAGAAAAAATCCAGCAGATCCAACGTGTTCGAATCCATACAGAGCGAAGCATTGTGTGAATGCATGCAGAGATGAAACACGATTTCATTATTATTGAATGTCCGCGCAAAGTGACAGGGAAGGTTTCATTTAGGCATTGTAGAGAGGCTAATGAAATGCTGCCACTGCTGCCGCGTATGTGCTAAGGTGACTCTTTTTTATGCTGTCCCCCGCACGGCCGGCGGCGGCGCTCCCGCGGATGGATGGTATGGGAGTCCCGTTTGAAACGAGGAGGTGGATTGCGCTACCAAACTCTTCATATTTTGCCTAATGTTCTACCTATCTCAGTTTTTTTAAACACACACAAAGAATTCCCAGCATCAAGCTTTCTTAATCTCTATTGTGAACATTGTTTTACAGCGTAAGCTGTTACGAGGTCGTTCCAATAGCCATTTCGGTTCGCGATGGTATCCGCCGCCGCCACGTAACCGCTATCTCCAAAATGCAAAAAAAGTACCCGGGTCCCGCCAGGATCAAACCCGTGCCCGCTGCGTGGGAGTCGGATACTCTACCACTGAGCCACGCAAGCGCTTGCTATCAGGCAGCGGAAAAATGCCCTATACATGCGCCCCAGGCAGGCGCGCAGACGCAGTCGGCCCGAGCCTCCGCCAGTATGATGGGGGCTTCTAATTAAGGTGCCTGCAAACGCAGCGTGCGCAGGCGCAGACGGCGAGATGCGGTTCAGACGATGCGCGCAATCAACGCCATCCCGATGTGAGATGTGCGCCACGTATTCTGGATATCTCTTCGGTACACGCTATGGCGTCTCCTCCCAAGGTACGAATCGCTGCTGAAGAAGCGAATCGCAGAGCTACGTGCACGGCTATAACCAGGCATCGTCGGGCTCAGCAGACTGCTGTGCAGAAAGCATTACAAGCCGCAGCTCGCCGTCGACGCCGGGCGGACAGTTCGTCAAAACGAGGCGAAGAGACTTTGCCGCGAAGACCCTGTTGTGCGTGGTGCCGAAATTGGAGCTACTCTTGAGCCGCTCCACCAACTTACGCTGTGACTGTGCTGCGTGTGCCGCGCAGGGCTGCGACATTTCTTGTATGCCTCCGTTGTTTGTGTTACCCCCACTTTCCGCCACAGAACATCCGAGCACCTCATGCTAACCTCTATTGCGTATACATTTATTTTCCGCCGACTATCCATGGACCCAAGGGCTTCACGGAGGCCAAGGGAGCCTAAACCGGCAGCTGGGCAGATATCTTACATTGTTCTATCGATTTCTCACATTTACGCACTTTAATGAAGATATTCCGTCGTTTCGACAGCTTTACTGCAGGAAGCACATGCTTCTGCTTCCTCAGTGTACCACGCTTTATGACTACGCTTTCCAAGGAATCGTCATCTCGCTTCGAAAAGTAAAGAGCTTCTCTTTCAGTTATAATTGATTCTTTGGTCTTGCGGTTTCGTAGCAGGTTTCTTTTCCACTGGCACCACCTAGTACAACGACATTGTGTTTGTCGTTCTTTTCATTTATTGAAATGAAAAGAAAATGCAACAGGTGTAGCCACGCTATAATGATGACGGCTACTCCTTTGACGTTCTTTCTTGCCATGTTGCTTACTACTCCGGTCACATACTGTCACATATGATTATTGAACAGGCGCAAGTTGGACTCAGCTAGCGCAAGACAGGGGTAATTGGCGACACAGGGAGAGCCCTTCGTCTAACAATGGACATAAATATAGGCTGATGATGATGATGACTTATTGTCCTGTGAGCGCCCAATGCAAGGCATCCACTGACCTTTGGTTGCCATCGAGTCCAAATTTGTAGCCCTGATTTCAAGCGAACAACCGCATTTCAAAATGCTGCTGCTGATGATGATGATTTATTGGCTTCCCTATTGAAAAGGGGCGGTGAGAAATAGTCATCTAGCCCCCTTGAATTAATCAGGTATGCTATACATGTTTTTTATCGAGCATTTTTGTAAACATTTCAATAATATATTTTTTCAATATGTACCTTGTAGCTCTACCTATGACTAAGAGGTCACTTCAGGTCGTATCAATCACTTACCTACCTTTTTTCCCACCAATACTCTAAACGTTTCTTGCTTACCTCGATTGCTGACCGGTTTATGCTTCCGTCCACTTTAAACCCACGCCATTCTGGGAGGTATACGTTACCTACGGCTCTCACTGGGTGAATCCCTTCACATTGCATTAGGACGTGTTGAGTAGTCTACGGACCATTGCATTAGGATGTGTTGCTGCACCATACAGATGCCTCATCCAGTTTCGAATGTTTGTTCCGGTATGTGTTGGTATTGAGGCAACCGGCTCGAGCCTCAAACAGCAAGGCACTTCCCTCGTGAAGATTTTCCCTTCAATTTTTTTTCTTCTAATTCTTGTAAATATCCACTGTCCTTTTTGTTTCCATTCCTTGGATCCAATTCACAGTTTTTATTTCTCTCACTCTCTTTCGGATGACTCCTGGTTGTGTATTTACAGTTTCAATTATCCTGTACTTGGTTGCTAACTTTCTCGACTTCTTCGTCCCTTCTGTGTCCACGCTTTTCAGATACAGATACTTGTGTACTTTAGCCGCCCATTTATTTTCGTCCATGTTCCTGAGTCATTCTTTAAAAGTCTCAAATAATACTCCTACGTGGAGCCTGGGAGGTATCTGTAAATAAATAAATAAATAAATAAATAATAAATAAATAAATAAATAAATAAATAAATAAATAAATAAATAAATAAAGTCATTTTGCTCTGTGCTTCTCTGACTTCAAAAGAGATCAAACCCATGTCACCTTGCACTGCCTCATGTGTAGTTTTACCGCGGGCTTCGAAAGCCAACCGGCCTACTGATTTTTCGTTAATCTGAAAATAAAGAGAACTTCGCCTGCTTGCGCGCAAAAAGTCACAAGCTTTATGGAGTTCAAGTGCCTTCAATGGTCGATTGTATAAGTTGGACCCATTGCTAGGTCTACAACTATCTAGCATTTCCCGTGGCGAAGCAACCTTGCTGTGCCGCTTGTGGCTGGGAGTGGCGTTCACGAACGCTTACTCCCATCGTATGGTAATGGCCGAGAGCCTGATGTGCGACTCCTGTATGGGCGAGGAAACCATCGAGCACCTACTGTGTACCTGTCCTCGCTAATTATTTTTTTAATTTCAAAATACCTTACAGGCTCCATGAGGAGCATTGGTTAACGGGGGGCATCACTGCAAGACAGTTTTACACGTGAATTCCGAAACTCGAGGACTAGAAAAATGAGCAAAACAAGGTTACAAATGAAAAAGACGCGTTAGCGTACAAAACATCAGCCAAATGTTATCACGCATATTGCTCACGCACATATCGAACATCATGTAAAAATGTGTATTTCAAAGTATGAAAGGAAAAAAACAATACAAATAATACTGAAGCATAACTGCGAGTCGGCCTAGTTGGAACAGATTCATATTCTTAAATTTTTGCGCGCAAACAAACAGGGACGAAGAAAAGGAGACACAAGGACGAGCGCTTTCTAACAGCTGATGTTTATTATTGAAGAACCACCGGCTTAAATACCCACAGATCTGCGCGATCCTGTCAATAGAACATGTCAAGAGCGCATAAAATGCAGCTGGGGATTCAGCATAGATGTTCAAGACCTCTATTATTCCTTGCCGCATGGGCCCTTAATGCGCAGTGTTAATGATTGCATAACAAATGAGAATGACGAGGTGTCATTTCGCAACACGTGCGGGATGACTGTTGAGTCCTTTCTTGAACTTCTGCATTTTTATTTAGCTAATACACACGTATCATTCTGTGATGAAACGTATATACAGGCAGGCGGCGTGTGCATCGGGTCAAAGGTAGCTCCCATCCTTAGTAGCATTTTTCTGGGAAGCATAGACAGAGAGCTGGCAAAAGATTTAGAAGGTGTAGTATATAAGGTATACAGATATGTAGATGACTACTTGATCTTGGGCTGTCATGTAGACAAAGATGTTTTCAGAAATAGGGTAGTAAAATCCTTTAATTCTCTGGGCAAGGGCTTGACATCCACTTCTGAAGTACCAGTAGATAATAAGCTACAGTTTCTAGATGTCAAGTTAGAATTTCTACCGGAACATGTGTGTTGGTAATTCTCGCCCCGAGATGGAAAACCGCTAATGAACTATGCCTCTAACCATTCCAGGCTTGTGAAGAATGGTATAGTCATTTCATGTTTCAGGTCAGCGTTGTTGAAATCATGTTATGACACTGTAAATATTGCATTTCTTGAACAAGTCAATCGGTTGAAAAAGGCTGCGTACCCGCTCGCTGTGATGCTGGCGTCATGCTCTAGATTAATGAAAAAACTAAAACAGGATAAAGAATCATGGACAAGTAATCAAAGACAGAAAGATTTAGCTTCTAAGGTGTCAGTGATTCCGTATGTTCATGGCCTTTCACACAGACTTAAGAAGGTGGCTGGGAGTTACGAAGTAAAAGTGGTGTTTTCAGCAAAAAACAAAATAGGTAGTGTGTGTTCTAAGGTTAAAAGTAAGTTTGAAAGTAAGGATGATGCTAAGAAAGGATGTAGTATAAAACATCCACGTAAGAACCAATTTGTCGATTGCGCGATGAACGTTGTTTATCAGATTCCTTTGACGTGTGGTCATGTGTACGTAGGGCAGACTTCGAGATGCGTTAAAACGAGACTAAGGGAACACTTGTCTAGTCTCAAAGGTCGCCTTGGTACGCATTTGGCGATGCATTGTGAAGAACATGCGGGCTCACCTTGTCTTGAAAGCACCGCTATTTTGTTTAGGCATAGAAATCAAACCGCGAGAGAAATTGTGGAAGCTCACTGGATTGAAAAACTAAAAGAAAAATGCATCAGTCATCCTTCTGTTTCATTGTTAGATAAAGAGAATTCGCTGCTGTCATCATATCTTTAACGCGTTTTCGCCTTTTGTGCTTGTTTTATGAACATTGCTGCTTTTTATGCTGACCGCGTAGCAGCATTTCATGACAAGCGTTATTTTATGCGCTCTTGACATGTTCTATTGACAGGATCGCGCAGATCTGTGGGTATTTAAGCCGGTGGTTCTTCAATAATAAACATCAGTTGTTAGAAAGCGCTCGTCCTTGTGTCTCCTTTTCTTCGTCCCTGTTTGTTTGCGCGCAAAAATTTAAGAATACAAATAATACTTAGATAAACAGAAATAACAGTTAAAGGTAGTGTATAAAATACCAGATAAATTTTACCAAGCACATTGTTAACGCATATAATCAAACATTGCGTAAGAAAAGTTTGCTTTAAAGGATGCATAGTCAGTGTGACGTTACATACAAATAGAGAGCATGGCATACAGAATGACACATTTTTAGGACAAAAACTGCAATTTCAGGAGTTTCCTAAATTTATCTCTGTCCGTTTGCATGACAGCGCTGTCAGGGAGGGAATTCCACAAGCGGATGGCTCGTGGCAAAGCCGACAAATTAAATGCATCAGTGTTTCCGTAGATGCGAGTGAAACTTAAATCATTATTCAGTCGTCGTGATACGCAACTTGCACGTTCCAGCAGCAAAGACGATGACTTCAATTGATGAACATATTTATGGAACAAAGACAGCAATGCCACGTCACGACGACTACTTAGTTCAGGAAGCGAAAGGTCAAGTTTGATTCGAGTTATGCTTTACTGCCTATTGTAATTGCGGGAAATGAAACGACTAGCTCGGTTTTGGATGGCTTCTAACATGCAGATTAGGTACTCGTGATGAGGAGACCAAATCGGGGACGCGAACTCGAGCTGCGGACGGACGAACGTCAGCAAGGCTAATTTGCAGATGTCAGATGGAGAATTTCGTAGGTTGCGACGAATGTACCCTAGTGTTTTTGAACCAGTAGCGCATATGTTTGTTATATGAGAGGCCCAGGAAAGATTTGGCGCGAGATGAACGCCTAGATATTTGTACAGTGAAGCTTCGGATACTAGATCCGCATTTATATAATAAGAAAAGCTTTAGTTAAAGTGTTTGCGTGTGAAAGTCATTACCTTGCATTTAGATGAGTTAAGTGTCATTTTCCAGGCGTTGCACCAGTCGCTAATGTGTTGAAAGTCGTCTTGAAGCATAAGGTGGTCCTCAAAGCTGGTAATTGGTCGGTATATTATACAGTCATCGGCGAAAATGCGCGTGCAGGTGGAGATTTTATTAGGCAGGTCGTTTATGTAAATTAGAAAAAGCAATGGTCCTAATACACTCCCCAGTGGTACACCGGAATTCACATAAGTGAGGGGTGAAGCAAAATTGTTCACAACTGTAAATTGCTGACGATTAGTTAAGAAGTTACGGATCCAAGATCGCGTTAAAGAGTCTAATTTGGGAGCACATAATTTGGAAATTAAGCGGTAGTGGGCTACACGGTCGAAGGCCTTGGAAAAGTCGAGAAAGATTCAATCTGTTTGAAGGTATTGGTCCATATGGGAATGTACGTCAGTGGTAAACTCTAGTAACTGTGTCTCGCATGATAAACCTTTCCTGAAGCCATGTTGGTTAGTGAAGAAAAAATTATTTGATTCAAGGTGTTCGTATATGTGAGACGCTATAATATGCTCGAGCATTTTGCAGTATATGCTCGTGAATGAAATTGGACGGTAGTTTTCTGGAGAATTCTTGCTGCCGCTTTTGTACACAGGTACCACTTTAGCAATTTTCCATTGGAGGTGAGCTGGCCTAATGACAATGACTGGCGGAAAATATGGTCCAAAATTTTACTAGATACCGAAGTTGTATTTTTTAAAACTTTAGAGTTAATATTATCGACGCCTGAAAAGCTAGATAATTTAAGGCTATTGATGAGACATGCGATACCATCTTCAGTAATATCGATGGGCTCCATATACTGATGGGCTCCATATACTTGCAGTCGAGATCAGCGACTTCAGGAATGAGTGAAAGATCTTCACTTGTGAACATGGACGAAAAAAACGTGTTAAAGATCGCAGGATATTCGCTATCAGCAAGCGGAACTTGATTCTCACCATCGAACGAAATATGGTATGAACCGCGATCAGGTGAT
Source organism: Dermacentor silvarum (assembly GCF_013339745.2). Taxonomy (NCBI): domain Eukaryota; kingdom Metazoa; phylum Arthropoda; class Arachnida; order Ixodida; family Ixodidae; genus Dermacentor; species Dermacentor silvarum. Next base: position 101,150,758 of record NC_051158.1, on the reverse strand, counting down.
ATTGCCTGCCAAAATTTTTGTGGGTTGGACTTAAGAAGGGAAGGTAGATCATGAGAATAATATTTATCTTTAGCTTCGCTTACAGCTGAGAAGTAAGCTTTCAAACAAAGGGTATATTTGTCCGAAGCCGTGGGTGCACGGATACGCTTCGCATTCGTGTACAACCTTTTCTTCTTATTTCTAAGTCGTCGAAGGTACTGGGTGAACCATGGGTTCATTTTATCACTTGTTATTTTTATTAGCGTTATAAACTTTTCTACTAACGCGCATAGCTCTTGCTTGAAAAGAAGCCAGTTTTCGTCAACTGACCGAGCGTACAACAAAGGTAAGAAAGTCTGAGAAAGGAACGTTTCAAGTTCCTCGTTTATTTTGTTGTAGTCGCCTTTGTTATAGTCGCGGATAGTCGCCTTTGTTATAGTCTCGGATAGTTTTCTTAGTGACGCTTGTAAACTGCAAGGGGACATTAAGAGTAAGTTGAAGCAACTTATGGTCACTAGAGCCCTCTAAGTAAGTCACTTCACCAAATGTTTCAGGGGCACTAGTAAAAACTAGGTCTAAAATGTTAGTGCCGCGGGTGGGTTGCGTAACCATTTGGAATAAATTGTAATCTAACGTTAACGAAATAAACTCAAGTGAAGACCGGCAGGATGATGTTAGTTTATTCCAATCAATCAGTGGAAAATTGAAGTCTCCAAGGAGATAAGTGATATCAGCCTGACAGGTGTTAGTTGCTTTTGTAATGCTATTGCGCAGTTCAACAAGAAAGCACTGATTCGAATCGGGAGGGCGATAACAGCCTCCAAATAACACTTCGTGGTTACGGGTTAGGCATTCTGCCCATACTATTTCAATAAAAGAATTGGTGTTAATAACATGCGATTTAATTGTTTTTTTTTGACGCCTAAGAATACGCCACCACCTCCTTTTCCAGTGCGGTCACACCTGTATACGTTAAAAGAGTTATCGCCGGGGAAGATCTCATTATCGGCTATAACGGGATGTAGCCACGTTTCAGTGAGAATAAAGATATCAGAATTGCAGTCGTCAAGAAACGAGGCAACATCGTCGCGCTTAGGTAGGAGGCTTCGAATGTTTGTGAATGATAGTGATAATGATGGCGCGGTTGTAGGTGACTGTGATCTTCGACAGTTCGGATTACGCGGTGTGGTTTTTAGCTATTTGCTACAAAGGACTACAGTTTTACGGGTGTTGTCAAAAACATAAATTGCATCCTCAATGCGCAATCTGTCAGTATAAAGGCTAAAAGGCTTGGCTTTTGCCTTAGCAAATGCAATCAACTGCCTTCTTGCCTCCCGTGTAGTTGGTGAAAAATCTTCGCGGATAGAGAAGCTAGACCCTTTAAGTTTTCGTTTGTGCTTCCCTGTCTTTAAAGAAAGTCATTTTAGCTATAATAGGCCTTTTCTTGTTTTCCGCATACTTCCCTAACCTATGAACTCTTTCAAAAATAGCAGTGGACATTTCGATACCCAATTTTTCGGAGCATAATTTGATAACCTTTTCTTCTGAAACAGCCCAGTTTTCTTTGGCTTCGTCTTCTAATCCAAAGAAGAGCAGGTTAGATTGCCTCATTCGGTTTTTCGCATCGTCGCATCTGGAATTTATTTTGTTCATTCGATTAGATACGTCTCGCAATGTTTCAGTGCATGATTCAGAATCGGCAGCCGGTTGACACGGGATAGTTGTCTCCAACGTCGCTATCTTTGTTTTTAGTAGTGCAATTTCTTTCACGGCTACAGCGTGTTCTTCTTTCGTGTGTTTTAAGTCGTCACGCAGAGCCTTTTCTTTAGCTACATGCTTGCGTACGGTTTCCAATGCAGCTACCTGCCCCTCTTGGGAATTATTAAAATCGGCCAGCATAGCTTTGACTGTGTCTTCTAGCTTACTGATTCTATCCAACGCGGCAGCAAAGGCATCTCCTTCAGCCTTGGACATAGGTCCGGGGTTCTTCTATTCCGCTATGACGTACAACGCCTCTCCCTCAGGACAACTTTAAACTGACTGGACTCGAGAATGTTCTCGAGTCAAAGATTTTCGTACCGTGGCTAGACCCATCACTGGCACAAAAAGCCATACGTGCATTAGTACAGTATTTGAAGTGCACCGGTTTAAGAGACCGCCTATAGCGTCCTGTACATCGTCCCACGTGTACTCAGTACTCATTCTCTCCCTATTTTTCTCTTTCTATTCCCCCTTTCCCTTACCCCTAGTGAAGGGTAGCAAACCGGACGCCCTGCTGGTTGACCTCCCTGCCTTTCCTCTCCTTGCTCTCTCTCTCCAACCCCGACACGTTATCCGATTTTAGGCATAGAATGACATTTGTGAACATTAGCGCTGGCACCATATTACTCCTTTCCATATTCCACGCACCACCTCATACTTATTGTTGCCCCACAGTGCTCTGTGTTTCGTTATTGCTGCATTCCGCTTCCCCTTTATTTTCAGGTTATCTTGGCGGGTGCTTCAGTAAACCTTTCCTTTGTTTATGTACATGCCGAGGTACTTATATTGCCTGACTATAGGTATGACTTGTTGAATTGACACCACGTAATTACTCGTCTCTTCAATAATACCATACTTCCTGATTTCTCTGTGCTAAACTTAAGGCCTAGATTTGTCGCCGCATTGCCACAGATATTCGCAAGTGTGTGGAAATCTCGCGTATTGTCCGCTAGTAGCACTATGTCGTCCGCATACATCAGTCCAGGGACCTTCTGTTGCGTCATTTGTCCATTACGCATGTAAGATAAATCAAACCCTAATTCTCGGTTTTCCAGTCATCTTTATATGCCCTTAACAAAAAGCGTGAACCACAATGGAGACAGAGGACATCGTTGCTTCAATTCTTGGCGAATTCCCACCACTTCATTACCTTTTCGACCTTGCCATACAACTTGTACTCGGTTTCTCTATATATCTCCCTCAGCAGCTCCATGAAATCGTCATCTATGCCTTCAGTGCTTAAGAATATCCCATAACAATTCCCTGTCTACGTTGTTGTACGCTCCTTTATTATTTAGAAATGCTATCGATAAAGGTCTATTCTGAGCTACTGAAATCTCTATGTACTCAGTTCGTACAAACACATTCTTCTCTAAGCGTCCGCCTGGCCTGAACCGATTCTGTAGTTCCCCCAGTAGATAATTTTTCTCCCCACTGAGTTGAGAGACGAGCACCATCTGGTGGCGGCGCAAGGAACCCAGCGTCGCGCATCCTCCGCTGTGATTGGTTGGTCCATTTGACTGTACAACAGCCATGCCGCAGCACCACGGTCACGAAAGCGCAGCAAGGCTCTCAAAAAAATAAAAAACTTTCGCCTAGCTAAGACGACTGGCGCCCGCTGGAAACACTAGTGATTGAAAAAACTATGTATGTAAGAAAACACAGCAGCATAAGGGTTCGCACTATTGTAACATCTCTTATAACATGAGTGGCGCACGCTGGAAGCACTGGTGATTTAGAAAACAATTTATGCACGAATACACTATCGCATACCGGTTCGCATTGTCGTAGCATCTCTTACCGGACATGTAGAGACAATTCCCCAAAACATGTAAATCCACGAAGAAAAACTGTTGTAGCCGCAAAATTATCTTACCACACGCACTAACATTACAAAGGGCACTTGGTTACCCCTACGTCGATGAATGCAAAAGCATTGCGGCAACCAAAAATCGAGGGCACGACTCCCACCAAAGGTCATGGGTACGAGTTCCTTAATTAACTATATCTTAATTAACGGTGCCATAATCAACTTCGCCCTAATCAACACCAAAGTTCGTGTGTTCTAGTGCCGTAATGAACTCTATCTTAACGCACATGTGCTTTAATTAGCTGTACCTTAATTAACACCAAAGGTGGTGGGTTTGACTCTCAAGAAAGAAGTTGAACAAGGGTGGTTCCTGGCGCTAGTTGGTAATTCATGGTAACAACGACGTACTGCGCGAAGGACAAGGACTGACAGAGACGACAGTGCAGTGTTTGTCGTATATGTCAGTCCGTGTCCTTCGCGCGGTACGTCGTTTTTCCCAAGAAAGGTCGAGGGTACGCCTCCCACCAATAGTAGTGGGTGCGAGAGCCCTAATTAACACTATCCTAGTTAAACCTGCCTTAATTATATTCGCCTTAATTTACTCGGCCTTAGTCAACTTTGCCCTAATTGAAGTCACCAGTTGGCTGGATTCGCTCACTTGGGCTCACATATTAAACCATCGTGGTCAGGCCAACGCCGATTACGCCACATTGAGCGCCTAATGAACCGTTCTCGCATTGATACGTGGAGGATAAGCCCTGTTTATGGGACAAGCTGCCGCACGTACCGCACAGCCACTGGAGTCACCCACGCCCGGCTCGGGAACCAGTGGCGCGGCATCAAGCAATACGTAGCAGGGATCATTGATTGAAACTGCTACGCTCCTCTGTTATGCTGGAGCGCTTTCCGGCGTTTTAGTCATTACACTGGAGCAGTTGGGCGTGCAGAATAGCGCCGAAGAAGCCACTTCCACCGGTGCTTCCGTCTCAAGATAAACACGCCGAGACGCTATCGGTACTATCGGTGCTCAGATTGGCTCGCACACCTTGGAATGCTGCCAAGGTGTGCACTGCGGATGCCGCCACCGACCACGACGACGGCGCAAAACTGAAGAACCAACTCAGAAAAGCAACGACCTCAAAAAAAAAAAAAATGAAGGTGCTTTTGGGGATGGAGTACAAAGTCGTCAAAGCATGAAAAGGTCGCAGTTTGCCCGAAAGGCGAAGCATCGATTGCGATGGCGAATTAGTACACAGCTACACAAAGTAAGGATAGTATTTCCATCGGCTATCTAACTTGTAAACAGACGTTTACTAACTCATTAACAAGCATGGTGTCACACGGGCACAAGCAAACAACACATCTCATTCGATGTCCCCGTACACTCGCTGTCAAAAATCTGTAGTGAGAAAGCGCGACAGCAGCAGTGAGCGAGATGGCCTTCGTTCTTCCTTTCGCATCAAAGCGAACGAAGCGGCGAGAACACAGCGCACACGAAGCTATCAGCACTCTGCGCACTCTGTCCCCGTCGCAGATCGCTTTCGAGGCCCGCGCGGCTTCGCCGTACGTAACCACCGCCGGAGCAGAACGCCACCCCCCACCCCTCCTCTCCTCGCGGTGCCTTGGGGGCAACGAAAGACGGTGCGCTTCCTGCCCGCTTTCCTTCCTTGCGCGCGATAGATTTAGTCACCATCGTCGGGTCACCTTCGCATGCTTTCACTCGCACATACAGCATACGGCGCGCGGCAACGGTGTTATCGCCCCAGGACATTATACGCAACATCACGGCGACGGCGATGGCACAAGTGCGCCTGGAGTGTTCATACAATTGCTATCGAAAAAAGGTAAGTAAACATTTTGGTGTGGTAAAGGGAACGAAAATGTAGCCTTACCTGAAAGGAGCAGCGCCATGTGTTGCAGATGCGTGGAAGTATGATACGAGGTTTTCTGCGCTGGGCGCGAGACCATCCCATAAATTCACATCGTCGCGTACCTTTCTGCGGGCGGCAACGATGACGTGCGTACCACGGTGAACCTTAGGAGCGCAATCGACGAGTCGAGGTGCCAAACATTCGGGACCACAACGCTCCAGCGCTGTTTGTATGGACCGCATGTAGGTTATGTTGGCGGCAAGATAGGGAATCGCTCTCGCCAGCACATCGTACATGCAAGGCTGTATTCTGCCAGTGTCGAGCGCTGTAGCGAGGTCGTCATTGTATCTGATCACGGACGAGTATTCTGGAACACTCTGAGATGCAGTAATCTGCGTTTGGGTGAAGTGAAGCAGCAACGTCATGCCAATCATCCACGATGCAAGTGCTACTTTCATGGACGCGGAGCTGAGGTGCAGATTCTCTGGTGGGCTTCTGCCTAAATACGCACTCAGAAAAACAATCACAACCGATGAAGGGTTGTTAACTCTTTCTGAAGTTGAGTGATGCCTTGCACAAAGTATCACAACGAACACAGCTGCAAAGGGAGCCAATATCAAGGCGACAGCGAAAAATGTCAGCCATGTGTTAGCGAATGACGGGCTAAGTTGAACACTCTTGCGGACCATGAAAAAAAGGGCATCGGAGGGTAATTCAGCATAGATGTAGAAGAAGCAAGGGCGTGTGCAGAACAGAAGTGTACTGACAAAGTCAACTTGCTTGGTGAGGAGGAGAGAGTCATTGCTTCTGTTGTTGCATATCTCTATCAAAGTGTTATTGAGGGCTTTGTAGGCTTCAATAATGAGCGCGGCCTCGTGGTGATGGCTAAAACAAGACGCTGCGCTGTCGTCCAGAATTGCGTAAGCAATGCGCTGATGCTTAGGGTATGTTTCCCGCCCTCTTACTGTGTGTCTGGATGCATACTCCTCCACTGAATCGAATACATTACGTAATATACAAGATTTGTAGCTGTCCGATGGGACGTTGACTTCAGTGTCGCTTACAGTCAAAACCTGACATAAGTGCCCCTCAAGTTTACTTAGCACCTCTGAGTGATCTCTCACAGAGAAAAGCCAGCGAACGTTTGAGTGGTCTTTTTCTAGTTGAGCGATTTCTTTGAAAGCTCGTAGAGGTGGAATTCTTTGTCGCGGTACTATTATTAAATATTGTCTCGAAAAGGGACCGTCTTTTGTGAAGTTTGCCGTCATTTCGCGCATGCATTCGCTCATCTGTAAGCAGTTCCATACTGTAACCGGCAGGGAGAAGTTTGCAACAAATTGGCTTAGGAATAGTGCATCGTCTTTTGATGAAATAACCGCCACGTGACACGACTGCTGTGCTAGAGCCTTTGCAGCGGCAAAGATGAAAGGACTGATTGATTGCAATGCTACCTGTGCGCAAAGGAACTGCAGAAGAACGAAAACCAGTACGAACAGAACTGTTAATTTAAACATTATTGTAACCAGCTGTGCGTTATCATCTTGATTTACCGCGTAGGAAAAAGACGCTGTTCGCACAACTGATCAAAGTCTGCGCGAGAGAAACACTGTACGGAAAGAAATTAATGTCAGAAACCGTCAGAATTGTCGAATTGATTTGTTTGTCGAGGCATTTTCACCCCTTTCCTACTGCGTACACTTCCATTTAACAGCTAATGGCACTTAGGCTGGAAAATGTCCCTCTGTTTTTTCCCCTTCATTGAGGAACAAAACGCTTCATATAATGGCAATCACAGATGAAAAGTGCAGCGTTAACTCTCGTTTATTGATACCACTTGTTTGAGAATGTATTAGGGCGAAGCACGCAAGGAGAATTGAGCACGATTCGGCTAATTTTCAGGTACATTTTCTACTCAAACAAGATGCTCAAATATAAGAAGCGCGGTCTAAATGTACATGTAGCGTACATGTACATGCTACAAAACAAACACCATATGTTGAAAACGTCCTTCCCACTGATCGCATGAAGTCGAGCCAAAGTAATTCGCACAAAAAGGCACAATAAATACTGTAGTCTCGAGGTGCATTCTTATGACCTAGTATTAGCTTGGAGCAACACTGGATTCCATTTCACCGTGCGCTAAAAGCATTATGCGGTCACGCAAGTGCTTGCTTGAATGGCGAGCTACAATTGGTGTGCTAACCCTATTGCAAAACCCAGTGCCCAGTGCCATGCCTGATTATTGGCCCAGTGTCGCGCGCTGGATACTGGGACGCTGGCAAGGCGCGGCATACTTGGAGGCGCTGGGCGCGGGGTACTGGTGTGAAATGCAGCTCTAGAGCGAGAAATACGTGGTGCCTGGCTACCTTATATATTTTTTGGAATACAGAAAGAAACAGAGAACGTTGTGATGCAATAAAGAAAAGAAACAAAAGTAAAACAAAAAAAAAAATCTGCGAGGATTCGAACCTCCGCCCTACAGACCCGAAATCCAGCATCTTACCACTACGCCACGCCGATCCATGATTACCTGTTCGTATTTTGCCATGTCAACGCGCAGACACAGTTGCAGCTTTGCACAGACGTCTCGCACAGACATGGTAGATGCGATATCGCCTTCAACCAAAACTTACGCCTCTATCAGAACGATAAAGTTGTTGTCCGTGTTGCATAGTATGCCTGGAAGTGCTGCAACACTGATTTGCTTTTGCGATTGGTATATTAACAACGAAAAAAACCTTAAATGAACCGCCGACCCGGAATGTTGTATGGGCCGTTACTGCGGATTTTGACAGCCGTTTCTTATTCTTCGCGCAAAGGTAATGCAACATTTCCATAGCTCGACAATGCTTTTCAATCGACACGTATGTTCAGGCACATATCTCCGTAAGAGAAGCGGTCGGTTAATGCGGCTGACAGCCTTCGGCGAAAGCACACATAGGTATGTTTATAACGTCATATCGGCGCTCATCGCTTTTTTTTATTATATGGTTTTTAGGAGATGTTGGCGCCTTTAATTGGCGCCGGCTACTCCTTTTCACATAGAGGTATGAAAAAAAAGAAAAAAAAGAAAGAAAGAACGAACCTACACGCATTAAAATTAAATGTCAACTCCAAATCACAATAACACAAAGTCCAGTCACATAAGTGCACTAATACCACACTAATACTGAAAGTCAGCTCAGAAACACAGCAACACAAAGTTCAGTCACGAAGGCGCATAGAGTTAAAGACAAAATCCAGTCACATAAGTACACTAATGTCACACTAAAACTGAAAGTCCACTCCGAAAAAGGGCACACAAAGTTCAGTCACATAGCTGCACTAAAGTAAACACAAAGTCCGGTCACGTAATTATACTAAAATCACGGCACATAAGATAGCATGGATTCGATTTAAAGGAAACTACATGAACCCAGGTGTCGAATTGACCATAGAGTGAGTTTATCACAGATAAACACTCTTTTCAATAGTTTCAGAGAATATTGCTCGCTTCTAGAAATCTTTGGAGGGCCATTAACGCTCGTCTTTGCAACGAATATGTTGGACAAGGACCTAATATCTTCCTGAGGCTGAAGGCCCTGCGGTCTAATGTCTCTAAATAACGTGCTAAACGTTGTCTGTGTGTATCGTGTCGCGTACATTCTAACAGAAGATGCTGTACATCCTCATCCGCGTGGCCACAAGTGCATTCCGGACTATCAGCTCTCGAAATTTTTTGGAGAAAATGTTTTGTGTACGCGGTACCGAGCCGCAGACGGTGAATGAGTCTTTCGAAGGCTCTGGTTGTATTTAATGTGGACGGGATTTTGAATTGAAGTGCAGGGTCAATGTGAAACAAATCTGAAGATTTCGAGTTCTGATCAAACCATGTCGCTTTGCAACCACGGACTTAGATGTGTCTTAGTATGTGCCGCAATTTTCCTTGCGTTAGAGGGAGACCGTGTGTGTCGGTATTAATATGCGCTTGTCTAGCAGCCATGTCTGCTGCAACATTCCCAGGGATATTGCAGTGCCCAGGTATCCATTGGAACAGTATTGTGCGAGTATTTTCACTTGCCTTTGTGAGCTTCTTTAGTGTCTCATAAACTAACGCCATGTTTTGGGAATTGCTGATGCCACCACGAAGTGACGACAAAGCTGCTCGTGAGTCACAAAGGATGACCCATTGGTTCCCTTTTTGCGTTGAGTTTATGTATCGTAACACAGACAATATAGCAAAAAGCTCTGCTGTAGTTGATGATGTCGTGTGAGAAAGTTTAAACCTCTGTATTCGGTTCCATTCTGGAATGACAAAGGCAGCTGTAGAAGAATTTGGTTGACAAGAACCGTCTGCATACGCTTGAATATATCCAGGGTAGCGAAAGTATATCTGGTACAGCGCCAGTTGTTGGGCTGCTAGCATAAACATGTCTCGTTTGCGAATAATTCCGTCAACCGAAAGTTCATTTTTTGCGGCGACAAATCGCCATGGAGGGTAGGAAATATCTGAGATCCAAAATTCGTTGTGTGGTAGTAGATTTTTTTGCACCTGAATCACAGTATTGATGTTCGCCCTGTCTCTCTCAATAAGTGTAATTGCTAGTGGGTGCCTTTTGTGCTGCACTGAAACGCGAAAGTAGTGTCGACAGGTTTCAACCGTCCTCATGATTGGGAATGGAGAATGACGTGCCTCTGCAATTACTAAGGAGCTTGAGGTTGCTCGGGGAACACCTAAGCATACTCTAAGGCTCCTAGCTATTAACCGTTGAAGTCGCTCTTCAGATGAACGGGAGATTCCATGCAGAACAGGTGAAGAATAAGCTATTTTTGCTTTATAAGTGCATTATCGCTTGTTATGCTGACACTGTACACACGAAAGAATAGTCTGTCTAAAAGCAACCATGGGAAAGTTGAATTACAGAGTGATTTAACCTCGTTAGACTTGTTGATTACTCAGCTTAGACGGGCCGATTGAGTGTAGACAGACTCAGCGGGTACGGTAGGCCTAACCTTCGCTGGAAGTGAACGATCTCGGCGCGGCTACCTGATGAATGGGAAAATGTTTGTATTTGAGCTTCACAACCTTTTAACTATTATTTTTAGTACACTGGGGAAAGTGGAAGCGCACAAATCACCGCAGCTTTGTTGTCGGTGCGATAATATCAATCAGCTGCAGGCTTTCTGAGGTCCGTTCGAACGCATCTGAACGGCTGCTCGGTTTCGTGTCGACTGTACAACACTGCGACAACTCGCAGTCATCGATTGCGTACAAACTACTAGAAAACGAGGCGTTATCTGCGTTTGCGTAATTTCGTTCACGAATACAGCTATCCGCACAGTCAAAAGGGAAATGTACAAAGTGAAAGTGATCTCAAGTGTCGCTTATGCATGGACTAGCATCACGCACCTTTATTCCAAGCTGCAACACCGCCGACACGAAATAGACATTTATGATCCCAACTTATAGCGCTATATTTAGGACAGGAGTCTGTTTTTTGGACAGGAGATGCCCATAAAACTGTATCAAGCATTTAATATTCAACAGCGCCTGTACTCTGGCAGTGCGGCACAAGCGAAACCAGCGCAGTCTCCAGTACGAGCCAGCGAACTCCAGCGCGTGTACGGCGCACACCAGTGCGCCCCAGCGTCATAGCAGTGAAACCAGCGTCTCCTCCAGTGTGACCCAGCACTTCTCCAGCGATCTCACCAGTGTCGCAGTGACCCCCAGTGACTCCCAGCGTGCGCCAGCGTCCCCAGTGCCACCCAGTGTCAAAAAACGCGCTGGTTTCACACTGGAAGGCACTGGAAGACGCTGGTTTTTGCTATTGCAAAAACCAGCGTCTTCCATTTATGTATTAGGTGATTTTATGTATTCACCCTAAGTATATCTACAGCATGGCCTGCGCTAAGAACGGAGGCATTAGATGGGGGAGGGCATTAATGAAGGTATCTTAGAAAACACTCTGTTTGAGGGAAAGATGCTACTGGAATATAGAAAAAGGGCTGATTGAACATTGTTGATTTGATGCTACATCTTTCACGAATTTTGTGAACACGGAAACAAAAATTCACGGGGTCTCTTAAGTTATCCCTAAGACTACTTGAAGGCGAGCGCCTAAGTGCCAATGCATTAAAGACGGGCACATGACGCACACATCCCCCTTAATTCGCTTAGTCTACTTTGCTTAGTCATCCCTCTTAATTCCCTTAGTTATCCCCTCAATTCACTTAGTGTACTTCGCTTAGTCATCCCTCTAAATTCCAAAGGTCGAAGTTTCGACTCCCGCCCAAGGTCGTGGGTTCGAGTGCCTTAATTACCTGTACAATAATTAATTGTGCTTTAATGAACTTCGCCTTAATTAACAGCAACGGTCGTTGCTTAGACTCCCACCAAAGGTCGTGGGTTCGAGTACCTATCCTAATTACCTTTGCCCTAATTAACTTCGCCTTAATTTTCACTGAAGATCGTGGGTCGGACTCCCGCCATAGGTCGTGGGCTCGAGTGCCTTAATTAGCTCTATCTAAAATTGCCTGTGCCTTAACTAACTTCGCCTATCAAAGGTGGCGTATTTGACTACCACCAAAGATCGAGAGTTCGTAGCCTTATTGTACATTTCGTGTCTTCGAAGCATTTTTGCTCAAGGGAAACATGATGAAAGCAAATTATGATGAGACCCAAAGTTGAGTTGTTCAGAATTCTCGGAAAAATTTATGTGCCTGAACTCTATTCATCCGCAAACCGTGTTTGTGTACTTACTTCATGTCAATAACGAAATAAATGCAATTATTCTATTCGCTTCTTTGTGCACCCGCTGCTCGTTTCTTTCTGTGGGGTGTTTGAACAACTGATTGATGTCGGTTGGCGCACAAGGGGCCACACAAGCATCAAGCAATACGTCCTAGCACTGCATAGGCAGGTAGAAGTTTGACAATATAAAGATGAATGCAAGGTACGACGACATATCTACGATGGCAATGCCTAAAGCTGTAATGGTTACAAGTGAAGAAAAACTGATGCAGAATAAAGGCACTCTGAATCACAGCAAGCGAAAGATTGTTTGCTCATCCCCTATAGCAAAATTGGTTGTTTCTGTCCTGATTAGCGCCAATAAGCGTTCCGCTTGTCACAAGCATGGCTGCCATGAGCGAATATTGGCAATGGTGAGAATGCATCATAATTAACTTTTAGACAGACTCGCGCATTTTAAAGCTTCACTGCGTGTTTGAATCCTCGCAAAGCGCGAGCTGCCACAAGGAAGTAGTTGTAAAGCTAAACTGTTATTAGGCTGCTGTGGCATAATGGTTAGAGCATCGGTTTACTGTGCCTGTGCACCCTACCTCCATTCGCATTATATGGCACAGCTAACATTGATACGCCTACTTGTTTATCTTTCACCGGCGACCGCATTTCACCGGCTAACATATGTTAAACGTTAACGCTAGGCGCAGGAAGCGCCTGCATGTATCGGAAGTTTCTCGAACGTTATCAATGCTTCTATCCGTTGTCTCTTGTCACCGACGCTTATGTAATCTGATTGTACGAGCGACGCGGATTTTCCAGTACTTTCTGAAAGACGCGGGCACTAGAGATTACTCTAGAACCTTCGATGACTCATGTATGATATCCGACGCGTTTCGCCGCTGATCAGATTTCAACGATCGCCAACTGTGTTCGTCGCTATCGTTGTGCTTCGAGTGTAGTTTGCTTTTGTGGGCACATGTTCGCCCAATAAGCAATCAATTTCGTCATACACAGTTTTTCTGACGGTTTTCTTCACCATCACTACTATGTGACATCTGGTGGAGGTGATTTTATGTCCTTGCACCGGACCCCCCCGTGCAGCTGTGAGCCGTGAAGCAGGAGCTGCGGGCAGTGAAGCAGGAGCTATTCGCTGGACTGATACGAAATCAGCCAAGCACAGTCCAAGACTTTCTCTCGGAGGCTACGACGATCAAGAAAACACTGAACATGCGCAACCGGCAATACAATCGCCGTTCGACGCCACACTACATCGAAGTCCAAGGACACGCTAGATAAGGACAACGCTCTCAACGCTACTGTGGTATGTACTAGGTTACAATAACTTCCAATTTGACGAGAAACACTTTCTCGAGATAAGCGGAACGGCAATGTGCAAGAAGATGGCTCCTAATCATGGGAATATTTTTATGGCATCGCTCGAAGAACCCTTTCTTGCGGCCAGAGATTTAAAGCCGTTCATGTACAAAATGTTTTTAGACTATATATTCTTAATTTAGAACCACGACGAAGAACGTCCTCTTAAATTTGTAGCAGGTTTTAATTCAGTTCGCCCATCAATCTCTTTCACATACAGCTATTCTAAATCAGCTGCAAATATTCGTGATGTGACTGCACAAATTAAAGGTAATCGTATATTCTCAACTATATATAAGAAGCGAACGGACCGCCACCAATATCTTCATTTCAAAGGTAGCGATCCACAACATTGCAAGAAAGCCATCCCGTATTCGCAAGCCCACCGATATTGCCGCTTCTGCTCTGACGAGATGGACTTCGAAACTCGCGCAAAGGAACTTAGAGGGAAGGACTACCCGGAAAGTATTGTTGATGATGCTATAAGCCGAGCACGAGCCTTAGACAGAAATGAAATTTTGATGGGCTCAAACCCCGCCATTCTAAAGATCAAACCAACCTTGTCCTCACTTACTCGTCTACATTTCCGCACGTCAACAACATCCTAGCGAAACACTTTAATATTTTTCAGTAGAGCGCACGTTTGTCTTCAATTTTTCCAAAGCCACCAGGAGTTGTCTATCGCCGGGGAAGGAACCTGAGAGATATCCTCGTCAGAGCTAGAACCACCACGGTTCAAAACATGGAATCAGGCTGCAGACCTTGTGGTAAACAACGCTGTAAGGTCTGCAAGCACATAACTTCAACCTGAGTTGCTAACGCTATTTCCTCTGATTTTACATTCAAAATTAAGGAACCTCCCAATTGTGACAGCAGCAATGTGGTCTACATGCTCCATTGTGACGTCTGCGACGAACACTACATAGGCCAGGCTGGAACCGCGTTCAGACTCCGTCTAAATAACCACAGAGCTCACGCCCGCGCACTACCACAGCTTCCATATTCAAAACATATCAGACTGCCCGAGTATTCATTTGACAAAATACGCGTCAGCCTTCTCCAGTCAGGCTGCCGCTCTTCTCGCGAACGGGAGCAGAGAGAGTAATATTCTCGTTTATCAGTCCATAAGTTGGAGTAGCTAAATAATAACTCTATCTCCGCATATGTAACCTGAATACGTGTGTGATATTGAAAGAATGCCCACTACTCCACTGGGGGAGCGGACCGACCCACCCACATTAATGTGCCTTTTTTTTTCTTGTCATGCTTATTTCGCCACGTTATTATTATTACATTTGCAGTTTATTTCTTCTTCTTTCCACAATACTTTTTCTAACGTTTTTTTTCCCTTTTTTTGTCTGGCACGATCAGGTCTTAGTACCTTTTCTTTCCATGTTTAGCTCAAAATGGCACGCGTGTTCGCCAATCATGCATGGCAAAGCACGCGTAACGGGGACCGTGTCAATGACATGTCCACTGCCACTGTTGACGGGAATGCGCCGTGAATCGCCGTCGATCATGTAAAAGCGCGCGGGACGGGGACCGTGACAAAGACCGATCCGCTGCCAATGGTGACTCACGGGTAAAAGCACGCATAATGGGGACCGTGCTCCGAGGCACTTTGCGTGTATTCGCGCAAAGTGCCTCGAGCGGCCAGTCGTGCGGCAATTCTGCGTGTATTCGCGGGCTCCTTTCACACTTGGAAAAACACTTTTATGTAGCACGCACTGAGCAACAGAAAGCTGTATTGGGAGTTTTTAATGTTCCTCTACAACTTTCTCATTGACACTTTGATAATTAGGACAGTACTTCTCGCATTAGATAATATATACAATTAAATAATTAAATCTCAGTAACGAAAAAATTACTGGCGGCTACACCACTGCACTGGAAACAATACGAACTAGGTTGGCTTAGCGTAGCGCCTTTCCTCCTTTTTTTAAATCGTGCTGCGTGATAGCTGGGACACCCTGTATATTGGCGAGACAGGCGATTGCGAACAGCGGTTGAAGCAGCCTGTCAACGATGTCAAAAAGAAAAAAAAGTCGCATCAAACGCCTTGGCAGAACATGCAGGTGATCGGGATAACGCCAAGATATTAAAAAAGAAAGAAATTTGACTGCAAGACGCCACTTGGAATCCCTGCTAATTCAAATGACAGATAGCACCCTCAGACGGAATAACGGAACCCTACCAAGGGGGTATCGATGGTTTAGATGCAGCGGTGAAGCACGAGGGAAGTTTGCCGTTGTACTTGATGATAGTTTTAGACAACGTTGCTTGGCGCCTGTCTGAAGGTAGTGTTGCAAGGCGGTGATAGGGGGCAGGTGCAAAATGTCTGTGTGCGTTCTCAGGGCTTCCACCGTAATGTGAGTTTGCATAGGATGGTCCCGAGCAATCGCAATAGTTTCCTCTGTTGACCTGCATCTTGGCAAACCAAGGGAAACTCTGAGTGTTTGAGCTTGTTCTGCCTACGGAGCACGAATATTTGTCTTGCAAGTGTTGTTCAGTACAGGTAGACTATGTCTTAAAAAAACCGAGAAAGAGAGCTCTGTATTGTTTCAGCATTGCGTCTACTGACATCCCCACGTATTTCCTGTCAAGTATTTAAACAACTGGGAAGCTGCTGTCAGGCGCCGTTTCATGTAGGCCACGTGCAGGCTTCAACAGAGTCGCAAGATGGGCTTGTTGGTTCATCATGAAATACTGCCTTCAAAAGAGGTCTGGGTCGATGATTACGCCAAGAAACCTTTGGGTTCTGACATAGGAAATGGTCCGCCCATTGATTGAGATGCCATAAGGCGTCATTGGCTTGCGAGTAAATGCCACTAGTGCGCGTTTTTCTGGTGATATATTCAGAACGTGTTTACACAAGTAGCTCGCTGTCAAAGTTGCTGCTCTTTGAAGCCGCGCACGTATCTGAGGACGTGTGACAACCGAAGTCCAGACACAGATGTAGTCTGCGTATATTGAAATCTTGATGGTAGTTGGTAAGTATTCAGCAAGTACAAGAAGAGCGAGGTTGAATAGCGTCGGGATGAGAGCACCGCCTTGGGGAACGCCTCTGCTGGTATAGCGTCGCGTAGTCCGGCCATCGTCAGTTAATACAAAGAATGATCTTGCAGATAGGTAACTTGCAATCCACAAAAAGACTGGACCACCTAGGCCAACCGTTTCAAGAGCATCCACAATGGCCTCATGTAATGCGTTATCGTATGCGCCTTTCACATCTAAGAATAAAGCTGCAGATAAACGCGTACGGGACCTTTCGTGCTGAACATACGAAACGAGATCAACTACATTGTCGATGGGACAGCGGTCACGTCGGAAACCAGTCATGGATTTCGGATAAATCTTGTACCATTATCTTTCCTACACAGCTGGCCAGCGCTACTGGGCGGTAAGAGGTGAGCTCGAGTTGGGATTTGCCCTGCTTCAAGAGTGGCACCAGGCGGCTTACTTTCCATTCGTCAGGAACGTGTCCCTCCTGCCATGGAGTTGTAAAGACTCAACAATTCTCTCCGTGCGGATTCTCCAAGATAGCACAAGGCTCGATATGATATACCATCTGGACCGGGAGATGAAGAGCGCCTACAGAGATGCGAACAGCGGTTGAAGCAGCCTGTCAACGATGTCAAAAAGAAAAAAAAGTCGCATCAAACGCCTTGGCAGAACATGCAGGTGATCGGGATAACGCCAAGATATTAAAAAAGAAAGAAATTTGACTGCAAGACGCCACTTGGAATCCCTGCTAATTCAAATGACAGATAGCACCCTCAGACGGAATAACGGAACCCTACCAAGGGGGTATCGATGGTTTAGATGCAGCGGTGAAGCACGAGGGAAGTTTGCCGTTGTACTTGATGATAGTTTTAGACAACGTTGCTTGGCGCCTGTCTGAAGGTAGTGTTGCAAGGCGGTGATAGGGGGCAGGTGCAAAATGTCTGTGTGCGTTCTCAGGGCTTCCACCGTAATGTGAGTTTGCATAGGATGGTCCCGAGCAATCGCAATAGTTTCCTCTGTTGACCTGCATCTTGGCAAACCAAGGGAAACTCTGAGTGTTTGAGCTTGTTCTGCCTACGGAGCACGAATATTTGTCTTGCAAGTTAGTGCCGCCTCGAGCTCCTCCATTGTAAAAGGAAGGTTCATGCGGCAATCACGGAAATGGGGACGTCACCTCGGGCTGGAGGATCTGGACGAGTCGCTTGGTCGGCGATCCTAACACAAAAGTCTTCTGCGACATCGATGTCTTGCCGCCCTTGAAAGAGCGCGAGCGCCTTGAATAGAAAACGCTGTTCCGGATGGCAACGCAGACCTTGCACCGCTTGCCAAATGTAAGACAGTGACTTGCTGGGGTCTAGTGTCTGGGAAAACGTTGCCCAACGTTCCGATGCTAATCTATCCATGCGACGCTGAATATTCGTTTGCACCCTCATGGCAGACCTAAGGTCATGGATTGATTTTGTACGCCGATACCGACGTTCCACCCGGCGACGAAGTGCTCGTAGTCACTCTAATTCTATGTCGAAGTCGTTTCGCGTAGAAGAGATCGTCATCGTGCGAGTGGCGTTTTGCATCGTACTTTTAATTGTTTGCTCTAACCCAGACTGTAGGCTCTCGCAGCAAGCATCTTCTTATCAGATTTGAAGGTGGGCCATTGAAGCGTCCAAATGGGCTTCCCGTGGACCAGATCTAGACGACAAGCCTTTGATGTTAAGATAAGTGGGAATGTGATCACAACCATGCTTCTCAATATCTGGAAACCACTTCACACATCTGGCGAGAGAGTTGGAGACGAAAGCAAGGTCGAGGCAGCTGCCGTATGTCACGCCTCGAAAGAAAGGTGGGGCTACCATCGTTCAGTAGAGTAATGACATAGTTGTAGGCGATGCTTGCTAATCTTCGTCCTTTTGCATTTGTTCTTGTACTTCCCCAAGCCGGATGGTGTGCATTGAAATCTCCTATGGTGACCCATGGGGCAGGACACACACTCAAGATATCCGCTAATCTTTTCGTATAAAAGTAGCTTGAGGGCGATATATACACACCTATGAGAGTAAACAAGAGTTTGTTATTTTTAACTGTGATGCATATATATTGATTGTCGTCGTGGGGCGCAATTGCTTGCAAAACATAGGTAAGTTCACGACGAACAAAAACGATGATTTTGCTGCATGCACCACTTGTTGATGACATGATAATTTCGTACCCTGACAGTCTGATTGGTTTCGACAAGTTGGGCTCACAAATGACGATGAGTGGAAACACATTGGTGTACACAAATTGACGAAAATCTCGAAGGCGTGATTTTAGCCCTCTGGCATTCCATTGGATGACGGAGGCTGCCTTGACTTCTTTTCGGGAGTATGGTAGGAGTTGAGGGATTCAAGCACTGGGCTTCAGGCGTCCAGCACTTTAGGTGCGCTTCGAGCAGATGTTGTCTCCATGTCCCCCAAAAGCGCTCGGATGGCTTCCATGAGGGAACGCAGAACCGAAATGACTTGACGATCTGTTTTAGGTGCATCATCCATGGCTGGAGAAGGCTCCGGTGGGACAACGACCTTCTGAGGTTCCTTGGCAAGGGAATCGGCTCGGTAGCGTAGGCCATTCCTCTCAAGAAAGAGTCTTATCCGCTTCCTTCGTGCAAGTGGTCGGACTAAGTGCTGTGGAGTGGGCACTATCACTTCGAGCATGCGCCTTCTTTGAAGACGTACGATGATGCCGACGTCGACGCTTCCGCTGCCTCCCTGTGGGTCGAATTGTCTCTGGACATTTGCTTGAGAACCGCGCGCTCCATGATGCGGGGACAGTCTTTCTATGAGGCAGCGTGAAGGCCATTACAGTTGGCGCACTTCAGAACCGTGGCACCGCAGGTCTCTTCTGCATGAGGTTCAGTGCAACGGGGACACAGTAGCGAGTAGGGAGACACGCCCTTAACGTGTCCTAGCCTGAAACACTGATGGCATTGAAGCGGCTTCTTGATGAATGCTCGAACTGGATGTCGGAAATGTCCGACTTCAACGTGGGGTGGTGTACAATCCCCCTTGAAAATTACTTTACGCAGCGCGTATTCCCAAGGCAGCGCACTTGGGTAATGATAGTGCCCTCGTTTGCCGGCTTGACGAGGCTAGGTAAGTCATCATTGGGAATGGCAATGTCGATGTAATAAATTATACCGGCTATGGATGTATCGTCGATCGGGATAAAGGGGAGCATTTTGATGCCGCCTAGCTCCGTGCTTGCTTGAAGCTTTCCAAGCGCATTCACGTTGTACACGTATATGGCGAGTATATTCTTCCGTGTTTTTATTCTTATGTCTTTAATTTGATCTGGCACCGTACATTCCAGAAAAAAGGAGAGGGCTTGCGTGTTCAGAAGTCGTAGGTTGCTTGAGGGTTCTTCCGCCATAAAGATGATGACGTGCGGCCAGCGTGCAGGCCTTGACTTCATAGTCGTTGTACTCGCAGGAGTTGACGGCGATGTGTTTACAATCTTTCTCATCGCCCTCTTGCTCCGGACGGCGTGGTGCGGAATTCGTTATGCGTGGCAGTGATGAGTTTGATGGTTATGCTGATGGCGTATGCGTTATTTATTTGCATATGCATGAGCAGTACAAGCACATAAATGGACATATTTACATTGCCGGACATATGCACTCCGCACCACGCCGAGCACCATATAATGATGCGCATATGTTAGGCAGTTCCCGTTCGTGGAGGTACCGCTTAAGTTGTTGGCGCGATGCCCGGCGCCGCATGACCAATGCCGTCATAGGCAGCGGACGTGGGACGAATGCGCGTGCATGCGTAATTATTGAACGAGTGGTGCCTCCTCGCGTTCTCGGTCCTCTTCAGTCACCTTGGATCCTCACTGGTCGGGTGTTTACTGGGGCGTTCTGCACTGGGGCGCTATAACGTACAATGATTCCAAACTGTTTTGGTTCCAAATCAACGATCGCCGCTCGCTGATTGGCTCATATATCCGAGGCCGCGCCCACTTCGCCGGTGCGTCAAGCGACGTCACGAAACCGCAAAAACTGACACGTCATAGTGACGTTTACGCACTACTTATGCTAAATTATGCCGATCAAAACAGGAAACGTCGCGGAATCACCAGCGAGTGACCCGTTCCGTTTGGAATAAAAAATGGCGGCGATTTTGCTGGTGTTGGCGGCGGCGGCTCGTCAGCTCGGGCGGAGACGCGGAAGGAGGGAGGCCGAGGACGCGTTTGACATGCCAGACGACGTGTTTCGGCAGCACTTTCGTCTGAAGAAGGAAACTGTGCGGTGGCTGTGCGACGAAGTGGCGGAGGAGCTCGGAGGCGTGCGATCAACAGCGCTGTCGGTGGAGCGTGCAGTCACGGAGGAGGCTGTACAATATGCCACCCAGCTTTCTCGAACAAACTGGGCCAACTTTTGCAGCAGCCTGAAAGGAACGCTGGGCACAAAACGTACCTGGAACATCCTGAGGGCTCTTCTCGATCCCACTTGCACGAAAACCCACATGAACACTACTACCCATAAGCTCATTTACTTAGAGGAGCGAAAGGGCACGGATATTATGGCACAAACCAAAACTCTATATATTCCGCAGCCCTTGCCTACAAGCCCGAACGCATACCCTTTAACGCCGCCTGCTCCGGACGAAAACCTGGATGCAGATGTCACACTCCCTGAGGTGAAACATGCCCTCGCCTATATTACCCGGGACACGGCACCAGGGTCCGACCGGATAACGTACAAAGTCCTTCGAAATTTAGATGACCTATCTCTGCAGGAGCTCACGGATCTCTTTAACGAGCATTGGCGAAAGGGCACCCTGCCTGGCGATTGGAAACAGGCCCAGATTAATCTTATTCCCAAACATGGCAAATCCTTACTGCTTCAGAATTTACGGCCTATCTCGCTAACAAGTTGTGTAGGTAAACTTTTTGAGCACTTGATAGTCCGGCGACTACAACCGCATTTAGAAGCTGAACGTTTCTTCCCCGACATTCAGTTTGGGTTTCGCCCCAACCTATCGGCGCAGGATGTCCTCCTGCATATTAAAGAGACCTTATTCTATCCCAAACGACGGACGGCACGCACGAGAGCTATCCTAGGATTAGACATACAAAAAGCCTTTGACAACGTAGGACACGAACATATCCTCAGGACCCTTGCCACCACAGGATGCGGCCGTAGCATCCGGTAGTATGTCAAAGCTTTTTTGGAAAATCGCACCGCCGAGATTAGATTAGGTCCACTCGCATCCGCCGCTTTTGCACTCCCAAATAGGGGCACACCTCAGGGAGCAGTCATGTCACCACTATTATTTAACGTAGCCATGGCCCCACTTGCAAGAGAGCTCACAGATATACCTAAATTCCACTACGCGTTCTATGTTGATGATATGACCCTATGGGTGTCACAAGGCTCCATTGGGGAGGCCGAAGATGTCCTCCAAACAGCTATCAACGTCATCGAACAGCATATTAGCATAATGGGACTCTTCTGCTCACCAGAAAAGTCGGAATTGCTCACGATTAAACCCTACACGTGCGACCCAGGCATACACCTGTTCGTACACGGTCAACCAGTACCTAAGGTTGATAAAATCAGGATCCTGGGTCTGCACATCCAATCTAACCTAGACGCACGTTTTACACTGAACCTCCTCGATAAGCAAATAAAGCAAATCTCAGGACTGGTTCGCCGGATTACGTCACGCAATCACGGTCTGTCTGAAAAGGACACCATGCAAATGATTGAAGCTTTGGTGGTCAGTCGACTCGCCTACCACCTCCCGTATCATCATCTCACTGAAAAACAACAGGATCAGGCTAATAGACTAATCAGGCGGGCGGTTAAGACCGCACTGAGGCTACCGGTGCGCACTAGCACTACCCGCCTTCTGCAAACTGGTCTCTACAATACCGTCCAGGAAATCATAGAGGCACAGAGAAGTAATCAACTCCGGCGCCTCTCCCGAACACACACTGGGCGAAACCTACTCCGGACTTTGGGGTACGAGCCAAGCGGCACGATCCCGAATGAAGAGCCGCGGTGCCCCATTCCTGTAAGACTCGCGGCTAACATGCACCTCAAACCGTTGCCACGAAACATGAATGTTCAACGCTACCCGGGCCGACGCAAGGCGCGGGCCGATTACTACGCCCCGCGTTATCAAAATCGTGAAGACGTCCTGTACGCCGACGCCGCGGTCGGTCCGCTCGAAGGAACGGCCACGGTTGCTTCCATGAAGGAGGACGGACGCATTAACATCTCTGCCTCGGTTAAAACAGCGCGCACCGACGTTGCTGAGGGGGTCGCATTAGCCCTAGCAGTGGCGCAGGCGGCCGCGGATTCTACCAATTACAGAAATCTGCACCGATTCCCAAAGTGCAAATCGTTACTTCCTTCAAGGCATAGCGCCTAGACAGTCACACATATTTTACCAAACATCCCTCCGCTTCCCCATCCGGTGACCATCCCGTGGGTGCCTGGGCATTAGTGTGTCCCCGGGAACGAGCGCGTTAATGCGCAAGTCCGAGGTCTTTCCCTCCGGACTCTAGACGACCACTCACCCAAGCCCACGGAAAAACCAGGAGAGGGGATCTACACCTACCACCAGATTACCACGTATTACAGGAAAGGTAGACGAGGATTACCTGCCCCTCACCATTCCCTTACCCCCCATCAGTGTCCAATCTGGCGGCAGATCCAGACCAAGGCACTTATTTCCCCATATCTGGCACATTTATTTTACCCTGGTCTCAATAATCCACAGTGTACCAGCTGCCAAGCACCCCGGGCAGATCTTTTCCACTGTTTGTGGAGCTGCCCCAAGCCCATGGCGGTACAACCTATTCCCAACCCTTCCTTTTCCACGTGGGAGGCCGCTCTTCGGGCCACTTGCTCGGATGACCAGCTCTGGCTGGTGAACCGGGCCTGCCTAGAGATGTCGGCCAGGGGGCTCCCGGACATATAGGGGTCCAACCACACTTAAATAGATCAAATAAAGTTTTATCCATCCATCCGTCGGTGGAGCGATAAGTGTTGTGCGCGTTGCGTTTCTTCGCGACGGGCAGCTTTCAGGGGTCCGTTGGGAGCGAGGAGACGATTGGCGTGACGCAGCCTGCGGTCAGCAAGTGCGTGCGATGCGTGGCGGAGGCAATCGTCCACGCCGGGACCCGCAACAAGTGGGTCCAATGCTTGAGGACGTCGGAGGAAAACGCGGCCGTGAAAGAAGGGTTCCTTCGACGCGGTGGCATTCCCGGCGTCATCGGCTGCGTGGACGGCAAGCCTTATTGCCATCATGGCACCGAAGGGCCACAACAAGGCGGCATACATGTGCCGCAAAGGCTTCTATGCCCTTAACAGCATGTTCGTAAGTATCGTCATGTTTGTCTAAATTGTCTTTCATAGCAACGCGTGGCTGATGCTGCGCACGCTTTCGTCAGATTTGCGACGCAGGCGTGCGGATTCTGGCCGTCGACGCTCTGCGACCGGGGTCGGATCACGACGCATACGTCTGGAGAACGACCTGGTGGCGTCGTCGTTTCTAGGAGGGACACATTGCCAAGGCCGGCGAGCACCTCCTCGGTGAGCAGAGGGAAAAATTCATACAGTTGCCTGGCAGCACACAATAAAGTGTACTCCCGCCGTTAGAGTATATGTAGCATGTTAAGTATAGGTTACATAGGCGGGTCGGTAAATTTGTTAAATGAGTATCTGCTCAGAGCAAAATGACATTTAACTGCTGTATTGCAAGCTAATGTTAATTAGGTGTGTGCATTACGAAACAAAGAACGTTTGTCTTGCCCCATTATTTTTTACACTGACATTCATTTGCGAATACAGACCACAACTCAGCCAAACGGCCACCTTGCTCGATGCTATTAATAGGAATTTTACTATTTACCACCACCTATTGTTATCTGTGCTGATCACAGCAGCATCAAGTGCTCAGTCTGTACGTTATTTTATTACAGCCTCTGTGTAGTAGGTGTATGTAACATGACTCATGCTTCACTAGCTCAACCATGCGCATTTGATTTGATACCATTTTTAGGCTCGTGCAGGTGACAGCGGCTATCCCCTGGAACCATGGCTCCTGACTCCGGTCCCAGGCCATCCTCCCGCTCACACTGCAGAAAGCAGGTACAACACTGCACACGCTTCCATGCGGTCCGTAGTGGAGCGCTGCATTGGACTTCTGAAGAGCTGCTTCCGCTGCCTTCAGAGGTACCGTGCCCTCCATTATGAACCAGACTGCGCAGCCAACATCGTTGCAGCGTGTGCAGTGTTGCAAATTTGTGTCTTGATGAAGGTGACAGTGCGTTTGATGAGGTTGATGATGATGACAGCAGCAACAGCAGCAGTGAAGATGCAAACGGTGGCCCCCTCCCACTTGTAGTTCCCCGAGCTAGGGCAGCACGCATAATGTACCTGAAAGGATGTGCTGCCCGTGACAATGTAATTTGACTATTCGGAACCACACGACAGCAGCACCAGCACTACCTGCGAAGGGTGAGAAGGCCGCGTCGGCAGCAGCACCGACAGCAGAAGTAAACGTGCCTGCAGTGTCAGGCACATATGCCTACTAAAGAGAAGGAACCAACGTGAAGGCGTATTGGCAATGAGTGGATAGCGTGGTGTTTTTTATAGAATCTGCTAAATTATCACCATTGCTTTCACATAGCCTGTACCTATGAGCTGTCACAACTGGAGATGATTGCATCATTCCACTACGACACTACAGAGTAGCTGTGAAGAGAGAGAAAGAGCAAGGAGAGCAAAGGCAGGGTGGTCAACCAGAAGGGCATCCGGTTTGATACCCTGCACTAGGGGTAAGGGAAAGGGGAAATAGAAAGAGAAAAATAGGGAGAGAATGAGAACTGAGTACACGTGGCACGATGTACAGGGACACAATAGGCTGTCACCTAAACCGGTGCACTTCAAATACTGTACTAATGCACGCAACGCTTTTTGTGCCAATGACGGGTGTAGCCACGGTTCGAGTATCTTTGACTCAGAGAACGGTCTCGAGCCCAGCCGGTTTAAAGTTGTCCTGAGAGAGAGGCGTTGTATGTCGTAGCGAGGGCAGGTACACAATAGGTGCTCGATGGTTTCCTCGCACATACAGGAGTCGCACATCGGGCTCTCGGCCATTGCCATACGATGTGAGTAAGCGTTCGTGAACGCCACTCCCAGCCACAAGCGGCACAGCAAGGTTGCTTCGCCGCGGGAAAGGCTAGATGGAAGTTGTAGCCGTAGCAAGGGGTCCAACTTATATAATCGGCAATGCAAGGCACTTGCACTCCATAAAGCTTGTGACGTTTTGCGTGCAAGCAGACGAAGTTCCCTAGCAGTGCCCGTCCTCGCCAAAGGTATTGTACGCGTCAGGGTGTCTTCGTGGGCAGATCGGGCAGCCCTGTCAGCAATGTCGTTGCCGATGTTGCCACAGTGAGCAGGAATCCACTGGAAGAATATGCTGTGCCCTGTTTCCAGAGCTTGGTGATGTACTTCCCTGATGTCGGATGTCATCTGCTCGTAAGTTTTGTGATGTAAGGCTGACTTGATACTGTGAAGGGCTGCCTTAGAGTCACAGAATATGACCCATTTCTGTGCCGGCTCTTCGGTGACGTAGGTCACAGCTGCATGGAGGGCTGCAAGTTCTGCCGACGTAGATGTAGTCATATGTGACAATTTGAATTTAACTGCAACTTGCTTAGCTGGAACGACGAATGCGGCAGTTGAGCTGGTAGGTGAGGTCGAGCCGTCGGTATCTATATGTACGTAGTCATGATATGTCTGGTGCATTAATAGGAGTGCCACTTGCTTCAGAGCCAGCGATGGATGATTGGCCTTCTTGGTGATTCCGGCAATAGTAAAATTCACTTGAGGCTGTCGCAGGCACCACAGGGTGGATAAAGGCTTCGACGCCGGTGTAAAAGATGACGGTATACACTCTTGATGGGCGCTAATCACTTTTGAAAAGGTCGCTTGAGGTCTCTCCGCTGGCAGGGAAGCTAAGTGATGGTCAGGGATCCTTGACAGATGACGAATCTGCGCTCTGAGGGAGTCGGCAGCTACGTGTGTCTGGATCGTATGGTCTCTCGCGATGGCTATTGTTGCTGTAGTTGAGGTGCACCGAGGCAGACCTAAACACGTGAGTAGGGCTTGGCCTTGTATGCTGTCAAGAGCGCGAATGTCCGTCTCGCATGTATTTGACAAAACTGGCAGACTGTAACAAAGGAGTCCCAGGAACAGTACCCTGTAAAGCTGCAGCATAAGATGGACTGGTGCACCCCAGTTTTTCCCGCAGAGAAATATAAATACCTGAGCAATAGCAAACAACTTTTGCTTCAGGTAGGCGCAGTGAGGGGTCCACGAGAGGTTACGGTCGATGATGACACCCAGCAAGCGATGCGTCTTAACATAGGACACAACTTGACCGTTGATTGAAACTGGATACAGGGACATTTGTTTGCGCGTAAAGCCAACCAATGCGCACTTTTCTGTAGACACACTGAGGCCTTGTTCTCGTAGATAAGACGCCGTCATGGTTGCCGCCCGCTGAAGCCTGGCCCACACCTGAGGCCGAGTCACTCCAGAGGCCCAGATGCAGATGTTGTCGGCGTATATAGAGACATGAACTGTCCGCGGTAAATACTCCACAAGTCCTACCAAGACGAGGTTGAACAATATAGGGCTCAGCACTCCACCCTGTGGCACACCACGACAGATGTAATGTTCCGAAGTTGGGCCGTCTTCAGTCTGTAAGAAAAAGCACCTCTCGGTCAAATAGTCCCGAATCCATTGATACATCCGGCCACCAACTCCCGCAGCTTCAAGTGAGTTCAGTATGGCCTCATGGGCGATGTTGTCGTATGGTCCTTGGACATCGAGAAAAAGTGCAACGCGTAGGCGCTTGACGATTTTCTGTTCTTGGACCCAGGTGACGAGGTCAATAACATTGTCGATGGACGAGCGACCTCGACGAAAGCCAGCCATGGCATCCGGATAGATGTTGAATCGCTCGAGGTACCATTCCAAGCGAGCAAGAATCATTCTTTCCACCACTTTGCCGACGCAGCTCGAAAGCGCAATCGGACGATATGATGATAAATCAAGCGGAGACTTTCCAGGTTTAAGAATGGGGATCAAGCGGCTCGATTTCCATTGTTTAGGCACAACGCCGTTTCGCCAAGGCTCATTGTTGTAGTTGAGCAGCTCACTACGTGCGTCATGTCCGAGGTGGCAGAGGGCAGCGTATGTCATGCCATCTGGTCCTGGTGACGAAGAACGCCTGCAGGTCGCTAACGCAGCGTCGAGCTCTTCAGGTGAAAAAGGCACATTCATTTCTGCTACACGTGCCTCAGGGACGCAATTAAGTGCCGCGTAAGTAGGGATGATCACGCATCCAGCAACCCGCACACACAACTCTTCAGCTACTTCAAACTGCGAGCGGTGTTGGTAGAGGGCCAGAGCAGCAAAGGGCTTCCTTTGATGGCGGCATGAGCGAAGACCCCTCACCGTTCTCCATATGTGTGAGAGCGATCTTCGGGGATCAAGCGTCTGACAGAAAGATTTCCATCGCTTCTCTTCCAATTTATCCATACGGCGCTGAACTTTCTTTTGTATCCGTCGTGAAGCCCTCAAGTCTAGAACTGATTTCGTGCGCCAATACCTTCTTTCCACCTGTCGGCTTTCCGCACGCAGCCTCTCCAGTTCTGTGTTGAAGTGTGTTCGCCTTGCTGACCTTGTGAGTGAGCACATGAATGCTTTCATTGAGTCCGCGATTTCGTCTTCTATATTGTGTGAAAGGCCTTCCCGACATGCGTCATCCATATGCTCCTTAAACCTTGACCACTCAACTTTACACAACACTGTAGAGGAGCATTGCCCAACTCCACTAATCTTGATGTATGTTGGAATATGGTCGCTTCCATGCGTCTCTATGGCAGTAAACCATTGGACCCTCGAGGCGAAGCGTCGTGACACCAAAGTCAAATCTAAGCCGCTGCTGTAGGTCGTGCCTCGCAGAAATGTAGGGCTGCCATCATTCACACAGCGCATATCATGGTCGGCAGCAAAGGAGGCAAGACTCTTGCCTCTGGAATCAATTTTAGTGCTTCCCCACAGCTGGTGATGTGCGTTAAAGTCACCTGTGATAACCCAGGGGCCATTGCTCATTAGCAATATTTTCTTGAGCCTTCTGCCATCAAAGTGACCCGCTGGAGATATGTAGGCTCCAATAAGTGTAAATGACACAGTCTTATTTTTTACATGCAGGCAGACATATTGGTTGTCGTCATGTGGCTCTACCGCGTGAGTGACATACGTAAGATTCGTGCGGATGTAGACGATTACTTTGCTGCATTCCCCCCCCCCCCCCCCCCCTGTGGACGATGCGAAAGGTTCGTAACCAGACAGTCTGAGTGGAGTCGACGTATTTGGTTCGCATATGACCAGTATGGGGAAGCGATTTATAAAAACGAATTGGCGAAAGTCTGCTATACGGGTCCTGAGACCTCTAGCATTCCACTGGAAGATCGACGCACCTTTAACTTCAGTGCGGAAGGCGACTATTGGTCGAGCCATGGTGCTTAGACGATGCTAGCAAGCAGTGGATTTAGTGCATCCAGTATTTGCAGAGCACTTCGAGCTGCAGGTGTTTGTAGCTTGTTCAGGATCATGCGGATTGTATTAATTAGCGACTGCAGCATTACAGTCACTTGCCTGTCCTGGTCGGACAAATAACCGACAGTAGACGCCGAGGGTTGTCCTTCAGATGTTTGCCGCGATCCTGTTGGTGTTTGCTGTCATTTTGGTAGGGCCGGCCGAGATTCGGCAGGTGTCGTCTTCTCAGTGGCCTTGTCCTTCGTGGTCCTTTCCGCATTGTATGGTCTTGGGGGCAGAGGAGCAGGTGATGCCATAGGAAGTGGCAAGCGCGCCCTAGAGGCAACAGCCTTCCTTTAAGAACGTCGGCGACGGGAACGTCGCCTCCTGATCTTAGCGGCGGCTTTTCGATGAGTTGAATGATCTCTCACCATTGCTTTCAAGATGGTCATTTCCTTTTTAATATGTGGGCAATTCTTCGATGAAGCCTCATGTGACCCGCCGCAGTTCGAACACTTCACTACAGTGGCGCCACATTTATCTGCATCATGGGGCTCCACGCAGCGGGGGCATGTTGCCTGGTTTTCACAGACACTGCTCACGTGACCCAGTTTCATGCATTTGCGGCATTGAAGAGGCTTCGGTATGAAAGGCCGTACAGCATGTCTGAAGTGTCCCACCTTAACATGCGAGGGTAGATGGTTACCCTTGAATGCAACCTTCACGCAGCGTGAACTACCTATCCGAATAACATCAACAATGACCTCGTCATTAGCTGGCTTGACAAGAATTGGCAAGTCGTGGTTAAGGATGGCCACGTCAACGTCGTAGATAACGCCAATGACTATATCAGATCCCAGAGGGATGCAGGAGCGCACATCAATGCCATCAAGGTCGGTTACGCTGCGTAGAGTGGTCAAAGCACCCCCGTGCTGGACATCGACCGCTAGATTTTTTCGGGTGTTCACTCGAATGTCCGATATTTCATTGGGCACCAAGGCTTCCGTAACATCGATGCAGATTGTCTGTTAAGTAGCTTCATGTTAGCGGTAGGAAGCACGGGCACAAATATGATGGTATTGGCGTCCGGCCTTTGCGTGTGTCTTACTGTTTCCGCACTTGACGATGAAGACGTCCTAGTGTTCCTTCTCTTCGGTTTGCGGCTCTGCATAAGTTGGAAGTCGTCATCGGAAGGGTCGTCACTGCTGAGAGAGTAGACTTGGGTGTCCTCGCTGTCGATGTCGCTCTGTTGACCGACCTGCTTCCTGAAGGCGGCCGCCGCGGACACCGCCGTCGACGGCAGACGTACAGGGTCGTCCACGTCCATCACGACCGAGCAAGGAGCGAAGACCAGCGGATGCACTTAGATTTGCACGGAAATAAACCGGAGCTAGAAAGAACGGCACTGTGTCAAAGGACGTACACCTCGTCGTCGTTCCTTTCAGATATCAAACGGTGGATAGACAACGCTGTGGATAGACAAAAGCTGTGGATAGACAACGTTCTGGTCATTAGCAGAATGTCGTAGCCACTTCTCTGGGCAGCAGGAGTTTGCTAGTTGAATTGCTGCTGCTGCTGTTGCTACTGTCATCTTGATGCATTTATCTACTGGCATCACCGCCACTGCCACCGCCGTCTGTACTGTGCATGGGAGGGTATTGGAGTTCGTCTCCTCGCTTCCTGCTTGGGCTGCAGCAAAGCACAACACTTTTCGCTCCATCATATGTATTTTTCTCGCACACCTTGCAGGCCCTGCACAGCTTTGCCACACAGCGTCCGCACAGTTCCTTTTCAACAGGCCAAGTCGTGCTGACGCAGATCGCCTGGCATGTCAAGCACATGATGCTCCCTTGGATGTACATTCATTTGTACATGGTTGTATAATTATACATATATTTGTAAAAAGTGATATCCAGTGCCAGTGATGTTCTTGAAACTCGTTCCTTCACGTTCCTACAGTAAATGATCAATTGCAACACATCTTGAGTGTCATATTTTATTTGAAGTGAATAATAGTCACCATGATACAAATCAATGTACACAGGGTACGATTTCATGGTGCCAAAGTGACAGTGTGGTTTTCACTAAATGGGATCTAGTACATTGTGAAAGGCTGCTGGCACACATTAAATCACATAAATGTCTGTCATTGATACTGTTTTTCTTTGGACTCATCCACAACCATTCGCGTTCACCCAGCAACTTCACAGCACAAAAGGTGTTGCAAGACTTGCGTGTTATGCATCCATGTTTGTAGCACAAAATAGATGCTATTTTCAATAACTACTGCAGCATTAAGGCCACCAGTGAGAAAGTGGAGTCCGGCGCCTTTGGGGAACGACAGACGTGAAAAAATACTGTGCACTTTGATAATGTGAAATATAACAAGGCCAACATGAACAGCCTGGCAGTGAATGTTGTAAAATAATGGCTTCATCAATGGCTACGTTGGGTGTATCAAAAATTGTTCTCAACATCAATGGGGACTAGATTGCATTGCTATCACCGATATGGCAACCTGATATATCACAATAACTATTGCAAGTAAAACGCACTTGTTGCTAAAAGAAATAATATGGCCACTTGTGGCTTCCATAGGGCAAAAGAAATTGAAAACACGACATAAATATGGTATGAAAATCATAACAGTGGATTTCAATACCTGTTATCACAGCATTTGCGTGCGAAACACTGTTCTGAAATAAGAGTGACCACATAGTCAACATGTTCCTTGAAAAGCAGCAAATACTTAAATAGCTCATAAACAGCAAAGCGAAAGCACACACTTAACCAAAAAGATGAAACCTTAGACATACAGTTCACTCACGGAGACAAACTTGCTCAGCAAGTGGAACTAAACATAAAAAATTACAATAAGTTAAGCATTATGCAAAATGTATGATATTAAACAAATAACATAATTGCATGATTTCCATGCACGCTCCATTGAACAGAACTGGGCCCTCTTTAAAGCTAACCTCATTTCTCTCATTGACACGTTCATTCCTATGTTAGCCATTTCCTGCAAAAATAGCTCTCCTTGGTTTACCAACAAGCTTCGGCGGCTTAATAACAAAAAGAAGAGACTGTACAGGCAGGCGAAACTAACTGGTCTCGCGAGTGCCCATGAGAAACACAAAGCGTGCGAAAAGGCTTATAAGGCATTGCTAAAATCTACTCGCCATAACTTTTTTCTCGTGATTTACCATCCATGCTAAAAAATAATACTCGTCGCTTTTGGCGTGTTGTAAATCCTGTAACTCGCACTGACATCAGTCTTACTGATTCTCATGGAGTTCCTATCCTCGATTCAGACTGTGCTCAACTTCTTAATGATACATTTGTAACAATTTTCACTCATGAAAACGTTAACTCATTGCCAACTTTAAAGGCGTTAGTAGGAATCACAATGCACGAGATAGTCATCAGTGAGTCTGGTGTTTTAGCTCTACTAAGCAATCTTAAAACGTCATCTAGCGCCGACCATCTAGGCTTCAATAATTAATTTTTAAAGAATACATCGCATAGTATTTGTCCTATGTTAACCGCTCTATTTTCCCAGTCACTATCAACAGGCTGTATTCCTAATGACTGGCGCATAGCTAAAATAATACCCATTTTCAAATCAGGTGATCGTGCTTGTCCGCTCAATTATCGTCCCATCTCTTTAACCAGTACTATTTGTAAATTACTCGAACATATAATACACACTCAAGTCATCAACTTCCTTGAAGACCATAACATTATTTTCAAGTATCAGCACGGTTTTCGCAAGGGCTACTCATGCGAAACCCAACTAGCCGGATTTATTAACGACATACGTGCACAGATATACGCTGGGTTTCAAGTTGACGCAATATTTTTAGATTTTTCCAAGGCATTTGATCGTGTTCCACACCATAGGTTGTTGCTTAAACATTCACAGCTTAACATTCACCCTACTATAATTGCATGGATCACCGATTTTCTCTCATCTAGAACTCAGTTTACATCAGTTAACAATTCTAACTCATCTCATGCTGATGTTACATCTGGAGTTCCACAAGGCAGCGTACTTGGACCTTTACTCTTTCTAATCTATATTAATGATTTGCCCAGTTGCGTGTTATCCAAAATCAGACTATTTGCAGATGAATATGTACTTTATCGATGTGTAACAAGTAACACTGATAATCACTTACTACAAACTGACCTGGAGGCAATAAGTGCATGGTGTTCTAATTGGTTAATGCCATTAAATGTTTCCAAAACTAAACTCTTGGCTTTCACCAATAGGCCACGAATTCCAACCACCTACTCTGTTGATAACAACTCTGTGGAACTCGCCACAACTTACAAGTACCTTGGCATCAATCTTCAGTCAAACTTATCATGGAATAATCATATTAATCTTACCCTTGCCTCTTCTAACCGTACTCTCGGACTTATTAAACATAACTTAAAAGAAGCCCCAATGCATGTTAAAAAACTAGCGTACACAACATTAATCCGTCCTAAACTAGAATACGCGTCTGCCATTTGGGATCCCGAACAAACTTATATCATCAGTAACATCGAAGCCTTGCAAAACCGTGCTGCGCGTTTCATTTTTTAGATTATTCACGTTACACCAGCATCACCTCGTTAAAGAATAAAGCTGAGTTGGACACCTTAGCACTTCGCCGTAAAATTTCTCGCCTATCACTTTTCCATAAGCTTTATCATCATCCATCACTTTATGATGATTTCTTTCAGTCACCACAAGTTATCTTTCCACGTCGTGACCATCAATACAAAGTCAAACGCATTAATTGCCAGTCATTCCATTATGCATATTCATTCTTACCGCGCACAATAACTGAGTGGAACGCCTTACCATCAGACATTGCCACGGAACCTGACTTGACTAAGTTTCAAGATTTAATTCGCTCACTACTTGTCAACTAATCTTATTATTATTATTATCTTAGGACTTTTACAGTGTTTTCGATGTTTGTTGCTGTTTTGCTTTTCATTGCAGTTGCCTTATGTTCTCCTAATATGTACTAATGTTTTTCTCTGAAATAATTGTGACTAATTTTGTATATTACCTTTGTATCACTCTATTATTATTTTTGTTATATTGTCTTGTTCTTTAATATGATGTATAATCTATGACCAGTGCCTGTGACCCCCCCCCCCCCATGTAATACCCTCATAATGAGGGCCTTTGGGGGTATTTTGAATAAATAAATAAATAAAAAACAACATGTAATAGAGGCTCCTGTCACAAACTACGGCTGAGGCGGCTCGCGGAGGCCATGGGCGATGGAAGCCACGAGCTGGCGCAAGGTGGTTGCGATGAGGGCAGTCGCCTCCCGCAAACCCCTCATCTCTACCGCCAGCTGCTGCTGCACCAAGCGGGAGGCCCTCAGCTCCTCCACCACTTGTTGATGCTGTGAAAAAAATGCACTTACTGCAGCTAGGGGATACGAAATTATATTGTTCGTTTCACAGTGTTTGCAAGGGTTACACTTTCATCACGGTTACTCTAGAGGGCAGTGAGAACGTATGCATATGACGTGAGAAGTTGAAGTACAAACTGTATATGATCTGTTATGTTAAAAACATGTTCAAATACAGAAAATGCTACCAAGCCACCTTTGTCACTAAGAAGGCAATGTCGGTGATAAGCTGAATTTACCTGCAAAAGATGAACATGCTGTGCCGGTACATGCAACCACGAAAATGTTTTGTAACTTGCGAAGTAACAGAATGAGAAGGCACCTCACAGAGGATACATAAGTACACAAACCAATGAACACTTGAGCCCAGTGAATACAAATCCCCTATACTGATCCCTTCTTAAAAAATTGCAACCTGGACGAGTTGTACGTACCTGCCTGTTTTTCTCAAGGAGCATCTGGTGGAACCTGACGGCCTCCACGTTTGCAGCCTCCGCCAGCTGCCCCTGCCTCGCGTATTCTGATGCTGCTCTGCAGGCCGCATCTTCTAGTGGCTGCTGCTGCCGAGGTGGTCTGCGGGGCTGCTGCTGCGTTGATGGTCCTTAAAAATGAAATGGGCAAAGAGGATAAAAATTTGTTGTGCCCTTCTATGTTGAACATTCGCTGGTTCATAAGTGGAAACATAGGAAACTATTCCCGGCAACAAGCTGTAGGCAATATTAACCTGACAGTTGGGTAAATAAATAAACCGACACCACTCCACTACAATATGCTGCACCAATATTAATTTCTACACGACAACTTGAACGCTACAGAAGCTGCATTACAAGTGGTATGATTAGTCAAACAGAATATAGTTTCGTCTTGCACAGTCACATTATGGCAGGGACTAGCTGTGTTTCTTTGTAGGTGACTATGTGAAATAATTTTTTTTTTTTCTGTTTAAAAGTTCGCAACAGGCAGTGCTTTGTTCTGAAGGCTTCGCATTGCAATTGCTGTTAAAGTGCCTTACGCGCAGTGCCGCTCGTCCCAGGCTCTGTGCCCACGGACACTTGGGGTTGGGGCAGTCGCGAGAGGCACACGGGTGGCAGCGGCCTCCTCTTCGCTGGAGCTTGCCTGCTGCAGCAACAATGCATAGTAGACACAGTGTGGGAGCGTTGCACCTGATGAATATGATTTCAATACCGTTATTGTTGCTTCAGTTCTATGAACTGTTTGCCAAGTCTATTCAGATTTATTCACTCTCTACAGAATATGCTTGATGCATCAACTGACTTACTCGTGACTACACATGCTTCACGGAGTAACGAACCATATAATTATTCACAGGACGTTTCTGAACAGCATTGGTTTCTTATGTTATTCTAGTGGGGCCAGATTTTCATTTCTGCAAAGTATGGATATCATGTGCTGGCATGTGTTCTTAACTGCAAGAAAACAGACATAAGCACACAGCAGTAAAACATTCACCAGCTCTGAACAGTGTAAATTCCCCAAACCGGTCCACATAGCAACACAAAACGCTACGCACCTCGGCGTCATCGGCGAAAAAATCCACCGGCGCGTAGCCTGGGCCGGTCCGGCTCAAAACGTCCATGACGCGGCCCTCCAGCCCGCCCAAATTGCCGCCTCCTGGTTTTCTGCAACAACATGAAAACAGTGAGCTTACGTTCTGAAGTATGTTTCTAGCTGCAGGCTCACCTCTTCTCCGACTCAACTCGCGCGGCAAGTTTTTTCATTTCGTGCACTATTCGTGCCCAATACTGGCGCCGGCGCCGGGCTGTTTTTACAGCCGGACCTAGCGCGTTGAGCGCGGCAGTCAGCTCATTGCACAACGCTTTTTTTATGCGCAGCACTCATACTTGGCGAGAGGCTTGTGGCGCCTCTCGCCAAGTGTGCTGCTCCATAAACTCAACAAGCAGAGTGGTCTGAGCTGCCGATAGTGGGGTCCCTTTGGAGGTGCCGCCATTTTTTCGTACTTTCAGGTTTCGCGGGACCACAGCAAATTAATACAAGCAACACGTCGTATCGTTTCACATATCATTTCACCATGCCGTTAAAAAATAGCGGTTACACTTACTCAATGTTTTGTAACATTATCACAACATAATCACTGTTTTTCTGAAACGTAATAAACTTCACAAACAAACGAAGAACAAATCATTTTCCCCGGTTAAGTCCACTTCCAACATGTAGGGGAGATTTATCATTGCGCACTTCACCCACATCCGGAGACAGACAGTTCAGATCGTTCTGAAAAGAAAAAGAAAAAGTTTGCTT
Source organism: Dermacentor silvarum (assembly GCF_013339745.2). Taxonomy (NCBI): domain Eukaryota; kingdom Metazoa; phylum Arthropoda; class Arachnida; order Ixodida; family Ixodidae; genus Dermacentor; species Dermacentor silvarum. The sequence continues at coordinate 101,113,932 of NC_051158.1, read as the reverse complement.
ACCAGTATCTGTTGCGATGTACTGCTTTCCAACCTTCATCGATTCTTGGTTATCCTGTGCGAATAAAAGCAAATGTGAGCATCCCGCGACCACTGCAGATGTTCAGATGCGACTGTCTAGGCATTAGGCACGAGAGGTCGATGTTGTTTGCTCACCTTGCGCTACGCTTTCACGGTTTCCATGATGTTCACAGCTTTCGAAATTCTTCTCGGGCGAAAGCACACCACGGAGGCCGAGACTCATCTAATCGTGCAGCGTTACGGGCAAAGGTACACTAAATGCGGGCCACGGCACTGATCAGCTGCTTCTACTTAGCCGCCATCTTACCTGTGCACAGCGAAATGGCTCGGACTAGCTCGGATGCGGAATCGACGCGTGTGTGACTACGGCTCGAAAAATGCGAATACTTGAAATTAATTGGAAATGCGCTTCAGTCACTTGCGCGTCAAAACATTACAAAACAATTTTATTATGAGCGAAAAACAATTATCCATTTATTAGGCGTTCATATTTAACATGAGGTTGCTATACAGCCCCTTTAGGAGTAAAAAACAAGCAAAGCGTGCTTTCGGCAAAGTTGGAGTCTGCTGATTGGCCTGTTTGGAAAACGTCGTCGTGTCCCGCCCCCATACGCATGTTCTGCGACGTCATTTTGGCGTCAGCAGTTTGGAATCAAACCAACTTGGAATCATTTTACGTTATAGTGCCCCTGCTTGGTATCCCCCCTTTAGTATAGTATTATGCATTTTGGCTTAAGTTTAGTGCCCCTTTGCACGCAGGGGCGGATCCAGGTTTTTTCTGAGGGGGGGGGGGGGGGGGGTCAGCTTCTGTCAATGATGATGATGATGATAGTAGCCTTTCTTATTTACCGAAGTTTTCCGTTTTTGCTCACGATAAACCCGCGTTTTATCCGGCTAGAGCAACACCTGTAGCCCGCCGTGGTGGCTCAGTCACCTCAGGCGTTGAGCACGAGATCGCGGGATCGAATCCCGGCCGCGGCGGCCGCATTTCGGTAGAGGCGAAATGCAAAAACGCCCGTGTACTTGCGTTGTAGTGCAGGTTAAAGAACCCCAGGTGGCCAAAATTGATCCGGAGCCTTCCCCTACGGCGTGCCCCATAACAGTTGCGCACCCAGGATCTCTGCCAGGGGGGTTGACAGTTTGCCTTAGTTTGACAATACCATCTAAACAGCCCTAATTTGAGTTTCTTCACGGTATAATTGTCAAAAAATGCGCTTTTTGCGCAAGTTTGCGAGTGTGCAAACGATTGCGCGTTTTACATCTAACTTGCAGTACTCCAAGGCGCAAGGAAAGAAAAAGGGTTAAACAAAAGGGGGGCTAACTCGGCCTCAGGGGGAGGGGGGGGGGTTACGACCCCCGAATTCCCCCCGTCGGTGCGCCACTACCCCATAATCACAACTCGTTTTCGCACGTAAAACCCCAGAAAGAGGAAGAAGACCTGTAGCGAAGCCAGGTATCGGTTTCTCCGAGCTTATAGGAAAAGGACGTTACCCAATACAGCCATGTGCTTGGCGGCTGTGCCTGATAATACAGGGTGTTCAAAACTAAGCTTTATGGTTTTCTTAAAATTAGGCACACGCGAAGACCACCTGTGCAAATAAGTTATGTGGCTAGGGGGGCACAAAGTGAGATGATAATTATCGCTGTGAGCAGCCCAATTAACTAAAATTGAACAACTATTTTTTGTTGACTGCAGTAAGTGGGTATGTTTGTATTGAAAACTTAGAGACAGTCGTGTTTCTACACAGTATCAGTCGGAAGAATTATTCTAGCGTGTCCGTGCTCCGAGATATCCGACTCCAAATTTCAATTGTCGTACTGCGCAGAATAATCGAGTCGACGCGAGAGCGGTTTATGCTTTGCGTTGCTGTGGAAGGGAGGCATTTTGAACATTTTTAGGGCATTGACATCTTGATGGGTGAAGTGTTGTCATGAGATTTGCACTTCACAACACCAAACTTAAAGCGGCAGTATGAAATATTCGTTAGCATAGCTAAAAAGGGTTCTGCTGTTGATGGTGCAGTTGTTGCTCTTGATTTCAATAAAACTTACAATACTTGGAAATCAGCAGTCACTTTATTTGCGTAGCCCAGGCAAGGACCATGCCCGGTCGTCTAGTCACCATGACGCACGCGTACTGCCCTCCGGCTTCTCCGATCGCGCCATTATCTCGGCATGGCAGCGGCCGCCATCTTTACAGGCTGCGCGGTCGCGTGTTACGACAGCGGTTACGGGTTCTTCGATTTTTTTTTTCATTTCACCAGCCGTGAGGGGAAGGGGGACAGTTATTATCTTTGCCAATGCCTCCGCCCCGTTGTCAGACTAAATGCCGCACGCAACAGCGGTGTCACATCAGGGAGGAGCTTTGCGCCGATCCTCACTCTCTTGCAAGTTGCATGTGTAATCACGCGAACGACAATTAAAATTTGGATTTGGATATCTCGGATCACAGACATGCTAGAAGAATTCTTCCAAGTGAAGCTGTGTAGAAACACGACTGCCTTTAACTTTTGAATACAAACATACACACTTACTGCAGTCATTAAAAAGTTGATTATTCAATTTTAGTTAATTCGGCTGCTAACAGTGATAATTATCATCTCACTTTGTGTCCCCCTGGCCACATAACTTATTTGCGCAGATTGTCTTCACGTGCCTGCCAGTGTCTAATTTTAAGAAAATCATAAAACTTAATTTTGAACACCCGGTATATCTAAGCCTCTATTGTTTCTTAAAATAAAATTTGGGATGATCTTTTGCAGGTTCGTTATAAATGCGTAAGCACGTGTCCGTCTTTGGAGTTCTGTTGGGACTCCTTGATTTCCTTAAGAAGTCTTTGTGTTCGGCTGATACACCTTCGATTGATTTGGAGGACTAACTCCCCTATTCTCAAACAGCCCTCGACTCGAAGCTCTTCCTCCACTCCACCTTGTTGAGCACAGCGCCCCCTCTCGACTGATAAAGACGCGACAATTCTAAAGAATTCCCGTGAATGATCATGAAGCTCAGTGACCACTTCTTTGGAGGGATGGCGGTGCTATATTTCCTCTTGAGTCGAGGTGTTGCGTTGACTACAGGAACGTTTTTGAATACGGGCGTAACGCTACGCTCCAACGCGGCAACCACTACACTGGTTGTTTACAATATGCGAATCACCGCGTATGAAGATTCGCGACGCCACCTACAAGAATAACGATGTGGCGTAGTAGCCGAGAGCGCGAGCCAGCGTCTTCATGTTTTGTTTCTCACGCGACGTCATCCTTTACACAAGGCGCGCATCTGCTCCCGTTTCTCTAACCACGCGACGCCATCCTAGGCCCGCGCGCTGGCGTTCGCCGCTGACGTCACGCTCCCCCACTTCGCAGCCGCGGCTCGAAACTTCGCCCCGCTCCGCGAGAATGCCCACTCAGATAAACGGATCCGGCGGGTTTGAGCCTCCTATGCTTAATGTACGACAATAAAACTGCGAAGTTACGATGAAAAACTTGTAGCGTACGAACGGTCCTGTGCTCGTACTGGATATTGTCAACGTGCAACTGTGATCACAATGAGAGCTACAGCTAAAAAAAGTTGCCTATGCGTAGTTCTTAGTGTAGCTGTTAGTTGTTTTTATTTATATATGGACACTTCAGCGAGAGATCTCTTTCATTAAGCAGGTTGGTCGCGGAACCGATGACAGCCAATGAGGCAACCGTTGACACCCCAAGGGGAAACTAAGTTAATCAGGCGCGAAGGCGCTCGAGCGGACCTCGGCGTGCTTGGCAAAAGGGACGTCCCCTCGTTCATTCGACGCCACCGACGGGACGAGTAAGGCACGGCCGGCGCCAGGAGGTCCAAGGTGTTCATGAGAAAAACTACGGCAACTTCGCGACACCACACTCCTACGGAATACAAGTAAGCTTGTGAGCGAGCTAGCTTTACTTCTACAGGGCTGATACCAACGGTACTCGCGAAAAATACTTTTGAAGAATGCTGGTGGCCATATATTTTTTTTGCGACAGGGCCATCCCCCTGTCAGCGAGGGGGCGATGCAGAAATTTGAGGGGGGGGGGGGGGTCAGGACATCCGGACATCCCCCCTGGATCCGCGCCTGTTTGCACGTATGGCATATGAACATTGTCGAAACCGGACTGGCTCGTAGAATGTTTCGCACCGGCGGGCCTGTTGTCATGGCCAATAAGTCGTTTGTCACTGTACTCCGGAATGCAGCTATCAACGGCTCACACAAAGCGCTTAAATGCGCATTCTCTCTTTGTATTAAAAAAAAGGTTTTCTGGCTTCACATGGCATTTTTGGACCAACTAAACTAATATTGACATTATATTTGCATTAATATTTACATGTTAGGGCAGAGAGCAGTTATGGCTTGTTGCATACGAAATAACGCGGACGCATAATCGAATTGCGCTCTAAAAGAAAGCGTGCTGTATGATGGGAAGCGGCGCACCGAAGACAATTTTGGTGACGACTTCTGCCCTTTCATCGACAACCTGTTCCTCGTCCTACAGACACAGACACAAGAAGAGGGAAACGGACAACAGGCTAGTTTGCCTCTACTGGTGGCCTTATCTGTACGCCTACCTATTTTATTGCTTGAAACCCTACCAACTAGCTCAATTGTTTGCCATTCGGTCAAAGTCGACTCCAGTTCATGTCGTTGAGCAAATACAAAGTATTGGGCGTAACACTTTCAGAAGATATGAACTGGACATATCACATTGAACTAGTTATGAAATCACTGTCATCTGCCGCAGGTGTGTTATCCCGTTGCCGTCATTTTTTTCCAGAGAAAGTGAGGTTGCAAATATATCATGCCTTGTTTGAATCGCATCTGAATTATTGTGCGCTTGTGTGGGCTACCACCACGAAGCATAATCTTCGTGCACTTCTTCAACTTCAGAAACGAGCACTTCGACATGTAGCCAATCTACCTTATTTCCATTCTACTGCGCAACTTTTTAATAAATATAAAATAATACGAGTAACTCATCTCTATGAATACCGGCTACTGCATTCTTTTTCCTTCGGCTCCAAAAATTGTAGAACACTTTTAAAACAAACATCACGACTTGAACGCGAAGAAAGTGACGCGCGTACCCGCAGCCAAGACAGGTGGTTAGTACCATACAGGCGCACAAATTATCTCCTGCAGTCACTAAGACACACCCTACCTGCACTGTTAAACAAATTAGGGAAAGAAAATGTTATCGTAAGTACCTTGACTAGAAAACAAATTAGAGCATATTTTTGTAAACTGGACTGAATACACAATAAACAAAGCAAAAAGTGATTTCTTTTTTACATTCTTTACTGTATTTTGCGCTGTGTTTCATAATCCAATGTATCCTAATGTGGTGCATCCTAGACATATTGATTGTTGTGCTTGTTTTTTTAAGTTTGATAGACATTATTTCGGATGTATAATACAAAATGCGTCTTAGCTTTGTTGTTCACTTAGCGTAATTCATTTTTTTTATTATAAAAGCTATATAACTGTCTGAAAAGATGAATGTTGCTTTACATGTTCCTTTTTTTCTGCTACATTGTAATTGTTCATCCTAACAAATGAGTGTTGATATGTTGTACGTATGCCGATAGGGGACTTACTGCTGCCATGTGAGGGCCTTCAGGCACATTCAAGCTGTATGTCACAGCTTTTCGCCTGGAGGACATCATCTCCGTCTGTGAAGGCAGCGCCTCTCGATTATGTAGAACTGAAAAGAGGGGCTTTTTATGTCCGGTCTTTCGTTTTTTATGACTGGCGTAGATTAGATTCGATCATATGAGCAGCAAAGCGGGGCGCTAGCCAATAATTTCTCTTCTCTGTCATTATCCTTTAATGGCACAGCATCGGCAGCAGCACAGTATTATGAACACTAAGTCTTGTACTCTATCGTTGGGTATCTGTCGGGGTAAATGCTCTCAAATGCGCGAATAATAAGTTCATATCGAGAAGAAGAGGAGGGGGAAATAAACTTTATCATATATAGAGGGGAGGAGAAATGGAGCCTAGGCTGGACAGGGGGAGTAGGTGGGGCCCAGGGAGCCGCAACTCTAGCCGAGCACTCTGCCAGCCCGGTTTGAATGACCAGGTCTGTCGATCGCAGTGTCGATTCCTACACCTCCGGTGAGGGAGCTTACTTCGTTAGCTCTCTAGGGGGCGGATTGCTGGGGCATCCCCATAGAATGCGGTCCTGGCTCGCCTCTGCCAGGCCACAATATGTGCATTTCGATACATTACCATCTTTGATGATGGCAGCTAGGCGCCTGGCGCTTAAAATGCCATGGGTTTGTGCCCGCCTGACAGTTGTGGCCTGCGCACGCGTAAGAGAGTCGTGCGGTGGCGGATATCGTCGACGTTCCTCTCTGTAGATGTTCAGCCGATCACCGTAGCTTAAGGGTGCCCTTTGGGAGTCCGGTACATGAGGCTGGCCCACCACCTGGTTGGTTGTTGCTCGGGCAGCAAGGTGGGCCGCTTCGTTTCCCGTATTTCCCGTGTGGGCAGGCACCCAGATGAGCTTGATCTCTTGTTGAAGTGGTTGTAGTATACTTTGGGCTGTTGGGCTGACAGACCCAGACATATAACTTCTAATGGCGGACATTGAGTCGGATACGACGAACTGAGTTCGCTCGATGGTCGTTCCTAGAGCAAACACCGCTTCCTCGGCTTCGATGATTGAATTTGCTGGAATCTTCATTGACTGAAGCGTTCGGCCGAGGACGTCAGCCACAGCTATAGCGTATGTATGGTTTGCCTCGTGAGTAGCGTCAACTTAGGCGGCAGGTTTGTCATGCAGTCTTTTCAGTAGGGAGGACGCGCGTGCTTTTCGTCGTGCGGTGTTGCGGCTTCCCATATTATTAGGTAGGGGGCGATTTTTATTTTACGCCTGATGTGATTGGGATTCTGATTCTCTCGGTCAGGCCCTGCACCGGCTGTAGGTTCATGTTTTTAAGGACCTGTTGTCTTTGCTGAGTGCAGGAGAGGCACCATAGCTGCGACGCTCTCTGCGCTTCGATGATCTCTCCGAGCTGCCATAAGCGGTCATTGTTGGCCCAGCTCGGTATCCCAAGAGTAGCTCTGTAGACTGATCTTATCATGCCGTTGATTTTGTTTAGGTCGGTCGTTCTAAGGTATAAGAATGGGTATGTATATGCAATTCTACAAATGAAGAAGACTTGAACCAGCCTGTTGGCATCCTTCTCCTTGAGGCCGAATTTCCTTCCAGTCACTCTCCTTAGTAGCCCCCGTCACCTGACGAGTGGTGGTCTGTAGTCGTTTAATCGTTTCTTGATTCACTAGGTTGTCCTGTAGCAGCAGCCCGAGAACTCTTATGGTGGAGACCACTGGGACGATAGAATTGTTGACTGTAATTTTGAAAGTGTCTTTGACTGCTTGAGGTATCTTATCGCCGATAAATAGCTCTGACTTTGCCGATAAGCATTCTAATCCGTTCCATTTGGCATGAGCTTGCACAACGTCAGCAGCTCTTTGGAGTGATTCTATGACATCAACCATGGAGCCCGACCTAGTCCAGATGGTCTCGTCATCGGCATATATCGCCTGTCTAATATGCGGTATGCGGTTGAGTTTGTCTGTGACTCCTCTCATAGTGCACTTGAACAGAAATGGCGAGAGGACCGCACCTTGAGGCGTGCCGCGCGCACCTAGCTGAATTTCAGTGCTGGTAATGTCGCCGAATTGCAAGGTGGCCGTACGGCCCTTGAGAGAGGTAGATACGTAGTTATATGTGCGCTACCCCACATTCATGTCGGACAGATCGTGAAGGACACCTTGGTGGGCCACGTTATCAAATGCTTTTTGAATGTCCAGGCCCAGTACAGTTCTTGTTTGGTGTGGGATCCCTGGGTCTACGATGTCTATTTTAATTTGCCACATTACGTCTTGCGTCGACATCCCTGGGCGGAAACCGAGCATCGCGGGCGGGAAGAGCTGGTTTGTTTCCACATATTCCACGAGGCTATTGAGGATGACTTGTTCTAGGGCTTTGCATAAACACGAGGACAATGTTATTGGTCTAAGATTTACTGTGCTTAGTGGCTTGTCCTGGTTGGGAAGGAAAACCACCTTCACCTCCTTCCATTCTTTGGGAATGGGCGTCTTGCGCTGGAGTTTGAGGTATAGTAGCGGCGCCTGGTGGCGGCGAAAAACGTCATCTGGGTAGTACCAGCTTGGATAGTATTGAGCCCTGGCTGTGGCGAAACACGTTTCTAGCCCGCGTTTTGCGTCGATTTGCACTTTTTTCTGCCCTGTTTCGAGTGCGAAAAGGCTCGTCACTTCTCACAGACCCTGGCGACCAGGCTGCGAGCTGGCCGCAGCCTATATTTATACGAAAACGGACTCTCCGTGTGCCGTGGGACGTAATGCTGGAAGCAGAAGACATCGGCGACGCCGATCTGGAGAGACCTAGCTCAGCCTCGAAAAAGTGTCACCGTCGTTACTGCTGCGTCGTGGGCTGCCATGAACAAGAAGGCCTGAATCCCAACATCAGATTCTACCGTTTTCCTTCAAGGCCTTACGAAGTGGAGCGTCGGACGCGCTGGATAACTGCAGTTCGTCGCGCTGGGTAAGCGAAATGGAAGACCCACATAGCAGCAGGCATGGCTGGTGATTCACGATGCGAGACCCGGCCACAGCGACAATTAACAATCCGACCGGTGCGAAGTGGTGAGGTGACCAGGTGTGTGCAAATGACCACAAATGGTCGGGCTGATTCGGTGACAATTCACTACCCCACTACGAGCAGCACAGTTTAGAGAGTTGAATGTGCTCATCCTTGACCTCAAGCCAGCACGTTGAGGCAGCACAGCAAGGTAGTATGGATTACAGCACATCGATGTTCGAGCGCTGTCATTAAAAGTTACACCAAGCGAGCAGCGCACGAGCTCGCGTTGCAGCGCGATTCGCACGTACGTACGTTACTGCGAGCTATATGCAATGCATCAGTTATTTATCAATTGCTAAAGGGACAGATGGCCGCTACTACAGCGCAGGCAGAATTATACTTGTCTAGCGGCATGCAGTCACCAAAGATTACAGGAGCCCCGCTGTTTCGCGGCATGTCGAAAGACAGCTGCCGTCGCGGCGCGTACGACCGTGCGCTCGAGCAGTTCGTACACCGCGGCATGCTGAAAGACCGCTGCCGTCGCGGCGCGTACCGTCGTGCGCTCAAGCAGTTCCGTACGCATGTCTGCTTATCGCTGCTGTGAATTCATTTATAGAAAGCATTTCCTCGCGTTTGTGCGCCTGAATCTAGCAGCGTGCAAACCTTACCTTCAGTTCAACTTCACACGTGCGTGACTCGCTTCACTTGCGATTTACACCGCGCTAAAACTTCGCCGCTTATTTCTTGAACGGCGTACACGTATTCGGCGTTGCATAATTTCTTGCCTTTACGCAGCATGCCACCCATGGAAAAATCTTCGGCGCCCGATATTCGCTGCAAGCCGTGGTACAACACAACCGAAAGTGGCGGGTCCATATTGTAAACATGCTTCCCGAAGCAGACGACCGAGCTTGGTACTACCCAGTTTCGGATTGAGGGCTCTTTTTAGCACCATTTTTGCAGCGCCCCCTGGGCAACGCAAGAGCCCCATAACTGTGGAGCACCAAATCTGGTTGAACAGTTTGGTGAGGCTCTGGATGGACGTGTCATCTAAGTTTCTTAGCATCTTATTGGTTACTCCATCCTTGCCTGCTGCGGAGGTGGTCTTCAAGTCGGCCAGCGCCGTTCGGACCTTTGCCTCGGTGATGTCTTCGTCCAAGTGGTCGTTTGTATCTCCTTTGTACGGAATGTAGACATTGTCCTCTTTCTCTGTGTTCAGGTACCTGGAGCAGAGGAAGCGGATGATGTCTTCATCTGAGCCCGGAAGGGCGTGGACTAGCTTCTGCATTCTGCTTTGTGCTGCCCCTTTGGTACTTTCCGAGTCTAGCAGGTGTTTAAGCAGTGACCATGGGTTTTTTGATCCCAGCTGTCCATTGATCCGACCGCATAATTGTATCCATTGGGTTGAGGTGAGCTCCGCAGAGTATCTTTGAATTTCTTTGTCTAGTCCTGCGAGTTGAAGTTTGAGATCCCGATTGAATTTTTTTTAGCCATTCCGCTTGCACTCTCTGTTGCTTTTCCCATAAGTTCACTAGCAGGGAGTACGGTTTTGGGCCATCCTCTTCGACTGGCGCTTCTGCTGTGGCTTTGTTGGTGTCCTCGATGAGGCTTTTTACCCATTCATTGATGTTGGTGATTTCCCGGAGCGCTTGTTGCTTTCGTTCGTACCTGAAGAGGTCCCACTTGGTATGCTTGACAAGGGCTTGTTTATTCTTATAGCCGGTTGATGGAATAGTGATCGCCAGCATATAATGATCGCTTCCAAGGTTGATGTCTGTATTTTCCCAGGTTGCCCTTTCGGTGAGACGCACAAAGCAGAGGTCTGGGGTGGTATTCTAAGAAACGCTGTTGCCGATTCTTGTCGGTTGCTCCTGGTCTGTTAACAGCGAGAGTTCATTGTTGTTGGCCCCGTTGAGAATCGATGCGCCTTTTCTGGAGACATTTCCGTAGCCCCATGCTGTGTGGTGGGCATGAAAATCACCCAAGATTACCAATTGTGCATCCCCGGCCTCTTGTCATGCTTTTCTGACGATGGTGGTGAATGGGATTGTTGTTTCTTGGGGTGGGCTGTATATGTTCAGTATGTAAAGGCATTTATTTTTCCTGTTCTTCGGTAACAATTGTATGAAGGTGTAGTGAACATTATCCAATTCGAGATCGATCTGCATTGAGACAATGTTACCTTGCACTGCTACAGCCGTGCGCATTCTTTCGTTGAGCGTGGGAAACTCGTTGCATGTGGTGTAGCCTGTAATTTTGACTTTGGTTTCAGTCTCTTGGAGTGCGATCACATCTATGCTTGGGTGAAAACTGGGAAGTGTGAATTGCAGCGCCGCTCGTTTTTTTGCGAACGATCTGCAGTTCCACTGTATTATTCTAATTTTCCCCGCCATCTTTTTTGTTGTAAGGGGCGGCCCTTGTAGTGACCGTGCTCATAATTTTATAGCCCTTTGCGTTGCTGGGTCCGCTGGAGTGGCTTGGATCTAGGCTGGATGCCGGGGTCGCTAGAGTAGGAGTGTTTGTGTTGGCTAGGGCGGCTAGCGATTCGGCGATTTTGCTGCTGAGCATCTCTTGAAAGGACTTGAGGGTTTCCTGCATCATTGTTTGCGTCGTCTGGAGCTTTGTGTCCATTTCTTGCGAGATGGTGGCTAGCGCGTTCTCAATGGTCTCAATTCGTTCTAGGATGGGCACAGAATGAAAGCTTCCCCCTTCTACGAGATGGGATAGCTTTCTTTTAGGATTTCTGGTGCCTTCCGATTCCATATCCTGACCGTGTTCCCTACGTACACTGATCACGATTTCCGTAGCAGCGGGCGTTAAGCTAGCTGTCTGTCTGCTTTCTAATGCCCTAGGTGGTGGTGGTGGTGGTGATGATGTTGAAGCAGGCGGGGTTAGCCTGGCATACATAGCCGGCAATTGTTCCGCCTGATCCTCCTTCGAGTTGAGATCAGGGGTGTGTCACCAAGTGTCTATTTTCTTTCTTTGTCAAACTGCGGGCATATCCAAATGTAATGTTCGATGTCACCAATGTCACCACAAAAAGCACAGAATGGGGAAGCGCGAAGCCCAATCTTGAATAACCAAGCTGTGGTGTACGCGGAGTCGGTCCTGATCCGGTATAAAAGCGTCGCTTCTTCGCGGGTAAATCCATGAGTCACACAGGCTTCGTGGGGATTCTTGTGGATCTCCCTAAAGTGAAGGCGGATTGCACCCTTAGGGTTCTGAAAAGCTTTTGGAGCTTTCACTTTTGGGACACATGTCAGCGCTAGGCGTGCAAGGGCGTCAGCTTTCTCGTTTCCATCAATTCCTACGTGTGATGGTATCCACTGGAATCTTATATTAAATCCTTTGCTTGTTAGATCGTTAATCAGTGCCAGAGATTGCCTTGTAAATTTCTCTAGAGGTAGGCCACGATGCAATCTCTGTAACACTGACTTGGAATCCGTCAGCACCACGACATCTCGTGCAGAGAAGGCCCGTAGTTTTCGCAAAGCCGCGGTGATTGCGGCGCTTTATACTGTTGTAGAGGAAACTACGTGATCCAGTCGGCCAGACCTAATTTTCTGGTTAGCTGCCTCGAGTTGTCTGAGCTCACGGATTTGAGCTCCTGGTCTGAGCTCACGAAATGCCGAGGGAGCAAGCTCCCTCGCAATTTTGTTGTCTTCTTTCTTCCTCGCTGCGCTGTCCCCCACCGGCGGTGGCCGTTGCGAGGCAAATCTTCTCTCGGACTGCTGGGTGCCCCTTGTTCTGGAAGCGCAACGGCTGGCGGCCCGGCCCCGGCTGGCTACACGGCCCCGGCTGCTGCTCCTCGGTCGGTAGCCTACGCTGCGGACGTCGGCGTTTTCAGCGCTGGCAGATCCGGTTGCGGGAAGGTTTCGTCTAACCGCGTCTCTTCCGCCCGAAGCAACAAAAAGCATCGATGACCACCGCACAACCACCGCACTGCTGTGTTGTGCGGTGGTCATCGATGCTTTTTGTTGCTTCGGGCTTGATGTTTCTGCAGGCTCGTTTCCGGTTCCAGCAGTCTTCTTTACCCCTTGTGTCTTGGCTTGTACTTGGGAGAAGTACCTGTAGCGGCAGTGTCTTGCTCCAGTTGGGTGATCGCCTCTGCATACAATGCACCTCGCTCGGCATGTAGGTGCAGTGCCCGGTGCCAGCGTTTCGTGATCTTGCTTGCTTGCTTGCTTGATCCTCATGCGTGGCGCATACCCACTACGGGGGATTGGCCAAGAAGCCGGCGGTTAAAGGTTAAACGGAAGGCGGAGATGGAGAAAAAAAAGCTAGACGGAAAACTAAGTCAGGGTGATGTATAGTGTTTATGATAATTTGGAAAGAGATTTACAGGGCAGAGACAGAATTAAAATCATTGTAATTGTATAAAAACAGCAAAAAATTTTAGTGGTATTAGAATAATTTCGAAACACCAATTAGCGATTTAATGAGTTATCCAATTATTTATTTCGAGAATTAACTGGGTAGTCTTTTTGTGCCACAGATATAGTCACAGAGGGCCACGCAGATGTTCTTGTGGCTAAAGCCCATTGAAGAAGCCCCGAAGGAGAGGATATTTTCAGTAGTTAGTGAAATACCCAATTTACTGAATGAAAATTCGAATTTCTTCCTCTCATTCCTAAAGCAATACAAAATAATAGAAAGTGGTCAATGTTTTCGGGTTCCTGGCAGGTAGGACACAGAGGGGACGGTGCCAGACCGGACCTGTGTAGGTAAAAATTTAATGGTGGGATTCGGCAGCGTAATTTTGTTATGGAGATCTGTAATTTACGTGTGGGGCACCATTTATTGTCCCACGAAAAGGACAAATGATTAAATTCCGACATTTTGATTTTCAGTTTTGTAGAATCTTGTAACAGGGAAAATTTTCTAAGCCTCGCCGCAGTGACATAAGCCGAACTAGGCATGACAGACATAACTGGTCCATCGAGAGATATCCGCGCAAGTGTGTCAGCCATTTCATTTAAAAATATACCGCGATGGCCTGGAACCCATACCAATCGTACCAGACTTAAGGTAGGAGGGGTTAACAATTTAAATGTATTGGTTACAGTAGTGTCTGCCGATGAAGTGAGCGCTATACATACTGAGAGTGAATCAGTCACTATAACCATTGTTGAGTAATTTGAAGGAAGTTTCCGCAGAGCTAAGATAATCACTGCTAGTTCAGCCAAAAATATGGGTATGAAATCCGGAAGGCGTACTGCATAAGACCAGGATAGTGATTCGGAGAAAATACCCACACCCGCTTTCTCTTCATTCATTGACGCGTCAGTCGCGATCACGTGTTCTATTCCTATTTGCGTTAGATGATCTTGTAACATGCCGTTTAAGTATGTAGTGGGCAGGAGTTTGGCATTCGATGGAAATATATCGTCAAATTCAATCATTATATTAGGTAAGGGTTTGTCTGAGCAAGCGATCTCGCGTATATTAACATTTAATGGATCGAGCTCAGCTTGTACAAACAAAACTTGAGGTCGAAGTAGGCGGGACCAATGCTCATCGAAAAATGCCCTCATTTCCCTAATAAACACAAATTGTGATCTTCTCAAAGAAGATGCATAAATGTTTAAATATGTTTTTACCGTTAGAATGCGGAATCTGCAGGGAAGTGTAGGCAGTCGTGCTTCTTGATATAAAACATTGTTGGCTACAAATTTTGGCAAACCGAGACAATTCCGAATTGCCTCCCGCTCTAGAAGAACCAGGGGGTTAATTTTGTACGCTGGCCCACCAGAGAATAGCACGAATCCAAATTCCAATATCGGACGAACATACATACGATAAATCATCATTAAAGTGTCTCTGCGTAGCCCAGAGCGATGTCGGCCAAGTTTGCTTATCATGCCAACCGCGCGTGTCGCCCTAGATTTAACGTGATCAATGTGATTTCGCCCGCTCAGGTTTGTGTCGTATATTACACCGAGATATTTGATAAAGTCAACTTGCGGAATAATTTCCTGATGATATTGGAGAGAGATATTAATTGGTACTTTCAATGGAAACACAATCAAAGCGCTTTTGTTAACATTGAGCGACATTCGAATATTCGCAAAGCAGGCTTCAAGTGTTCCCAAGTATGACTGTAGTGTACTCTGTAATGAGTGAATATCACTCGCAGACGCAAAGAATGCTATGTCATCTGCATAGACATAAAATTGTACACTACCGCACAATGGGATTGAACTTAGTAAAATGTTAAACAAAATAGGAGAAAGGACAGATCCCTGGGGAACTCCTCTTATTTGACTATATTTTTGTGTCACCAAGCCACGCTGAGAACAGGAAAATTTTCTATCCTTTAAAATTCATGTATCCAATTGATAATATATCGAGGGAAATCCATGCTATTTAAAACGTTTAGGAGTATGACACGTTCTGCACTATCGTAGGCTTTAGCTAAATCAAGGGTCACTAAAGCTGCATACTGCCGCCTGTGCCGTGCAAGCTTAATGCGTTCCTCTAAATCGACATGGGCGCACCATATCGAGCATCCGGGTCTAAATCCAATCTGACATGGGCTCAATAATGTATTATCCGTTAAAAATTTCATAATACGAATGTGTAATACCCTTTCTATTAATTTCATAACATTTGAGGTTAATGCGATTGGTCTGATATTATCTGGGTCCAATCCTGCTCCTTGGTTTTTGAGCAGGGGGATTATTTTTGCGATTTTCCAGCCAGGAGGAATCCACGCGTTCATGAGGGAGTAGTTAACGATATTGGAGACGTCTCCTGGGGAGAGGTCAAACAATATTTTTAACATGCCTGATGTAATGCGATCTGGACCTGGAGCTGCGCCAGGGAGCAGCCGAATAACGTGCTGAAGTTCTTCCATTGATACCTGTATAAAGTCATCCCCTGATAGAACCCCTACGAAGTTTACTTGCAGCTGAGTTGTAAAACGCTCTTCTAAGGTTTTTGCGTTCTTATTTAATGATTCTAATAATTCTTCTGGTGGCAAAACCACTGAATCAATATTTATGGGCACTGGAAAGGCCTTACGAGAGGGAAGAAACCTAAATAATGCTTTTTTATTATCACTTTTCGATAAAAAGTTGTACCGTTTTTCATCATAATTATCTTTCGCTAAGGAAACTGTTCTTTTAAACGTAGCAGCAGAATATTTATAATTACTCCAATTAGTAGGGCACTGATTGGAAATAAGTTCCATGCAGCTTTTCGGCGTCGATAATCTCGTGCGCAATCACTATTCCACCCTGGACAATCAATGTGCTCTTTTGTTGATGATACTACAAATTCTGATTTTTTAATAGTACCCTTCAAAATTGCGCAAAGGCTCATCGCTTTAATACCTGTTTCCATATCTGTTCTAGAAGACAAGGTTGACTGTAAACTGTTTTTAAATTTTGAATAGTCCACGAAAGTATGCGTATGTTTATTTAAAGAAATGAGGGGATTGTTAATTTCAATGACAATCGGGCAGTGGTCACTACTAGTGGCGGCATCCACCACAGTCCAAGAAGAAATGGAAATGCCTGAGCTAGCAAATGTCAAATATAGGACAGATCGCGACTGTGAACCCACGAAAGTGGCAACTTTAGCATTTAAACATGTGAAATTTTTAACATTAGCCCAATCCCATAAACGTTTTCCAGATGAGTCTGTGCGGAAGCCCCATGACACATGATGTGAGTTGAAGTCACCCGCAAGCAATATGTTCTTTTTGCAGTATGTTACTGCGACATCAAGTGGGCGTACGTTTTGCACTCCAGCGGGAAAGTAGGAGTTAATTATAGAGAGCGGGGCGCAACCCGGAATAGTTATTTCTAATATTAAGATTTCACATTCGGATGATAGGGTATGATGCGAAATTTTTGCTTTATGACAGAATTTAGATGAAATGAAAAAAGCTAATCCGCCACCTCGTGAAGGCCTATCCAATGGAAAACACTTGTAATTGTTTAAATGATAGTCTTGGTCAGCGGACAAACAAGTTTCTTGTAATAGTATAACGTCTGGTGATTGTTGGGAAATTAAATATAATAAATCTGTAGTTGCAGAAAGTATTGATCGGCAGTTCCACTGCAGTATCCTTAGGTACCCTATGTTGACGGTATACAAGCAGCCGCAACTGCTTGGTCCAGGATACTGTCTTTTAGAAAGTCAGTCCTCGTAAGTGATTCTTTCACACACTTTTTTGTTTTGGAGTTAGGAGAACGAGGCATTTTTTTGTTAGGCGATCTTGTGCGTTTAAGAACTCGAGTGTCCATATTTACATCTCGATTGCCTAGAGAGTCTGAATCGGAATGGCATTCATGATCAACCTGAGCGGAAGTCGAAGGACGTACTGAATCCACACTGTTAGAAGGAAGAGGTGTCTGGTATTTAGGTGATGTTGCAAGTAAGGCGGCCGTATTTTGTGCACTGTTTGTTAGTGTCTGAGATATACCAGCCAATTGCGTTGATATTACTGAAGCCAATCATTCAGAGAGATTTAGTAGAATTTTTTCTAATGCCTTTTCCATAGCTTTTTCTATTGCTGCTGTAATTGCCTGGGGCAGTGACTGATCCATGCCGAATGACTGACGGGCTGTTACACCAGCATAACCCTGGGTCCTGCTCTTAATTTCTTCAAGAGCTTCTGGACGAGACCACCGTCTCCTCTCAATTATTTCAATCACCTGGATTTCTTTGGGTCTGGCAGGGCAGTTGGAGTAGTCTGCAGCATGATTCGCATTGCATAAACAGCATGACTGCTCCTGAGACTTGCAATCGTTGGCATCATGTTCTTCTCCGCATAATCGGCATCGAGCAATTGAACGACAGGCATTAGCGCTGTGTCCGTACCGCCAGCACTTAAGACATTGTAGTGGTCGTGGAGCTAAGGGTTCAACCCTGTAGATTAACGGCCATGCCTTTATCTCTGATGGGCGAGCCGTCCCTGCAAATGTCGTTATGATTGTTTCTGTAGGGACCCTCTTATTGTCTACAAGTCTGGTACAGTGGTACACGGAAACTACACCTGCTGCAGAAAATATCTCTAGGATTTCTTGTGGAGTTAAGCTTATGTCCACACCGCGGACTAGGCCTTTGCAGCAAGCTAGATGAGGAGGGATGAAATATCTCACCGGCTGCGTGGCAAAGTTAGTGCACTTGAGTAGATCCTGTACACAGGTCTGGTCTGGTGAACAGCAAAGGATTCCCCCACGTCCAAACTGACTGACCTCGGTGATCTGTTGAAAGTGGGATGAGATAGCTCGAAGTTCTGATTGAATAACCTTGGGGTTCTTCATACGGATAATTCCTCCATTGTTAGGTACCAAAGCCACAGGAACGCTACTGGCTCCACTGCGAAGAAACGATTCCACCGGTAGATCCTGAGGGGGAATAGAAGCAGACCAGAGCGTAGCCCTCTGGCTTGGAGATGAGACAGACATCACCTTATCAATACCCACCACTGTCTCTCAAGGGGATTAGAACAAAATAATAAAGGTAAGAAAAGTAACCGCCGGCTACTTGTCAGCAAACCCGGATGAGGACCGGATCAGGGCACACCAAGGCAGCGTCCTTCGAACTGGAACGATCACCGAGCGGCCACGTCACGTCACCGAAACACCCTGTTGTTCGTACGATGCTTCTTCGTCGGTGGCCCCATCGTGATCTCCCTCTGCACATCTTTTGCAACGTCTTCTTCTTTGCTCTTCTGCAGTTGAAGCAAGCTCCAATACGCCCTTTGAACAGGTTAACCGTGTAAGTAGCTCCCCAGTAGCGGATGAACTCCGGTCGTGTAGGGCCCACGAAAGTGATAAGAAAGTGCTTAGTAGCCCCGAGCCTTCTTGCCCCTACCAGTTCGACGCTTGTGTTACGGGTTTGGAGTTGTTCGAATATCGCAACGTTGGATTCATCTGAGAACGCAAAGTAGATGATACCTTTTGTTGAATTATCTGGTGCTGGTGCATACGCAAGGACGGCTACCTCTTACTGGTCAATGCTCAGTGTCTTGACGTTTTAGTAGCACTCCGCCCTGTTGCGGGATGGCGTACTAATGAGGGCTATATTGCTTGTTGGGTGCACACGCACCCGGTGTTCTCCAATTGCGTCGTCGATGCCGATCTTGGTCGTCGCACAGATGGTCTTGAATAATTTTGCCGGTCCGTGTGCTCGGAGTCTGATAGCGCATTGTGGACGCAGAATCGCTTTGTAGTCTTCAGGGGGTAGTCTTGGAAGCGGCTTGCGTCTTGGAAGTGGCGGCGGGCGAGCGCATAATACGCGCTTGCGCGTTACTTGCGGCTTAATGGCGGGAGTCGTTGTCCATGCCGGCCGCGGACGTTGGCGGTAGAAGCTGGGATCTGGCGTACGTATCTCCGCTGGGCGTCCAACATTGTCCAGCTCCTATCGTTGAGCTCATCCTCGGTAATCGTCTCCCCGTCTACCATAATTTGAGCCATCTCGGCAGGCTACGAGGGCGGCCGCTGGTGCGAGACGGCAGGCGTTGCGGGTGTGCGTCTTCGACGACGCCGGCACCATTATGCCTACAGCGGTGGGTGGGTGCGACACGAATACTGGAGCTTGAGTAGAAAAAAGACGCGAACTTGCCCGATTCAGATGCTCGTTCCAGGTTCTGGGTGTGTACTCGCAACTATGGTGCAACTATCAAGGCGAACCAATTATCAACGAGACATTTGAGGCGAAACGGCCACCTAAACGCCGGACTCGTCGCGCTTCCATGGAACGCATCTAGAGACCACGGGTGGTGGTGAAAAATATTTATTGAACTGGTTGCAGAGAGGTGATTGGGTTAGGGCCCTATTGGCCTCCTCCCCTCACAGTACTAGGTGGAGCCCCTATTCCGGGGCGCCATTGGCAAGCAACGCCGCCTGCGTCCGTTGAACCAAGGCCTTTTAGGTCTTGAGGTCTTGACTCTCACTCCTCCCAGTCCTCTCTGGTGGGGTTGTGGGGATAGATGGGTTTGATTGGCACGCCCATCTATCCATGTGGAAGGTGTCAGCCACTTCTCCACAGAACTGGCATGAGCCGTCAAAGGATGGGTTGAAATGCTTCAGCACCGCCGGGCACAGTAGAGTGTTGGTAAACATTTTGATGAAGACGCGCTCGTCAGCGCGATCCGGTCCCTTACAAGGGGCCGTGCTCCTCCTTATAGTAATCGGTGATTTCTTTGAATGAAAGGGCCAGATTGTCTGATTGGGAGTAGGCTTCCAAGGACGGAAAGACATCCCGGGGAGAGAGTGCGCGGGCGGCCTGATCGGCCTGTTCGTGTCCCTGGAATCCTGGTGACTGGGGTCCCAAATCAGGTTACGAGGAGTTTGATCAAAATATAAGCAGCTAGATTGAAGTATGCGCCGGGCAAGTGGGGGGGCCCACCCCAGCTCATAGTTCCGACAAGCCCCTCACGAATCGGTGATGATGTGTTTCGATGTGGGATTAGTGATGGCCAGAGCGATGGCAATCTCCTCCGCGTGTGTTGCGCTGTAGGCTTTGGAAGTGCGCCCGCTTACTGTGTCAGTGTTGTGTACGACTGCGGCCGTGTACCACCCCCTCCCCCCGCCCCCGTGGTGTGGGCCGGCAACGTCCACGTAATACACGTGTTGTTGGTGACCATAGTGTCGCTGCAACGCTTCCGCGCGCGCCTGGCGACGACCGCTATGGTCTTGTCTGGACATGTTGCGGGGAAGGGGTTGGACCCGGAGGGCGCGTCTCCGGGGTTCTGGCACTATCACTCTTTCCTCAATGTGGTAGTCGTGTTTGATGTGTAGCCGGTCCAAGAGGCGGCGACCGGATGGGGTCTGTGCAATACGCGTGTATTGGTTGACTAAGTGGGCTTCTCAAAGTTCCCGGAAATTGTTCACCACGCCCAAGGCCAGAAGTCTCTGGTTAGACGTGGCGACCGGAAGGGCGAGAGCCCGCTTGACGACTTTCCGGTGGATGACCTCCAATTGGACATCATCGTGTTTGCACAGGTGCAAGTAGGGGGTCGAGTAGAGGATTCTACTCGTTACGAAAGCATGGGCAAGCCGCAATGCATCCTTGCTTCGTAATCCGCCTCGCTTGTTGGAGACCCGGCGGACCATGCGGCCCACCTGGTCTCCCACCTTGCAAAGTTTGGCCAGGGTGGTGTCGGCCCTGCGTTGGTGGTGTATGAAGAGGCCAAGTACACGGATCTCCGGCCTCCCGGATCGGTCCCGAGGGGGAATGATGCGTAGCTGAGTTGTTTACCGAGGGAAGGGACGTACGTGCACAAATTCAGATTTAGCTCGTGGGCACTGGAGTCCGCAGTAGGTTCCGTAGTCGTCGACTAAGGTAGCTGCTGCTTGCAGGCTGGACTCCAGGTGGCCCAGGTTACCTCGCGTGGCCCAGATTGTGATATCGTCCGCGTAAAGAGCGTGATGAATACCAGGCAGAGAAGCTAATTTGGAGGGAAGATGAATCATGGCTAAAATGAAAAGGATGGGAGACAGGACCGCGCCTTGAGGTGTTCCCCTCGAGCTGATTATGTATGGTCCGTGTTCCGCATCCTCTATGCGTATGTAGGCTTGGCGCTCTGCAAGAAATTGTCTTATGTAATTAAATGCTTTGTGGCCACAGTTGGTGTAACTGAGGTTGTCTAGGATTACTTCGCGCTTGACGTTGTAGAATGCGCCTTTAAGATCCAAGGCCAGGACCACCTTGTCATTGTCGGAACATTCGACAGGATCTATGACGTCATGGTGGAGCTGCAGAAGTATATCCTGTGCTGACTTTTGAGGGCGGAAACAGAACATGGTATCCGCGAACATGGTATCCGAGAAAGTCGGATAGTCTGTCTCGCACCATCGTCTCCATCAACTTGCCGAGACAAGACGTAAGGGAGATGGGGCGAAGGTTCTCCACATCAATAGGTTTGCCGGGCTTCGGGATGAAGTTCACGAGAGCCGACTTCCAGTCTAGAGGGAGAGGGGTCTCACCGTCCGAAATGTTATTGATGTATTTGAGGAGCGCGGCGTAGGCTTTGTCGGGAAGGTTGGCCATGAGTGTGACCGTAACCTTGTCGCGCCCGGGTGCGGTGCCACGCTTCATTTTGCTTAAGGCCACCCGGAGGTCATGTAGCTGGAACGGGGTGTCCAGCTCCGTGTTCTCTTTGCCTGCATAGGAGTACACGGCCATCCGGGGATCCATTGTGGTGCACAGGTATCGATCCCTGAGCGTATGCGCTAGCTATGTTGTCGTTCCTGTAAAGTTGTGCATGACCCTATGTAAGTGGCATTGGGTTTCCGTACGTGTTTGTGTTGAATCAATGAGAGCGCGGAACCGGCACCACATGCTTGCGGCCAGACATTTGGCGCGCAGCCGTGTTGCACCGGTCCACCCTGTTAGTGTCGGCTAGCTGAGCGGCATGTTCCGCGGTTCGAGGATGCGCTTATTGAGGCGTCTGTTATGTTTCTGTTTCCTCCATCGTTTGGTGAGGCTGCGGCGGGCCTCCCAAAGATGAAGGAGGTGATTGTCACCGTGCATTTGTGTCTCCGTGAGCTGTATCTGCTTTTCGTGTTGTCTGAGTGTCGACGTGAACGATTTCGACCAGGTTTCGTAGCCCGACTGGTGGGGGTCTACGATAGGTAGAGAGGTGTGGAAAGTCGTCCAGTCCGGCACCCGAGCTTGTGTTAGTGGGCGTTTCAGGGTACGCATGTAGGTGGTTGGGTTGATTATACAGCGATCACTACCGAGAGTGTCCTGTGTATTCATCCAGTCGGCCTGGCGTATGTTGCGTGTAATTGTGAGGTCCGGGCAAATGTCTCGTTGAATCGAATTGCCTAGACGTGTTGGGTTGGCGGGGTTAGTGTGGAGGGTGAGTCCAAGTGTGGAAAGTAGTTCCGCAAGCTTCCTCCCACGCGTGTCCTCCCGGGGGTACCCCCAGAGCCTGCTCGGGGCGTTGAAATTGCCGACGATCAGGAGAGGGTCCCTTCCCGCCACCTGCATGGTTTGCGTGAAAATTTCGCTGAACGTAACGCTCTTAAGTTTCGGGGGGCAGTAAATGTTTAGAATGTGTACAGGTGGGTTAGACCACTTTAGAGGCAGCACCGACACCATCGTGTACGAGAAAGGTGGTGTTGTGGGGAGTGTGACCTCCTGCGCAGTATATTACTTGTGAACAAGTGTATACATGTCTGCTGGTTGTCTTGAAATGTAGTGTTGTGGGTGAGTTTCACGCCGGCGCCGGGTTCCTGAACGGCAACCACGGCAACGAGGAACTCAAGGGTCTCAAGGTAGAGGTGGAGATGAGCCCGCTTCTTGCGGTCCTTGAGACCTCTGCTGTTCCACTGTGTTAGTGTAAGCGGCTGAGTTTCTCTGGCTCGCGACTTAGGGTTGGGGGCCATGGTCGGAGACAGAGGGTGGGTTACGTTGTTACACTGCCCAGTCCGTTAGTGCCCGGCGCAGACGTGCAGGAGTCTTCCGAAAAATCAGACTCATCGGGAATGACCCTGTTAAATTTTGAGAGGCGGTTATGATGCCTGATGGGCCCTACGCGCTTAAGGACGCGCGGATTGTCTTGTATCCGTTTTTGCATAATGCGAGTTACGGCTTGTGCCACCTGTGTCATCACACTGTCCATCTGACGCACGATGGTGTCGTGGATAATTTTGGGCAGGTCAGCCAATTGTGTTTCAATCGTGGTTACCTGGGTCTCCAGGGCCGCGACGCGACTCTCTATAGGAGTAGGAAGCTCCCTGTCTGTTATGTTTTCTTCCTCGGCGCTTGAGGAGAGCGGAGCACCGAATTGGGTTCTGAGCGAGTTTAGCTCACTGGCTAGTTTTTCATTTTGAGCTCGCAAAAGGGTGAGCTCGCGCCTGAGTTCCTGAGTCTCGGCAGTGCTGGTGGGGGAGGAGGGGGAGGAGAGGAGGCGACCCTAGCCCAGCTGTCTACCTTGGGTTGGTTGCGGGCGGCGCCACCAAATGGAGCACTGAGAGCTGGGAACTATGGTATGAATACGTGGCTGGGAATAGCTTACCTATGGACACGTAGTGATAGCAGAGAAAAAATAAGGAATTGGTTGATTCCATTACAAGCGATAATAATGAGTTCAGCAAATCGGGCCAGGTGATATTAGTGGGAGATATGAACGCACACATCGACGATTTAGACGCATATACTGATTACAACGGCTCTCTAGTGCTGAATCTGGTGATGAACAGAACCTTATAGTAGTTAACAGGGAGAATAAGTGTCATGGACATGTAACGGGGCAATGCGGAAGCAGGCAGTCATGTATCGACTACGCCTTAGTCTCAGAAATGGTCTACGAACAACTAGACCAAATGATAATAGACGAAAATGGCAAAAATAGCCTGGGAAGCGATCATAGACGTTTAGCATTAAAGTTTGGGCGAGATACCAGCGCAGAACATGAACCAATAGCCTCAGAATTTTTAAAAATGAATGACCAGCAAATAACAGAGATCGCAAACAACATAGAGAAGAAAATTGAGGCTTTTTCTACAGCAGTCTGGGAATATACGGAACTGGTGGACGTTATGCAGCATGAAATAAGGCGGACACGGCTTGTTGGATTGGAAAGAGGAAACCACGTAAGTGGTGGAACAAGGAAATGAAACAGGCTATAGAAGAGCGTAAAGAGGCATCTAGGGCTCATCGAGAAGCCAAAAAGTTGGGAGTACAAGAACAAGAGGTGCTCCTTAGATAGAATACATACCGAGAAAAGAAAAGGGTTGCGAGTGAGCTCGTGCAGGAGAAAATTAAATGCGCAAGTGAACGTTGGGTTCATAACATTCACAAAAGAGACAAAGGCGCTCCAAAAATATTCTGGAACCATATAAAAGCCCTCGGAAATCCAACTAAAACCTTGCAAACGGCTATAAGGGATGAAGACGGCAACATCTATGAAGGAGACTATGCGCTACGGTACATCACAGACGTTATTAGGGATAACTTCGGCACGAGAAAAAGCGTAGTTGAGACAACAGATCGAGCAACAGCAGAGAGGCCAGAGAGATCAAAATTTAGCATAGAAAGCTTTTATTTGGAAAAAGGCAGCAGAAAATGTCCCTAACAACACGGCAGCAGGACCCGATGAAATACCAATACAGCTAATCAAAAACCTCGGTCCAAAAAGCAAGGCACTGCTGACTAATTCCATAGAGCAAGTGATTAGAACAAAGAAAATTTCAGTTGGATGGCGTGAAAGCAAGATGAATCTCATCTACAAAGGCAACGGAGATAAGGATAAGACGAGCTCGTACAGGCCAGTTACAGTAACGTCGGTGATATATAGAATGGCAATGCAAGCCATAAAATTAGAACTGTCGAAGCGGGTAGAAAAAAAAACGATGTATTCGGGGAACTACAGAATGGGTTCAGGCCAGGCAGACGCTTAGAGGATAATATGTTTGTATTAACTCAGTGCATAGAGATTTCAGTAGCTCAGAAAAGACGTTTACGGATGGCATTTCCAGATATTAAAGGAGCTTATGACAATGTCGACAGGGAATTGTTGTGGGATATTCTTCAATACAAAGGCATAGATGACAATTTAGTGGAGCTGCTGAGGGAGATATATAGAGACAACCAAGCACAAGTGGTATGGGAATGTCGAAAAGGAAATGAAATGTTGGGAATTCACCAAGGATTGAAGCAAGGATGCCCTCTGTCACCATTGTTGTTCACGCTTTACGTCAAGGGTATAGAAAGACGACTGGAAAACAGCGAATTAGGTTTTGATTTATCCTACTTGCGTAATGGACAAATGGTGCAACATTAGGTCCCTGGACTGATGTACGCAGACGACATTGCGCTACTAGCGGACAATAAAAAATTTACAGATACTTGCGAATATCTGTGGGAATGCAGCGACAAATCTGGGCCTTAAGTTTAGCACAGAAGAATCAGGAATTATGATCTTTAATGAAGAGAGGAGTAAACTTCATGGTGTCAATTCAACAGTAAGTAATACCCATAGTGAAGCAATATAAGTATTTCGGCGTACACATGAACGAAGGTAAGAATTACTCAAGCAACCACCAAGACAATCTTAAAATAAAGGGGAAGCGTAATGCAGCAATAATGAAACACAGAGCACTGTGGGGCCACAATAAGTATGATGTGGTGCGTGGAATCTGGAAAGGAGTAATGGTGCCAGCGCTAACATTCGCAAATGCCATTATATGCTTAAAATCGGATATCTTGTCGGGTTTGGAAGTTAACCAAAGGTCAGTAGGCAGGTTGGCTTTGCGAGCCCACGAATACCACAAATGAGGCAGTGCAGGGTGACATAGGTTGGGCCTCTTTTGAAGTCAGAGAAGCACAGAGCAAAATTAGTTTTGATGAAAGGCTCAGGAACATGGATGAAAATAAATGGGCGGCTGAAGTGAACAAGTATCTCTACATGAAAAGCGTGGACACAGAATGGAGGAAGAGGTCAAGGAAGTTGGCAACCAAGTACAGGATAATCGAAACTGTAAATAGACAACCAGGAGTCATCAGAAAGAAAGCGAGAGAAATAGAGACCGTGAATTGGATGAAAAGAATGGAAACAAAAAGGACAATTGAGATTTAGAAGAATGAGAAGAAAAAAATTAGAAGGGGAAATCTGCACTATAACACAAAGGTCAGTGCCTTGCTATTTGAGGCTCGAGCCGGTTGCCTAAGAACCAAAACATACCGGAGCAAATATTCGGAACTAGATGAGGCATGTGTATGCTGCAGTAAAGATCCAGTGACCACTCAGCACATCCTAATGGAATGCGACGGGATCCACCCAGCGAGAACTGTAGGTAACGTGCAACTCCCAAATCGCTTGGGTTTAAAGTGGAAGGAAACATCAACAGATCAGCCGTAGAGATAAGCAAGATACGATTAGAGTACTGGCGGAAAAAAAGCAGGGAAAAGATGGATACGAACTGATCTCTTAAAATCATAGGTAGCGGTACAAGGTAAACTTTCGAAAATAAAAATAATGAGAGGTATATAAAAATGCTAGATAAAGAACATGTATAGTATACCTGATTAAATCAAGCAGGCTAGGTGACTATTTGTCGCCGCCCCGTTTCAAAGGGGATGCCAATAAATCATCATCATCACTCCGCTTCTCCAGGTAGTGGTATTCTGCTGCTGTCTTGTCAGAGGGTGACGTCACGCCGCGGCTTGGCGTCTCCTGGTTGACTTGCTGCCGCCCGGTGGCGTGACTCTCCCGTGTCGCGCCGAGATGGGCTCCCTTGGGTGGCGAGATTGGCGCCTTGCCAGCTGGCTGGCGCCTCGATGTTGCGGGGGGCCCCAATGTCCTGGGCCGTGGCTGCTGGAGCCTGATGAATTTCCCGCTGCATTCACGGGAGTCGGTGAGGTGCGTGCCCCTTCAGACTATGGACATTGGATTGCATTCGTGGGGGCCATCCCCTCAGTACCTGCCCCCCCCCCCCCGTTTTGGCCACAGAGGCCGCATCTTTCGTTGACCGGGCTGGGACAGTTGTCCGCCCGGTGCCCCAGCGTGCTACAGCGGTAGCACGCTGGCACTGTCTTCTTGTACTCCCTGACGTGAGTCAGTTCTGAGTTGCAGTGGACGTAACGCGGAACGTTTCGTCCCTCAAAAGTCAACACAGCCACATTGGAATTCCCCAGCTTGCGCACATCGACTAGTTCACCACTGCGCCACTGCACACTATGTTTCAGGGACTCACTGGTTTCGAGGTTATGCACAGAAATCACACCACGACATACGTCTCCGGTGAGCTTGAGGTGTCCATGAAGTGGGAGCGGTCCTTTGCTGGTGTTAAGTTGAAAGTCCGTTAGCAGCTTCCGACTACCTCAGGGTTCTGCGTGCCACAGACGATAATCTTTTGTTCCCAATTGCGAGAAATTGTGATGGCGTTCATGTGCTGCCTACCGATGAGTTGGGAAAAGCAGCGCCGAGCTCACCTTGCTGAAAGGTTGTCCTGAGGGCGACCGTAGTGCGCGGCTTGAGCACGTTCACGTAGTCGTCGAGATTCATCCTGACCGTTGGCTTTGGCGTCCACTTGGAGACTGGTGAAGAAGTCTTCTGTGGAGCTTTAGAAGACGACGACGGAGCGCGAGCGTCTCGCTTGGCTGAATTGTTCAGAGGAATCTTGGACGTGGCCGCTCCTCGTGCGTTCTGCCGGCGGCTACGCCGGCTCTCGACGACTTGAATATGACGGCTTGCTCCGCCGTAATGTTGGGTGGGCCATCCTCTGGTTGGTTTGCAGGGATAGACAACCACGACAGAGCCGTGGGGTTGTAGCCGCGTTGTTCAAGCAGCGCCATGTTGAGAGGTTGGCGGACGGGCCTCTGCGCAGCCAGCTGCGGGGGAGCTGGAACCGTTAGGTCCAGCTCGGCCGCTACGTGGTAATGCGAAAATTTGCTCTAAATGACCGAGAATTGGGCACACCTGGGTAAGATCGGTGTCTCCAGGATTCTGCTGACTTCCCCGATGCAGTCATGTAGGTTTCGTAGGGGTGACACATAGATCTCCGCGGTTCCAGCCGAAAATAGACAGAGCCGATGCGACGCGCGTCCGGTCACTCCGTGTTCCCCGCGCGTCCCCAGAGATCACGGGAGCGGCGAACTCGAGATAGATAGATAGATAGATAAAGAACTTTATTGAGGTCCTGAAGGATTCCGCCCCCGTTTTATAGGGGGAGAATCGCGGGCCGCTCCCACGTAGGGACGGGGAGGCCTAGCCTCACCGCTGCGTCGTGGGCCTTCTGGACAGCCTGGAGTTGTTGTAGTAGGACCGGGCTCTTGATCATGGAGTGAAATTCATCTTCAGAGAAGTCGTGATGCTTTCCCTGTAAAGAGGGGCACCTCCAGAGCATGTGTCTGAAATCACTGCGATCGTTACAGTCTGGACAATGTGCTGAAATGTCTGAGTAGTGACTGTAAATGAAGAGACTGGGGTATGTCTCCGTCTGAAGCATGCGAAGAGAGATTGCCTGTGGCCGAGACAACTTTTCATGTGGGAGTGGGAAGGACCTACGGCCCATTTGATAGTGTTTCGTGACCTCGTTGAAAGTAGTCAAAATGTCCCTAAAATGAAGGCTGGGGGCTGGTTCCTCCGCCTGAGCCGCGCAAGTCCCGGCGCGGCAAGTGAGACCTCGCGCCTGGGAGTGGGCTAGCTCGTTGACATTGGAAAGGCCCCCGACCCTCGAGCCAAGATGAGCAGGGAACCAAGTGATGGTGTGGTGTGTGAGTTCCTTGTGAGCGAGAGTTCTAAAAACTTCCTTGCAGACGGTCCCGGAAGCAAAGGCCCTAGCAGCCGATCTAGAGTCAGTGTAAATATCAGTTCTTTGCGGATCAAGGAGAGCGAGTGCGATGGCCATCTGCTCTGCTTTGTGAGAAGAAGAGGTTCGAACCGATGCTGAGGATAGAATGCGACCCTTAGTATCTGTGGATACTACTGCAAAGTGAGCGGAAGCGCCGTACTGGGCGGCATCGACAAAGCATGCTAGCGGAGAGTGGGCGTGAGCGTGGGCTAAAAGAGAGGAGGCTCGAGCGACACGCCTGCCCACGTTGTATTGTGGGTGCATGTTTCGTGGAAGGGGAGAGACCTTGATGCAAGATCTCATGCGATCAGAGAGATGTGTGTTTTGCACTTCGAGCGTGAGGGGGTTGTGTCCCGTGTCAATCAGGATCTTTCTCCCTGCTGATGTAATTGAAAGCCTGGCAACCTGTGCCGTTTGCTGAGCCTCGATGACTTCTTCAAGCGTATTGTGGATTCCAAGGTCCATTAGTTTCTCTGTGCTCGTGCGCATCGGAAGACCTAGGACTCTCTTGATGCTTTTTCGAATGAGAGTGTTTAATTTAGTCCTCTCGTGGCGTTGCCACTTGTGCATGGATGCGACATAGTTTATGTGGCTCATCAAAAAGGCATGGAACAGTCTGAGGAGGTTGTCCTCCCGAAGACCACCCCGATTGTTGGAGATCCTAACAATTAATCGGATGACCCCTTCCGCCTTGGAAGTCAGACGGTCGATCGTACGGCCGTTCTGTCCGTTGGCTTCGATGATCATGCCCGCGAACTCGAGAAGAAGAAAATTTAGGCGACTGTTGATGTGGCGCTGCCCGGTGGAGAAGTGGAGATACACGGATATTTCTTGCAAATTTTTCTGCAGATGACAAATCGGCTCGCGATCTTGCTAAGTGCAGAGAAAACACTTATAATCTGCTTCGGCACATCGCATAGGGGCATAACTGTTAAACTTTAATTTAATTAGGGGGATGTACATGCCAAAACCATAATTTGATCATCAGGCACGCCGTAGTGGCAGACTTTGACTCCCTGGGGTTCTTTCAATTGCACCTAAATATAAGTACACAGCGTTTATGTATACGCCTGAGTCGAAATGCTGCTGCAGCAGTCGGGATAGAACCCGCGACCTCGAGCAGTGCCGCAAAGCTACCGTGGCATGCACGGAAGTGTTCTTTCGACGTGCGACCGCTTCCGTAGTGTCTCCTAAACGACACGTTGCTTTAATGTAGCTTTACGCCAGCATGTCGTGCGTCAGTGGTCCGCTTGACCAATTAGCATGGTGCTTATTTTTCAGAAATGGAAGAAATGTATATACCTTACGTTGAATTTAAGTGAATTTAAGTTCATCCAGGTTGTCGGCAACCGCGGTCGTGTCTCGCAGTAGCGCTTTCTTTTCACGTAGCCTTTTCCCTCTTCCGCCCTCCCCCATGTATGTGAACTGCGAGCGAAAAGTGGCAAGGCTCTCATTTACTCGATTCGTGACTGCGTCGGTTCTACCCATTCTCTGGCTCCTCTCCTTACCTGCTCTACACCATCCTATCTACCTCCCCTTTGCATGGTTGCATGTGAGTAGAAAGGTAAACGCTGCAGTTTCTGCAATGCTGTTTAGGGGGGCCACGGATAATTACAGCTGTCAAGGTGGTATTTTAGCTACGCCTAGGGAGCTCCAAGGGCATTGTACACATGCGATAGGTTGGAAAGGTCCAAGCGAGTTTCTCCCGTCGTTTTTCCTCTCTGCCACGCTTCTGCGCCGTGTATATCCACGCTCTGAACCACGTCACGACACTGCATGCAAGACAGCCGCAGCAGCAGCAGCAGTGGAAAAGTCGAAGAGCCAAACGAACCTCCAAATTAATAATTTTTCACCGTTGAGAGAGAGAGAGAGAGAATCAGAAGAGTGGAAAGGCAGGAAGGTTAACCAGACGCACGTCCGGTCTGTTACCTTGCACTGGGGGAAGGGGTTAAAAAAAGAGAGAGGTGATAGAAAGAGCACAGTTTCACGCACATTTGAAAATTTGCTCCGATTATACACACTGTCGCCTAGACCTGTCGACTTGAGGTACTGCAACAACGCTTTTGTGGCTCTTTGTCCCCATCGACGCGTACGGCCATGGTCCAATTATCTTCATTTCTGAAAATGGTCTATCATCGAGCCGGTTCGATGCTGTCCGGAGAGCTTCACGCTCGGCGTCGTACTGGGGACAGATACGCAAGACGTGTTCAATCGTTTCTCTCGTTCCACAAGATTCCTACTCGAGTTATCCATCTAACTCAGTGGCACCATTTTTTTAGGAAACCACGAAAAAAAGCAGCTGAGCCTGTTGCACATCGATTCTAAACTAGTAGCATATCGGCGAAGCACCCAGTCCCACGGAAAAGGAGGCAATAGCCGTAATATAATTAAAACCGGAAGTGTGTTTCCATCTTTCTACCGTAATAGTATTATGTATCGGTGTCGCCGACCGTAGGTGGTTTACCCTACCTGCAAGGGTACTTTCTTTTACACGTACGTTTGCAGCTTCGTTATCCCTAGAGTCATTTCATAATTTTCAGAATAAATGCAAAACTATTTTTTCTCAAGCGCGAAACTTTAAAAGTGTTCGAAAGTAAACCTTGAAAAACGTCACTGTAAGAACAATATCTGGGCAGCCGCAGGCGTTTTAGGCAACAAAACGGTATGTTTAAATCTATACAGGCTTTTCGATATTATAATATGGAATTCGGCTGATAAGAGGGGGAGATCGCCCTCCCACGGAGCTTAGTCCTACCGAGCGCATTAGAATTGACCGACGTTGGTAGTATAGAGAAATAACTTTTTGTGCCATCGAAATACGTTTGCCTGGACCAGGACTGCAAGAGCTACATGGCCGCATACATTGAAGCTTGAAAGCTAAAATGAACGCCATCTGGCTTTGATATTAGAATTTCTGTTAGACACTTGCCATCGAAGTTAAGGAACGGCTGCAAGCGTCTGACCTATTTTTTTCTGCTTTTTTTGTGTTTTTGAGAAATTAAGTTCATAGTTCCAGGAACTGGTGTTAGTTCAGAGGCCAGAATAGAGCTACCATTGTCACTTGTGTTTATGATGTATTATGTCAACTTGCTGACTAATTAAAGAAGGATTCCGGTTCAAGAGGGGAATTAAGGGGATTCCGGATGAAGAGTCGATAACGCAGTCGGTTTAGTTTGCCAACGGCGAGACATTCAGTCTGGATGCAGAATCAACCACATTACCTTGAGGGTCAAATATATTTCCACGCAAGAGTTGGAAACCCTTCATATTACGCAAAAACGTATGTTGTCAACATAAGCAATCGGAGTAAACTAGGAGCTGAAAACCTGAACGTAGGCTTCGCGAGGAAAGCAACTTTTACCCGCCGGCGTTGCGCCGCTGAGCGCGAGGTTTCGATTCCCGGCTTAGGCGGGTGCATTCCGATGGGTCCGAAATGCAAGAAAGCTTGTGTGCCCTGCTTTGAGTGGTGGTTAAGAAACTCCAGGCGGTTAAAAGTCTTGTCCAGCCCTTCACTACGGCGTCCATCATAGCCCATTGCGCAGCTTCATGAGACTGAACCCCGCATTCTAGAAGGTGGTTCACTCAACACTCTACCTAGACTCAAGAAACTAGAGAGCAGTGCCACCCCTTGACAGAAGTGGCCACTGCTTCTCATTATCATCTACGGCACATAATGAGAAGTGTGGTATCTGTCGAAGGGTGGCATTGGGTTCAACTGGATAACCAACAACTCAACATGGAAATCAGTAAAACCTGGTTAAATCAAGGTGGCTAGGGGTCTATGTATTCCCGCCCCGTTTTAAAGGCGATGCCGATAAAGGTCATCATCATCACCATTACGGGATGGAGGAACAACTTCGCGTCGAGGATCGTTTGAGAATACGGGGATAAGAAACATAGATTTAAAAATTTTTTGCTCGATGGAGCTGTGTGTATATGGGACTAGAGAAACGGCATAACCACTGAAAGGAAATATACAAACAATAGATTGAGTATTGCAAAGCGTAAGGAGGTATACCTGTTTTCATGATTTGCTCTTTGCGCCCCTCCAAGAGCGCAAAATGTTTTGAAATATCGAGAGCATAATCGCTTATTGGGACATGTGCTGTGTCACCATATTCAAAGAATGATCGCGCCTATTTGGCCGTAACAATTCAAAGCACACTACCTGAGATAATAAAGCATCTTTTAAGATTGCAACGCTTTCTTGCTGGTACAAGTGATGCCAAAAATGCATTACTTGAATAAAGGAAATTTTAGCCATGAAGGACTGTTTTACAAACTTACGTGTGGCCTAAGCTGGCGAGAAATTTAATAAGCAGAAAACATTCTTCCTTAAATATTACTACGCTATCGGTCGTTTATATTGGCATCCTCCTAATTTTTATGAACGTTTTTCCTGTTTCAAATTACGCAATAAGGTATTTCAACGGGAAATTAGTGCGTATAGTCGAACGTACGCTTACGACGAAGGCATATGTAGGTTCCCGTAAAGCTTATTCGTCCTCCCTGTTTTTTTTGTTGTTTCTTTTTGTTCACAACGCTATCCGGGTAGTGCTGAGTGCTCATTGTTTTGCAGATTTCTGCGCCACGATATTGTGGATGTAACATACAGCAATACCTTTCTTTAAAAAGCATACGTACTTATTTAGACGAGATGTTAAGCGAGCGCATTTAGAGAAACACGTTTTCATTGAATAGAAAAATACCGTTTTTCCTGAGTAGATGTTGATTATGAGCGTCCGAGTGCCACTGATTTCTAGCAGATCTCGTGACCGCAGTAGACACCTGACCATGTAATCTACCTTAAAGGCCACACCTACACAGAGCGCTGCTTTTTCGCAGCCAGCCTGCTACTTGCGAAACCAGAATTTAGTGCTTAGAAAAGGAACCAGGTGGAGCCTCGTTTATTTGGTCGAACGGCTTACAGCTTCCTGGCAACTTGCCCCTCCCGCACTATCAATGCGAGCCTGGAATCATCAATAGCTTCAACTTTTTCAGCGGTGTTTACCTGGTGTCACCAACAAAATAAATAATAGCGCCACACGGTGTAAAAATGATGGGTGCTTCTATCTACTGAATGTCCGATTTGTCTTTATTCGCTATGCCAGTTCCTTTTGCCAGTGAACACATAGCAAGAGGCAAAGCATTCTATTCACAATCACACTGTCAAGTGTGACTGTGAATAGAATGAATGTGAATGGTGACTGTGACTACAATGAACGACTGCAAATAGTGCGACTCTCGCTCTCACCAGCGTGAGAGAAAGGAAGATTAACAGCATCAGGAGAGGCTAGTTGACTACAGGTTTGGCTTCTGATTGCATGTGAAATCTTTTGTTATGAAAGAAAGGGAGTGACAGAGAAAAAAAAATCTGCTAGAAACCTTGTCACGATGAGTGTTGAGGGGTGCTTAGAATAGAAGGAATATAGCAACACACCGTATTGTCAACGGCGAAATGCGTCATGTGTGAAGCGTGTGTACAGGGGCGCTATAACGTAAAATCATTCCAAACTGTTTTGATTCCAATTTCTGCAATCAGCCTCCAAGATTGGTCAAAATACTTTCGGCCCACTCCCAACTTCGCCTCTTTGTCACGCGACGTCACGAAAACCGGGATAGCTCCCCATCTGATATAACGTGTACACACTGCTTATGCATGATTAAACCGCACAAAAGAAAAATATTCATTCCTGATTCGACCACTTTCACCATTAGCCCTCTGCTATTGGTCCAATGGTTTCTGGTTACGCCCACTTCGCCTGTCTGTCACGCGACCTCAAAAAACCGCGAAAACTCACTACGTCAAAGTGACGTGTACGCAAAAAAATGCATTAATATGCCGAAAAAAACTGAAACATTTTCTGAATAGCCACAGACTGCCCCGTTCCGAAAGGAATAGAAGATGGCTGCCCGCCGATCGCTCAGGCCCTCGCTAGTCGCACCTGCCAGTGAACATGTATTTATATGCGCATGATAAACCTTTATTGCGTGGCAGTAAAACATTATCGATCCCTTTCGGCATGCATACGACATCGCTCTGCCAACTCTTCCTTGCTGAGGATCCGTTTTAGCGGCATTTTTATCCTTCCGTTGCACGCCACTGCGATTTTTGACCTGTCACCGCAAGCTAAGTAAGACGAAGTGGACCAATCGGAGAAGCCGGCACCACCCTCTTCATGCGGTTATCTATATTCACTGTGCTGGCTCGGCCCCATCGAAACTTTCTCCACTAGAGCGTTCTCCTCGCATCTTTTCAGCCAATTAGATAAGAAAAACCGCTGAGTGTAGGCAATGTTATTGGTCTTGAAAGCGAACAAAGGTGACCTCCTATAAACAAGGAGAGTGTTTGATTGGGTTGTTCAGACAATGCTGTGGGTCACCGCCCGATGCTTGCGTCGGTGGTTACGTAAATTTGACGTCAGCAGTTGGGAATCAAAACAGTTTGGAATCATTTTACGTTATAGCGTCCCAGGTTCCTCTCTCTCGCTTCGGTTATGATAATAATGTTTGTGATGAGATAGCGTGATATGTAATTCATGTTCTGCATGTAATGCATGCATGTCACGCTAATGATATTAAAGTCATGTGAATGCATGCCATACATGTCATTCATGCCATATCATTAGTGTTATATCTCCATGCATGTTATGTCGTGAATTTCATATAATTCATGTCATGTATATTTTGTTATATACCAATTTCAAGAAACTACCACAATTGGAGCACGACAGCGTAAGTGGCATATATGTCATCTCATGCGTGCACGGGATGACATGTATATCCTGATATAATTCGCATTAAAACGACCACGTTTACATCATAACACATAAAACACTCGACAGATAGATAGATTCAAAATTTCCGATGTTCGCAAAGGTTGCTAATCGCATCAAAAGCAAACGTAGATA
This sequence comes from Dermacentor silvarum, assembly GCF_013339745.2. Lineage (NCBI taxonomy): Eukaryota > Metazoa > Arthropoda > Arachnida > Ixodida > Ixodidae > Dermacentor > Dermacentor silvarum. The sequence continues at coordinate 101,078,116 of NC_051158.1, read as the reverse complement.
TGCATATGTACTACATGTAATACCACAAGATTTTTAGAGACCATGACTGAGGCCTGTATCCCGCAGGAATACTCCAAATGCCAAGGGGCGCAGTTCAAAGCCAGGACATGGCCACGGTACGAATATATGCGGTAATTTTTTTTAATTATAATGTACCCCGATGAAGTGCTACTATTCACATAAGCTGTCTAAAGCATGCTTGTATACATCGTAACAATCACAAGCATCGAAATGCTTAGCGCGCCCAGCCCCGTCGTGGTTCATTAGACTATTCTCTGCAGTGAATCTCCCTACGCGCCGACGGGATGGTTTGTTATGTATTAAATTTCGCAGATACCCCTTTCGACGCAGTGCACCCTAATGATTAAAATTTTGGTGCACCTTCAATGAGGCCTTATTGGCTGAAGTGAGCTCAATAACCGCTTATGGGAAAGTCACCAAAGATTTTCCATTAAGTGTTTTGAACGTACACAAACATTTTAAGCATACACAACTAAATGTTCGATTGAGAGTTTTTAAAATGTTTTATCAAGCGTAATTGAATATTATAGTGAGCTGTTTAAGGTCAACAGTCCTGCAATGTGAGACGAGGCACCAAATTTTGTTGCAACCGAAAAATGTTTGATAATTCGCATGTATGACTGGGAAATATGGCCAATATGGCGCATGCCGCGATGCCCAAATGAGACGCTGAAAAACGGGACTTAAAACATATGTACTTTTGACTATTATATCCCACAGGAACTCGTTTATATATATGGGGACATAGAATAAATGAAAATGCCGAATTTATATTTGCTCCGCATTAAGGTCTTCAGTGCAATAAACTGTACAGACTCGGGGCTTATTAGCTTTCTGTCAGAGTTATTCAGTGGCAAATTGCCCTCACACATATCAAAACTCCAGGGGATGTCAGCTGGCGCTGTGTTGTATCAGCTGCTATAATTAAAATTATTTCTTTTTCCACATCAAAACGTCCAGGAACAAAAGTAAAAATCTGACATGCCAACATTCGACCACACTGTGGAATTAGTGCTCCAGGACTATAATTAATATGCCTTTCCATTTTTTAAATTTTATTTCGGTATCCTTCATGGCTGTTTCCCTCTCCATGGAATCTACTAATATTTGTTCGCAATCAAAGGGATGCTTTTTGTAGAAGGTTATTAATCGTCCTCGTGCAAGCAGTGTTCATACGAATGGCGAGTGCCTTGGAAAATGACATCCCGTACTACTATAAAGTTTGTGTTTTTGCTTCGCGACGTAAAAAAATGTAAAGTTGAAGTAAGCTGTCCAATGGTCTTGTCCCAATAGAAGCTATGAGAAATTATGGTCATGTGCGACTTCGCTCGAGCTATTACATACTGCAAGACCTTTTCTCGTGCAGTGCTGTCGTGAATCATCTGTTCCAAGGGTCAAATGCCGCTATGGCTGTGAAATGAGTTAGGATTATATTAACATTCCTGTCATTTTAGAAGTACAGTATGAGAACTATGAAGCTTTTAAAACTCTGTCTATTGCTTTGTTCTTTTTTCAATGTAGTTGTATAAGCTAATATCTGTGTACTATATAACCCATTCCATTTCTTCCACAGAAATTTTCCTGACGAGTACTGTCTCCAAGCTAGCCCATAGTACCGCAGTTCAAAGGTATGAAGCGCCGCCAGTAATGTATCGATTGCACTGGACTAAATATTTGATTTCTCAGTAGATGCAGTTTTGAATGATTGTTTTTCGAGTTTTTTGAGAAAAAATTGAGTTGTTTATCATGTTTCGTGACTGCTGTCTTTATAAAAAAATTACTTCATTTCAACATGTTCTACAGCAATATTTCATCTCTAATCTTAAGGGCTTGTTCGTAACTCCAAGATTATTCTAAAGGCAAGGGTAGACTGAGTAAATCACTTGCTTTGAATAAATTTTACAGATCATAGGCAATTGTAAAGTACTGGTATTTTTTCATTTATGACAACATGATGCGTTTGGATTAACCTAATCTAACAGACTGCATATTAGATTCTACTTTTCATAGGTTATAATCATTTGTGTACCGAGATGTGTTTTGGTAAGGAAAAGTTATCGGGGAAATAATTCACTTGCACAGCAATTGACGTCAGAGCAAGGAAATACGCAAAATTATGCTGTCCGTTGGACAACCATACCTTCAGGAAATATACCACTGCGATAGTAAAAAGTATATCCCTTATTTTTTACAATAAAAGGGGCGTCTTCGGTGAAAAATCTCATTGGTTCGCGTCACCAGGCAAGTGTTAACTACTTGCGAAGGAAGCAGCATGACTGCAAATATATTAAAACAGGGCATGTCGTTTATTGAAATGTTTGTGCAGAAGCAATGTACCCGTTTGCGCTTCTGCAAAGTATGCATAACGCACTTCTTGTCAGGAGCAGCCTTTGTAGCTGCCACTTACTTACGCTTGCCATTTCACACAACAAAATAGCGTAGAAGTGCATGCCTACTTATATTGTAAAGTACAAGATTTAAAATTTTCTGATAATTTGCCAATTATTCTCGTTTCTGCAGTGATCGCCAGTATGACCCGCATTTATATACTCCTGGTCAGCGCAGCTGTGGTTATTGGTGAGATTATACACCTCAGAAGGGGATTAGATCCTTTCCCGTAACTTAGAACTTGCTTAGTAATATATTGTTCATTCTACACAAGGGCGACTGATGTTCTAGTGATCAGCAGAACGATATAAATTGCCATTGGCCTCTTACGGAACAACACAAAATAAATATATGAGGCGGTAAACCATAAACCAAAAAGTAGGTGTACATGGAAGTCATACCAGACCTATGCAAACAGAATGCATGACAACTCCAAAAATACATCAACGGGGAGTCTGTTGCCGGTGTTCCGCTATAACAGCACCCCACTTCTTCAGTGAACCCGGTACTAATTTTTGTGTTTCGCATCGCGATTCGGTACGTGCAACATCGATAATGTTATTATTTTATAAACAACAGGCATAATTATTTACGAGGGCTTTCAATTTTGTAGATAGTTAAAAAATGAGATTTTGCGCGAATGAAGAGTTGCTGCGTCTGAAAAGGAGACACTAAAAAGAGTATCTGAGCGCCAGTGATCGGCAGCGCTTATCAAGGGCACAGCGAAGCTAGTGTCGAGTCTGACTTCCAAGGCCCACCTTCACATTCATGTATTCCTTCGCAGCCACTCTGCTACTAGCGACACCACAAGTTGGCGCTGAAGAAAGCATGCGCGCAGCGCCTGGCGAATTTGATCCAACGGCTCTCCGATACTAGGCAACATGCCAGCACCGCGTCTGAGACTGTCAGTGTGAATGAGGAGCCACCAATGAATACAATCTGTGGAGCACCTGTGTTTTCTTATTAACGTGGAAGAAATAAAAAATGAATTCAAACTATGTGGAAGTAAATGAAGGCTTTCTATCCCCTTTTCGGTACAATGTCTTTTCTCGATAAGCACGGTAACTTTGGCAGTGAGCTGCGAGCAGAAAACCAAGCATTCTAACAACAAAGTAACACAATCACGTGGCTCACCAGAGGAAGTGCTGATGCGCGCTGTGGCACTCCATGCCATGCCCTGTGCAATACCATACCTCGAAACACTTGTTTCCTTCCACCAAAGGCGCACTTCATAAGGAGCCAGTCTCTGCTGAACTAGCCCGCACGCTGGAAAGTGCATGCTGGGTAAGCAATTGAGGGTACGCTTCGTTGTATTTTGCGTTGGGTATCTCCCCTGTTTGAGGGAGCGCCAGTGCCGTAACTGAACATTGTGTTTAACATTACATCAGAGCTCGTCGGGGGAAGTGCACCCAATAATCGCTGTACTGCCCCTTCAAGTAATGCTTTGAAATTTTTTAAACATATTGCAATGATTATTTTATTCCGCGTCTATTTGCATTAGGCTTATTGCATATTATTGGACAATAATTATATATATATATATCATTCGGTATGTGCCAGTTGGCGTCTGCGGGTCTTCGATGAAACTCTTAGGTGCTAACTTGGGTAACTAGGTATAAGCCACTCCGTGTGTGCTTCTCTACAATCACAAAAATGACTCTTTAATTTGGTCTGAGACAAGGCGGAGTCGACGCTCGGATGAATCGAATGGAAGCTTGTGCAGTCAGGAGCGCAAGAGAGGATCCGGTCTCCATGCACGTTTCAGCTTCGACAATACGATGTGGCACTTCAATGGTAATCGCATTAGCGTCCACATTCATCGTGAGATAGGCTCTGCCGGATTATTATCTCACTTGAGAGTTCACCGGCGAACAGCGAAAGAAAAGCGTGGTTCCTGTCAATATCGCTGATATTTGATGTTTGAAGTTTATGTTGTTTTACCCCATCGGTACATGCCAAAATTGCACACGAGTAGTCCGGATAGCCGGGGTAAAGCTGCATTAAAGGGACACGAAAGGCAAATATTAAGCCAACGTGGAATGTTATAAAACGATCACAGAAACCTCAAAACGGTTGTTTCGTGCCAAGAAGACTTATTATATAAAAAAATTGCTCCGCGTAGATCTAGCGTCATTCAAATCATCCGCCCTCCCGAGCGAGTGGTGACATCGTGGTCTCATAGTGACGTTGTGGCGCCGGTGAGTGAAACACCGCCCGCAGACGGCGCTAAGGATTTTTTGCGGAAAACGCAGATGCGCACCAGAAACAGAGCCAAGACAGAGCCGACGGCAGTGCGAAAGCGGAAGGAAAAGCGTGCGCCGAATTGTAAACATGTTGATCGTCGACGCTCCTCACAATTGACCTTGTTGATGACACTGAGAACGACACATGAGCTCGCGATGTTGGGCTTGATTTCAGCGATTTAAGCTCTGATAAGCGTGACATGCTGCTGAAGGCTTGCACTGCCGGCGTCGGCGGCCTCTACACAGGCTTTTCCGAGCGCGAAAGCAGCGAGCTCCAGCAATGCGACGTCTGGCGAGAAAGCTGGTGATCGTCTGGACGTGCCGTCATGCGAACCGTTCGGGCATCCCACGACATCACATGGACACGACATCACTCTCTGCTGCTTGCAATTTCAAGTGCGAGTTTAGCGAGTCAGTACCACCAGCGCAGCACTACGCAATAACGGAACTACTGAAACTGGAAAGCGGACCGCGCAGAATCGAGCGAAAACAAACCTTTAAACCACACATGTCGTTCTCAAGGGTAGCGCCAAAAAGTTATTGTTTTCCAAGAATCTAATAGAAGTAGACAAGTAGCATTTTCTTCTGCCATAATTCAACGCAATTCTTTTTTTCAATCCGAGTGGTTGAGTACTAGTGACATTTTTTTTTTTTTTTTTTGAGGAGTGCCTTCGTGACCGGGTAAGTACCTCAATGTCCCTAAGGAGTCTCTTATCGTGTCGTGCATTTAGCACAATTTCTCGATTACTAAACCTCTGCTCGCGATCATATTGACGCCTCAGACGTTCTAGAGGATTGCTGGATTCCTTTAGCTTGACTCTTTATTTGCCTTTAGTGTCCCTTTAAGGCAGCTTTACTGGCCTCACCACGCCTTGAAAACAGAAGACCATCAGCAGTAACGGGGAAGGAGCTTATACGTAACATGTTTAATGAAAAAATACCATATAAACATCTACCACTACTAAGCTCTACAAATATCTGCAATAGAAACGACTAACAAATATTAGAGATATACATTACAAACGCCCATTTCTCTACACTATACGGGAAAGTTACTAAACATTACATAGAAAACAATACTTTTATTATATCGTGTCTTGATGAAACATGTAATGATGCGTCAGTTACCTCCAAACTGCTAGAACTAAAGTCGGAATACGGAATACAGAATACACCAGTAGCTAGAAATCGTAATTCGTTCATGGTCGTGGAATTTCGTCGTGTGTCGTCGGTCGCAATTCGTTCGGGGACGTGGAATACGAAATAAACCAGTAGCTGGAAATCCTAATTCGTTCGGGGTCGTGGAATTTGCGAGTGGTTAGTTTGTATTGTTCAACGAGAGCTCGGATATGGTTATGAATTAGCTAAGCTTCGTATATGTTTCTGGCTTTAGATAACGTCGGATCTAAAAGCAATGAAAAGCTAGTACTTCTAAGCAGTCGCAATTTTATTGCGAGAGCAATTATATGGACACTTGAAGCGGATTTCTGCCGTCGGCGTCGCAGTCGCCGTGAGGTTGCGTATAAAGTCCAAGGGCGATAAAATCGTCGCCGCGCGCCGTATGTGCTAGTGAAAGCGCGCGGGGGACGCGCGCCTTCACAGAGAGCGAATGCACATCGGAGAGAAAACGCGACTTCCTCCGCGCGAAAGGCCGTGGGGGTATGGTAGGGAGGGAGGGGGGGGGCGACGCTGTGCTCCGGCACCAAATGCGTATCTTGCAACCGGGCGCAAGGGTAACTGGCGACGCAATCTCCCAGGCGAAAGGAGCAAAGCGGGAAGGGTGCGCGGGAGGGAGGGAGGGGGAGGGGCAGCTTCTACTCTGCCAAAAAATGCGTTCTTATACTTTGCGCCTGTGCCGGCTGTCGGTGTTGTCGCGCGCACCGTATCTTGAAAGCGATCTCCACACGGCTCTCACCTTTGTATGCGCTGTGCGTACGCCGCTCAGTTTCCGTTGAAGCGATAGACCGCACGAACCTTCGCTCGCTGCGGCGGCCGCGCTTCCCCACGCCACCGTTTTGGCAGTGGTTGTCTCCGGTCATCGAGTATATTCATGTTTGCTTGTGCGCGCTGACACCACGCTTGTTAATTCAGTTAGCGAATGTGTCAAATTTATGCAGCCGATAAAACTACTATCCCTACTCCTTATAGCTCTCTGCTAATTTGCTATCGCAATTGATGCTTCGCCTTTCGGGCGAAACTGCGACATTTTTTTGTACTTTAACTTTCTCACAGTCAGATCTGTGTGCATTGTACAGTAAAGGCAACTTTTTTTGCAAAACCTCGAGTCGTTTTAAGGATTTCGTAGCTCCTATAGCCAGCACCAAAACACAGTAACGTAAATGGGAACGAAAAAGAGCATTGTATAGCATTACCTTAAGTGCACTAGGCAATATAGACTGGTACGTCCTCAACAAGCCCAAGACTTTACAAAGTTTGCTACTAATATATTCAATATGGTGTTCCTATGACATGTGTTCATGTAAAAAAAAACATCGTGTTTTTGTGTACGACGAAAGGCCATTATTTGTTAAGATTTAGTTAGTGAAGCAGATCGTATGGGTATGGCGGAAGAAATACCTCATTTTCCATTTAAACAAATATTGTGTAAATAATTCCAACGGTATATTTTGTCTAATGTGCCATTTGAGTAGTCTGTGATACTTTCTACATTTGTTCCTGATAAATATAAACTCGTATTATCGGCATACATTGCATATTTTTAACCATCGGCGCTTACGATGTCATTATTGAAAATATAAAATAAAAGCGGGCCAAATATACTTCCTTGAGGCGGGTGTGCCGAACTTCTCTCAATGTCGACAATTAACGTTTTATGGACACTAATTGACGTTGATTTCTTAAGCAACGCTTAATTAAGATACAACAATGACTCAAGTGCTACGTCCAGTTAATTTTTCCAACAATGTTTCATGAGCTATTCTATCGATTGCTTAAGAAAAATATATGTGTATGCCCGATGTAAGCTTTTCGCCTCTATATTTGTTAAAATCAATTTGTTTTGGTGAAGTAAAGCGCTTTGGGTTCGAAATATAGACCTAAAATCATATTGCCATATCGTCATCACGGGATGATCATTGAGAAATGTAGGGAGGCTAGAAAACATAATTTTTTGTCATAAGAATATATAGGTACTCTATGTATCGGCTATGTAATGCGATTTATTTATACGCGGCCATCACAAACTTTCTAAGTATCTGTCTAACAAAAAATGCGGACAGATCACGAAGGCTGTGCAGTATAAATATATGGACCGATGCGAAAGGCAGTGCCGTCTGGCAGCGCGTGTCAAAAGACTAGCTGTCACCAGGGAATAACGTGGGGAAATTGGCCCATCATGCACGCACGAGAGGTTTCAAACAGCTACATGTACATGCTACCAGAGCAGCATGTACGCGATCGTGGCCTAACAGTTTGATTAACAGTTTGATCATTGGGCTGCTGTGGTGGAAGACAGATGGTATTGGTTTCTTTATAGCATTATAGGCAGACATGCCAAAACCTGGAGGCATCTAATATAAAACTCGAGCTGGTCTTGATCGTACGCGACCGCGTTACAGTGTACATGAAATCGCAAGACATACGAGGTAACATAACGCCACTTTGATAAATGAAAGTGCGCATTGTAGCCAATCCCATGACGCACCAAAGCGAGAGTTCCAGAGGTGACAATCATAACAATCTAAGTGTGCTATAGATAGTTGGTGGTGCAAACTTCTGGCCAATGATTTTTGGTGCTTTTTGGCGAATAAATCTGGATGAGTGACTGACATTACTTCCTGCAACTCTTCCACTCTCTAGTTATCCAATCTTGACGTATGTTTTTTTTAATGCAGTCAAACAAGCCACAACAACGGAAAACGAAGCGGCTAGCAGTCACTCGATGGTGAAGCATAAATTGATGCGCATGTTGAGGCTATAGTACTTACTGCCTGAAAGATAACCGCTGAACAAATAGTGTTGCAATTTCAACGCGAGCGCCGGCTGAGATTAAACTTCCGCTGAAGTCTCATCGCTTTACCGGTGTTTCTTCATGGCAGTGGTATCAACTTTATGAACACACGCGGTAGAGAGTCTTGGGAAGGGTGAAAAGTCGTTTGCAAATTGTGCTCAAAGCCCAAATGTTACGGAACCGCTCCACTGAGCGCGGCTGTCCGGGAAACAAGAAATCCCGAAGCCAGTTCCTGGCTCGGCGTATGTCGTTTAATTGTATCAGCGGTAGAATAGTTTCTTTCACAAAGCATATCTACAACTCAAGAAAATCAGTTTGGAAAGCTACCATACTTACCTCTACCCATTTTATCACAGAATACCTCCAGCCTAATTGGCTCAACAAAACCTCTGAGGCCATCTAGTCTCGTTTAAGATCTCCTTAAAACAATAATGCAGTCAGAACTTATGAGAACAAGAAAAATTTACGATCCGGGAAGAAAACAGCAGATCAGCATTTCCTTCATCCTTCTCGTGGAGCCTTTATTCACCGTCAAGTTATTTCAATAATATCAACTTCTGTCGATGCCATCGTTTGTGTTTTTCCCCAACTTGCCTCGTTTCGTCCCTCGTGTTGATGCACCCAACGCTTGAAATGACTGAATAATTAGTCGGTTCATTGCTCCTCATCGAAATAGTGGTTGATGTTCGCTCTACTTCGTCGCGCGTCATCGCCTTTGTCGGAAGTATTGCAGACCTATTATAGCGCCATTTCGAATACGCCCGATTTACGCTGCTTCGACTGAGTGGGGTTTCACTGTAGCTGCAATATCGTAGTTCACAAATTAAGTGCTAAATAATCCTTTTTTTTCAAACTTCCTAATTTTAAGTAGTGCTAAGTATACAGTCCACAATATGTTTTTTTCTCATGATGCCCGATGGTTGGTTTATGGACTATTTAAGGGAACGGTCCTTGTTTCAGCCAATTCCCCTATTTCGACTGTGATACGCCTCCAAAACTGCAGTTCACGTGACCCCCAACAAGGGGCACTATAACGTAAAATGATTCCAAACTGTTTTGACTTCAATTTCTGCAATCAGCCTCCACGATTGGTCAAAACATTTTCGGGCCACTTCGACTGTCTGTCACGCAACGTCATGAAAACCGCGATAGCTCCCTATATGATATAACATGTACACACTGATTATGCATGATTAAAGCGCACAAAAGAAAAATAATTTTCCCTGATGCGGCGCCTTTTCACCATTAGCCCTCTGCTATTGGTCCAATGTTTCTGGCTACGCCCACTTCGCCGGTCTGTCACGCGACCTCACAATTGTAACCGCGAAAACTCACCACATCAAAGTGACGTGTACGCGAAAAAATGCATTATTATGCCAAACAAAACTGAATTTTTCTCTGAATAGCCACAGACTACCCCGTTCCGAAAGGAATAGAAGATGGCTGCCCACCGATCGCTCAGGCCCTCGCTACTCGCACTGCCGGTGAGCATGTATTTATTTGCGCATGATAAACCTTTTTGCGTGGCAGTAAAACGTTATCGAGCCCTTTCAGCACGTATACGACATCGCTCTGCCAACTCTTTCTTGCTGAGCATCCGTTTTAGCGGCATTCTTATCATTCCGTTGCACGCCGCCGCGATGTTCGACCAGCCACCGCAAGCTAAGTAAGGCGAAGCGGACCAATCGGAGAAACCGGCACCACCCTGTTTATGCGGTTATCTATTTTCACTGTGCTGGGTCGGCCCCATCAAAACCCTCCCCACTAGAGAATGCTCCTCGTCTCCTGTCAGCCAATTAGACAAGAAAAACCGCTGAGTGTAGGCAATGTTATTGGTTTTGAAAGCGAACAAAGGTGACCTCCTACAAACGAGGAGAGTGTTAGATTGTGCTGTTCAGATAACGCTGCGGGCTGCCGCCCGCTGCTTGCGTCGGTGGTTACGTAAATTTGACGTGAGTAGTTTGGAATCGAAACAGTTTGGAATCATTTTACGCTATAGAGCCCAAGGAGTGCGCATGAAATGGGACTGCAAGCATGAAGATACCAGCGATCTCGGCACTCCCCCGCTCCTTGTCATCCGGAGCAGGCCACGTCACCTCCAACACACGTGAGCGCGCCGGCAGAGCAGGCCACGCTTCCAGCATCGCACACGTTACCGCAAATTGATGGAGGCGGCGAAAAGGCCCCTCGAGTGTACTATCGACCCAAAATGTTTACGGACACGGGATCTCAGAAAACGCTCAATATCCGAGCCGCCTTTAAAGGTATCCAGTAAAACCGTACATCACAATGTTGTTCGCATATGCCAGTAGAGGCTGGAATTGGGATTACCAGGCTGCGTTTTGGGACTGCGGAGATATTCAGCTTTTTGTCGGATCCCTTGGTCCGTAAACTTTTTTGTTCGATAGTTGTCACCGACTCTTACTTGGGAGGAGGGGGGTTGCACATAGGCGTTACCCTCGATGGAGGAGAGACACGACTGGCAGCACAGCAAACAAGGATTTAATATGTACAAGGACAGTAAAATCACCAGGCACACAAAACTAAAGCCATAATTTAACAAAGATGCTCGCTCAATGTAAAATACACAACTCGTACTAACCACAAACTACTAACAAACAATACTCCGTCTCGGTTTCGCAGTCTAGCTCCGTCTTAAAGTCTCTAAGTCAGTCCTAGCCCTGACTTATCAAAGTCTGGCCACCTAGCCCCAGCCTAACTGCGTCGCAAAGCAGAAATGTGGGCTCTTACGGACCGTCAACTTGAAGTTCCTCTCGTCGAGTCCAAGTCGTATTCATTCAGGGTGTCGCTGATGCCGCAAGTTCCGACGACTCGCGGTTTCGTTGACCTGACCGAGTACGTGGCTGGTGCCCCGGTAGCCGCCGCTGACGTGTCAATTGCCTGGTTAGGCCTAATGAAGCGTTCTTCGCCCTCCAACGATCTGCGTGGCGGCCCGGTGTCCCGGTGATTATCGGTTGATCGGGCTCGGCCGAGGAAGAGAGATTCTTGTGAAGAGGACCGGAACCACCGTGAGCAGCAGCAGCCGGTCCCAGGAGCTTCGCCCGGACGTCTCCGAGGTCTACAGCTACGCCTGGGCCTTGCCAGCGCCACGAGCTTCGTGGATGGGTTCTCCGCACTCCCGTCGTCAAAGCATAGCTGACGAAGCGACCTTCCAGCCCAAGAGCCACGTCGATAATGCTGGCTTCGCCTCGCTTCTGCCTCGACCACACCTCGGTTCGCGTGCCTCGAGCGCTCGCGCCGTTCGGAACGCTCCGCGATCTTCGTCGTCTTCTTTTTCGTGTACCGCCGGCGTCCGACTCATGACAATAGTACACATAATTGCTGTCGTTGTAATAAGCCACAGTTGTGTATGGTTACTCGCGCCGATAAGAGATTTTGTCGGTGTTTCCTATCTTTCGAGTATTTGTGAGAGCTTACCGCAAGCTTTATGACATACTTGCGTCTACAACGTAGCCTCGAGCAGCCATGCTTGACGCATTCGCACCCTATCTGCTAATATAGTTGTACAAATGTATAAGCCAAGAAGACAGATATCATTAGTGACTCCCAAATGACCAAAATCAATAGAACTGCTTTCCTTTGTACTTTCGTTGCGTGCTTGCTTTAACTTCTTTGACAAGGGCTAGACAGTGTCACTTGATCCTACCTAAGACGAAATGTTGATCGACAGCAACGTTGAATCACTAGGTGGAACTCTGAGGCCAGTAAAATATTGTCAGTAGTTGCTAAAGGTATGCTACGTTTGCAGGAGATATTGTGGCGCTGTAAATTTCTGGTAGAAAACCTTCAGCGAAAGTCACAAATTGGCGTTGCGCTCTAAAGGCTACAATCCCGTCGGAATTCTTCGCAAAATTGTTTGCAGGATCGTATTGAAATGAAACGTATCGCCTTTATTGCGCTTATCTCCAGGGTGTGCCGTATCGTTGGCATGCAACCTCCAAAGCGAACACCAGCACGGCAAGTGCGTTACAAAGTACGTAGATGATGACGTAGTCAGTGAAAGGGATGGAGAAAGTAACAGCCACCCCATCGCTACTGGTGGAAATTCGTCGACTTCCTCTGGATCTGAGTGCCGATTCTTGAATAGCCTGCAGGAGTCGCCTGTGTTGGTGCCTGGGGGTAGACACATGTAAAAAAACAGTGTTAAAATAGGCATGAATAAATATCAATAAATCTTTGTGGTATAAATCTAATTAAACACACATCATAAGTATTTTCAATAGAAAGAGAAATATACATTGCGAATTGCTTTGTGCGAAGTAGTCAGATGTAATTGTAGTTGTTCTGAAGCCCTGAAAAGTTCATATGCTTTGAGCGAGACACGGTGTCCTTATTTTCGCGATAATTTCTAAATTCATTTTTTATGCAGATTCGACTGCGCAAACTGCGTAAACTGCGTAAACAGGGAAAAGACTACATTTGGACAAAGCACAATCCACCGAAAAAGTAATCACGTAAGGAAATATTTGACAAATAAAAATACACACGCCAAAAGCACGTCTCGTCACATGCATACGTACAACTGAAATATATCGAACATTATTGTAGTACAATGTGCGTTAAACGGGACTTTTGCAATCAATTCTACAATGTCTGCTTTATTAAGGCTAGTGCGCCAACACTTCGTTAATCAAGCGAGTTATGTACATTGGGCAAAGTAAGATATTTGTGGCTTCCCATAATTTGTACGCGAGATATAATTTCTCCAGGGATATCTATATCTATGAAAGTGAACGCTATAATTTGTTTCATGTGTGCGAAGATAAACTATAAATGCATTGTGACTCGTGGTGCAGGTTGTAGGGCAGTATAAGTTTAAAATCCTACAGCCGGCTAAAAAGTTGCACTTTCGCACAAAAGGCGAAGCGTCGATTGCGGTAGCCAATTAGCAGGCAGCAATACGAATTAAGGATAGTAGATTTATCGGCCGCGTAAACTTGTAAACATAGGCATGCTAACTCAATGAACAAGCATTGAACACATGAACATGAACACAGACATGAACACATCTCACTTGATTACCGTGGAAACTCTCTCTCAAAACGGCGCAGTGAGAAGCGCAGCAGCGCGCGATTTGACCTTCGGGATGCATCTTGCATCAACGCGAACCAAGCTGCGAAAACACAGCGCAAGGGGAACTGTGTCCCCGACGCAGATGGCCTTCCAGATACAGCGGCCTGCGCGGCCGCCGGGGCCGCCTGGAGAAGAAGCTCCATTCGTCTCAGCTCAACTCTATTGCGGACACGCTTACTTTCGCCCTACTATCCATGAACAAAAGGGCTTCAAGGAGGCCAGAGGTCCATAAACCGACAGCTGAGCGGATATCTCACATTGTTCTGTAGATATATCACATCTTCGCATTCTAATAAAACATGTCGCATCGTTTCACCGGCTTTCCTGCAGGAAGTACATGCTTTTCTCTCCTTTAGTGTACCTCGCTTTATGACTACGCCTTCTAAGGCACCCTCATCTCGCTTCGAAACAGAGAGCTGCACTTTAAGTTGTCATTGTTTCTTTCCGGATTTTGTTCTTTCCTCTTAGGTAGTTACTCATAGCAGGTTTCTTTTGCAACCACCCATGAGATTTTGTCAACTTCTCTGGCATTGCGTTTGGCGTTTTTTATTTTTATTCAGATGAAAATAAAGTGAAAGAGATGTAGTCGCCCTATTATGGTGACGGATACACTTTTTGGCGTTTTTTTGTTGCCATGTTGTTGCCATGCGACTAGACCGGTCGCATACTTGCTGATAAGCTTGCTAGTTCTTGCCCTCCACGCTGAGTCAATGTTTTTTCCGCACAAATACCACAACACTCTTGCAACCCATTTAATTTCTTTCAAACTCCTTAATCGTTTTACGAATCAATTTTTCTCTGAGCCTCACTTCAAAACTTGTCCAGCCCATATCACCCTGCAAAGCTTCATTTGTAGTATCCGCGTGAGCGCCCAACTTGAGGCGTTCCACTGTCCTTTGGTTGCCATCGCGTCCTGATTGTACCCCTTACTTTAAGCAAACAACCGAATTTACCGAATGTAAGCCCTGGAAGCATTAGACTTTTGCACATACCCAGGAGCACCTAGCAACTATTGTATCCCCATGGGGTTCTTTGTTTCATTATGGCTGCATTTCTCTTCCCCTTTGATAATGTAGTTCTTTCCTGTGTTTCCACATACCTATTCTCTTCGTTTATCTATATATAGACCAAGGTAATTGTCTTCTTTTACACGAGGTATTTCATGGCGCTGTATTGACACTCTCTTCACTGTGTTGTTTGAATAGAATACAACCTAATTTTTTACGATTCATTTCAATAGTAAATTCCCACTTTCCTGTCCACAGATATTAACCAGATGTTGCACATCACTTTGATTTTTAGCAAGCAACACAATGTCGTCCGCATAAGACAAACCTGGAACCTGCTGCTCTACTATTGTGCCCGCCTGTTTGTGTGAGATGATGATGACGATGATTTATTGGCATCCCCTTTGAAAATAGGTGGTGACAAATTGTCACCTAGCCTGCTTCAGTTACGCATGTATGCTGTACATGTTTTTCATTCTAGCGCATTTGTTTAAATCTCTTTATTCTTTTTTTTCTTTTCCTCAAAGCTTCTCCATGTAATTGTACTGCTACCTATGCCTGTAAAATCCGGTCGTATGAATCTTTTCCCTGTTTTTTTGCCCACAAATACTCTAAACGTCTCTTGCTTATCTTGACTGCTGACCGGTTGATGCTTCTGTTCGCTACAGATCCAATCGCTTCTGAAAGGTGTACGTTACCTATGGGTCTAAGTCGTTGAATTCTTTGGTATTTCACCAGGATAGGCTGGGTTGTCTTCGGATGTTTGTGGCAGCGTACACATGCCTCATCAAGCTGCGAGTATTCGGATGTTTTTGTTCTTATAGCCAACCAGCTCGAGCCTCGAATAGCAAGACACTTCCCTTCCTGTTAGCGCGCATATTTTCCCGTCTAATTACTTGTTAATATCGATGGTCTTTTTAGATTAAATTTTAGCATCCAATACACTGTCGCTGTTTCCCTCGCTTCCTTTCTGATGACTCCTAGTTATCTATCTACACTTTAATTTACCCTGTACTTGGCTGCCTACTTTCTTGACCTCTTCTTCCATTCGGTGTCTGCGCTTTCTACGCTACAGATACTTGTGCAGTTTAGCCGACTATTTAGTTTGATCCATGCTCCTGAGTCTTCCGTTAAAACTAAATTTGAGATGTACGTCGTTGACTTCGAACGAGGCCAAACCCAGATCACCCTGCACTGTCTCATTTGTGATTTTCTGTGGCCTCCCAAAGCCAACTGGCCTACCGATCTTTGAGAACCAGCCCCGACAAGAAATACATTTTAAGCACGGAATGGCACTTGCAAACGTTAGCGCTGGCACCATTACTCCTTCCCAGGTTACACGCACCACCTCATATTTATTGTGGCCTCAAAGTGCGGCCTCTTTCATTATTGCGACATTCTGCTTCCGGTTTATTTGCAGATTATCTGGCGCGTGCTTAAGTAAGTCTCTCTTTCGTTTATTTATACACCGAAGTATTTATATTCTTTGGAGATGGGTATGACTTGCATTTGAATTGACACCACGTAAAGATCATAATTACCGATTTATGTGTGCTAAACCTAGAGGCATATATTTCTCGCTGCGTTGCCACTCATATTGCAAGTGCCTGTAAGTCTCTTGGACTGTTCGCTAGTAGCACTATGTCATATGCACACATCAGTCCGGGCACCTTCTGCTGCATTATTTTTCCATTACGAAGGTATGATAAATCAAACGTTAATTGACTGTTTTCAAGTCGTCTTTCTACGCCCTTAACATACCGGTCGCAAACTTGCTGGTAAGCTTCCTAATTCTTATTCTTCAAAGTGAGTCAACGTATTTCCTATGCAAATACCTTAACACTCCCGCAACCCTTTTTACTTTCTTTCATTATCCTTAGTCGTTCTTAGAAATCAATTTTACCATGAGCTTCCATCAGTTCAAGACTTTTCCAGCCCATATCACCCTCTACTGCTTCGTCTGTATTTCTCTGAGCGCCCAATGCAAGACATCCCACTGACTTCCTCTGTGATTGGTTGGTCTATTCGGCTAGACAACAGCCACACCGCAGCACCCACGGTCGCGAAAACGCACCAAGGTACGCAAAGAAAATTTCACATTTAAAATGTTTCGAATTCATCGCAGCGCCGACAGCCTATCTAAGATGAGTGGTGCCCGGTGGAAACACTGGTGATTGAGACAACAATTTATGTAAGAAAACACTATGGCATTCGTGTCCGCACTATTGTTACATCCCTTACAGGACATGTAGAGACAACAACACCCCCTGAGATATATAAATTGACGAAGAAATACTGTTGTCCGCAAAATTATCTGACCACACGCACTAAACATTTAAGGGGCACTTAGTTATCCCTACGGTGATGAATCCAAAAGCATTGCTACATCCAAAGATCGAAGGCACAACTCACACCAACGGTCGTGGGTTCGAGTGCCTTAATTAGCTACATCTTAATCAACTATGCATTTATTAACTTCACCTTAATGAACACCAAAGTTCGTTGGTTCGACTCCCGCAAATGGTTGTGCGTTTGAGTGCCGTAATGAACTACATCCTAACATGTGCCTTAATTAACTGTACCTTAATTACCTTCGTCTTAATTAATACCAAAGGTCGTGGGTTCGTCTCCCACCAATAGTCATGGGTTCGAGGGCCGTAATTAACACTATATTAATTAAACTTGCCTTAGTTATCCTCGCCTTAATTCACTCTGCCCTAATCAACTTTGCCTTAATTGACGTCACCAACTGCCTCGACTTGGGTTCACATGACTTATTATACCATCGTGGTGAGGCTAACACCGACTACGCCGGATTTACCGACTCAAGAATCGCTTTCGCATTAATATGTGCAGCATACGCTCTGCTTATAGAACAAGCCGCCGCACGTACAGTACCGCACTTTCGCCGGAGACACCTGCGCCCGGCAAACACCACCTATAGATAGCACAAGGCCTGTTCACTCTGATCTTTGACGTCATGCTACCCGGCCCCAAGTTTCCACTGCCAAGCCTGGCGTGACGAATGCGGTGACGTAGAATTCACCGCTGCTTACTCGGGAGCATCCACATTAGATTATATGGCAGTCGGGCCAGGTAGCAGACGTCATGGATCGGAGTGAACAGGCCTTGAGCTGCCTAGGTGGTGTTGGCCCAGCTCGGGAACCAGTGGTGCGGCATCAAGCAAAACGTAGCAGGTGTCAGTGATTGAAACTGCTACGCTCCTCCACGATGCTCGAGCGTTACACTGGAGCAGCTGGGTACGCAGAATCGCGCCGATGAAGCGACTGCCGCCGGCGCTTCCGTCTAAAGATAAGCACACCGAGACGCTACCGGTGCTCAGCATGCTGGCACGATGCCAAGGGGCGCTATAACGTAAAATTCTTCCAAACTGTTTTGATTCCAAACTCCTGATGTCAAATTTACGTAACCACCTACGCAAGCATCGGGTGGTGTGATGAACCAACTCATTACAAATGGCGTCCACGACAGGACAAAGCCAGCTGTAAATGAAAAATTATAATTGCAAAGCAAGCACTCGTGCCTGCGTCAGTATGAATGCCGTTGAGTTGACCCAAAAAGGAGTCATGTTGGGACTCACGGGAGAGGAATTCGAAGAATGGGTTCAACAGAAGTTGACGGCAATCGAGGAAGAACAGATTACCGAAGAATTGTTTAGAAAAGCGGTGAAAGAGAAAGAGGAGCAGGCGGCGCAACTGCGGTTAAAGTTGCTTGAAGTGTTGTTGCGCAAGAAGTATGGGTAAGTTAATAGTAGCAGCGAAGCTGCTGCATTTTTTTTAGTCCAGAGACGCTCAAGGTCAAGAAAATGATGTGAAAGGGTCGATAGCTATAAGCGAACTAGCCTGCTTGGAACAAAATGTTCCGTTACTTACAGAAGTCACTGGTTCAGACCCAATGCTTCTAGATACATTATTATGGCATGGTAGTGAGAATGGAAAACGTAGAATGGGCTATGTCACAGCACTATCTAGACCAGGCATTGATGGCGACCACTTAGTTACCTCAACGAAAGTGGGCGCTTCAGCAGAATCTGCTGCAGAGAAATATCTTCAGAGATCTAGTCACTTCACTGCAGAAAAGGAGAATGTATTGTCGAGAAATGGCTCCCAGAATTCCGGCAATGTAGATGCCCAGTCGGCCGGCGCATTGACAGAGGACAGTCTCTTTAAAGAAGACAAAATGATAAGGGCTAACGTTGTCATACACAACAACCGTGTGAGTAATACTAGACTAGTCCCTATGACCAAGGGTAATCCAGCATCAGTGGCTGTTACTAGACCAGTCGTATGCCTTGATTACCTTATTCTTGAAGCTCATGGAACTTCTCATGTTGACTATTGCCAGTATTCCAATGACATGACCCAGGCTGCCTCCCGGTAGTATGACAACCGTTTATTGCAATAGAGTAACTGATGCAAGGACTGCAGGGATTCCATACATTATGAGACAACAACTTCTTATAGAGATTATTATGCATTCTTTCCGACCTCGGATGAGAGTATACGGACTACAGGTGCCATTTGATAATGGCTAGGCGGCTTACACAATTTTTCAGACGCGACATTTGTGTTTGGTGTGCTATATTATATGTGTGTTTTTCGCGCCTAAGTTTGGTTTACCGTGGTGTTATGAAGTGGGCAGTATAACTAGATGTGTGCAGTGGGTGTACCGTTACTTGAGATAGGACTCTAGGAACTATTATCAGCATTCGAGCTAGGGTTGACTGCTGACGTTATGGACTTATGATCCCCTTAAACATGTCACGCGCACATGTACAGCGTTTTTTTTTTTTTGCCGAAAAATCTTCGAAAAGGGGGGCATCCGTCCCAAGCGGCCCAGCGTCTCCAGCGCCGTGCCCGAGCTCCGGCTGGCGAATGCCGCAAGGTCGTCTAGCCGTTACCCGTCTCCACTATGCCTGTCTTCACAGCAGTGTCGATCATGGCCACCTGATGATAAGGTGCCGACCGACATGAAAGAAATGAAGTCCTTGTACCGGTAGCAGAGGTAAAGCCCTTGGACTTGGTGTCTGGTGACAAGACCTCTACCGTACTAACGCGACCTGTCCATGGTCCCAACGTCTCAGTGGAACTTGCGGAACTTCCTCCTGCATTATTGGATCACTGGAGTTCGCCTGGGGGCGACCAGTGTGATCATCGACGGCTTCTAGTTTCGCCACCACAACTCCACTTCGTGCTACACCTTTCTCGCCGCTTCTAGTTCATCCCACAGCTCCAGTGCGAACCATGAAACTGTAGGCCCCTTCTGATTTTTTTTATTTCTTTCTAGACTTAATCCTCTTTAGTTTTTTGTGATTAGTTTGCTGAGTTTCGTTTTTCTCTTTTCGCTGTAATTTCTTTAATGAATGACTTGTTGTGGTAACGAATGGCTTCGTCATTTCATGCGCTGCGGCTGTGCCTCAGTAGCGAGTAATTTATTGAAAGAACCTCATCACAGGCGGTGACCCGCAGCGTTGTCTGAACAACCCAATCAAACACTCTCCTCGTTTGTAGGAGGTCACCTTTGTTTACTTTCCAAACCAATAACATTGTCTACACTCAGCGGTTTTTCTTATCTAATTGGCTGACAAGAGACGAGGAGCACGCTCTAGTGGAGAGGGTTTCGATGGGGCCGAGCCAGCACAGTGAAAATAGATAACAGCATGAAGAGGGTGGTGCCGGCTTCTCCGATGGTTCCGCTTCGCCTTACTTAGCTTGCCGTGGCTGTTTAAAAATCGCGGCGGCGTGCAACGGAAGGATAAGAATGGCGCTAAAACGGATTCCCAGCAAGGAAAAGTTGGCAGAGCGATGTCTTATACATGCCTAAAGGGCTCGATAACGTTTTACTGCCACGCAAAAAAGGTTTATCATGCGCAAATAAATACATGAATGCCGGCAGGTGCGAGTAGCGAGGGCCTGAGCGATCGGCGGGCAGCCATCTTGCGTTCCTTTCGGAACGGGGCAGTCTGTGGCTATCCAGAAAAAAAATTCAGTTGTGTTCGGCATAATAAGGCATTTTTTTCGCGTACACGCCACTTTGACGGGGTGAGTTTTCGCGGTTTTGTGAGGTCGCGTGACAGACCAGCGAAGTGGGTGTAGCCAGAAAACATTGGACCAATAGCAGAGGGCTAATGGTGAAAAGGCGCCGAATGAGGGAAAATTATTTTTCTTTTGTGCACTTTAATCATGCATAATCAGTGTCTACACGGTATATCAAATGGGGAGCTATCGCGGTTTTCGTGACGTCGCGTGACAGACAGGCGAAGTTGGGAGTGGCCTGAAAATGTTTTGACCAATCGTGGAGGCTGATTGCAGAAATTGTAATCAAAACAGTTTGGAATCATTTTACATTATAGCGCCCGAGGTGTGTGCTGCGGATGACGCCACCGACCACGACGACGGCGCGAAACTGAAGAACGAACTCATAAAAGCTAACGATCGCAAACAATGATGGAGCTTTTGGGGATGGAGAACAAAGTCGTCAAAGAATGAAAAAAAAATCCGCAGTTTGCCCGAAAGGCGAACCATCAATTGAGATGGCAAATTAGTACACAGCTACACGAACTAAGGATAGTAAGTAGTTTTATCGGCTAATTTGTAAACACACGCTTACTAACTCATTAAGAAGCATGGTGTCACGCGCGCATAAGCTAACATGAACATATCTCACTCGATGACCGCGCACGCCCACTGTCAAACCGCTGGAGTGAGCAAGCGTGGCTGCAACAGCGAGCGAAGTCACCTTCGTTCTGCCTGTTGCTTCAACACGAACTAAGCTACGAGAACACAGCGCACACGAAGCTATCAGCACTCAGCACACTCTGTCCCCATCGCAGATCGCTTTCAAGGCGCGCGCTGCTTCGCCATACGTAGCCACCGCCAAATCAGAACGCCCCGCCCCTTCCTTCCCCTCCTCCCGGTGCCTTGGGGGCGATGGAAAACGGTACGCTTCCGCTGCGCTTTCCTTCCTTGCGCGCGCTAGATTATGCCACCATCGTCGGCTCACCTTCGCATTCTTTCACTCGCACATACAGCATACGGCGTGCGGCAAAGATGGTATCGCCCCAGGATTTTATACGAAACATCACGGCGAGGCCGAAGGCAGAAATGCGCCTGGAGTGTCCATATAGCTATCGCAAAGAAACTTAACATTTGGGTGTAGCAAAGGGAACGAAAATGTAGCCTTACCTGAAAAGCGCAGCGCCATGTGTTGCAGATGCGTGGAAGAATGATACGAGGTTCTCTGCGCTGGGCACGAGACCATCCGATAAATTCATATCTTCGCGCAACCTTCTACAGGGGGCAATGATGGCGTGCGTACCCCGGTGAACCTTAGGAACGCAATCGTCGAGTCGAGGAGCCAAACATTCGCGACCACAACGCTCCATCGCTCTTTCTATGGACCGCATGTAGGATATGTTTCCGGCAAGAAAAGGAATCGCTCTCGCCAGCATAACGTACATGCAAGGCCGTATTCTGCCAGCATCGAGCGCCGCAGCGAAGTCGTCATTGTATCTGATCACTGACGAGTATTCTGGAACACTCTGAGATGCAGTTATCTGCGTTTGGGTGAAGTGAAGCAGCAACGTCATGCCAATCATCCACGAGGCAAGTGCGACTTTCATAGAGGCGGAGCAGAGACGGAGATTCTCTGGTGGGCTTTTGCCCAAATACGCACTCAGAAAAACAATCACAACCGATGAAGGGTTGTTAACTCTTTCCGAAGTTGAGTGATGCCTTGCACAAAGTATCCCAACAAACACTACCGCAAAGGGAGCCAGTATCAATGAGACAGCGAAAAATGTCAGCCATGTGTTAGCGAACGATGGGCTAAGTTGAACGCTCTTGCGGACCATGAAACAAAGGGCATCGGAGGGTAATGCAGCATAGTTGTAGAAGAAGCAAGGACGTGTGCAGACCAAAACTCCACTGACAAACTCAACTTGCTTGCTAAGGACGAGAGAGTCATCGCTTCCGTTGTTGCATATCTCTATCAAAGTGTTATTGAGGGCTTTGTAGGCCTCAATAATTAGCGCTACCAAGGGGTTGTGTTTAAAACAAGATGTTCGGCGGTCGTCCTCAATTGCGTAAGCGATGCGCTGATGCTTTAGGTAAGTTTGCCGTCTTTCTTCTACGTGCCTGGATGCATACTCCTCAATTGAAGTGAATACATTACGTAATCCGCAAGATTTGTAGCTTTCAGATGGCACGTTGATTTCGGACTCGCTTACAGTCAGTACTTGACACAAATGACCCTCAAGTTTACTGAGCACCTCCAGGTGAAATCTCACTGAAAAAAGCCAGCGAATGTTTGAGTGGTATTTCTCGAATTCAGCGATTTCCTTGAAAGCTGGTAGAGGAGCAATTTTCTGCCGCGGTACAATTATTAAATACTGTCTCGAAAAGGGGCCATCTTTTGTAAAGTCTTCCGTCATTCCTCGCACACATCCGCTCATCTGTAAACAATTCCAAACTGCAACTGGCAGAGAGAAGTTTGCAACAAATTCGCCTGACAATACTGCACCGTCTTTGGACGAGAGAATCACCACGTGACATGACTGTCGTGCTAGAGCCCTTGCAGCTGTCAAGATGAAAGGACCCGTCGCTTGCAAAGCAACCGTTATGGAAAGGAAGTGCAGAGCAACGAACAAAAGAATACATGGAATTGTTAGCTTAGACATAATTTTTCAATAGGTGCGTTATTATCTTGCTTTACCGTAAGGGACGAGAAGCTGTCCTCCCAAATGACCAAAGTCTGCAGAGAAAAGAAACTGCACGAGAAGAAACACATGTCGAAAGCCGTAAGATTGGTCTAATTGATTTGTTTGTCGAGGCATTTTCGTCGCTTTGCTCCTGAGTAGACTTCCATATTACAGCTAATGCACTTAGACTGAAAATGGTCTCGAGTTTTATTCCTTCATTGAGAAGCCACTACTCTTGAAGCCAGTCTTGCATTTCATATAATGGAAAGCACACATTAAAAATTCGGCGTCACCTTTCGTTCTTAGAAACCTTTTGTTTTATAATGTATTATGCAAATCACGCAAGCGAAATGGAGCACAATTTCGTGACGCTGTTTCTCAGCTTATTTTGTACTCAAAAAGGACGATCGAATACTTGAAACGTTGCCTACACGTTATACGTAGCGTGAAATAAAAGTTACGAAGAACACCGTGCGCTGAAAACGACCGTCTCATTGATCGCAGGAAGGGAGAGCCAAAGTAATTGGCACAAAAAAATGCACGATAGATAGTGAGCTCCTTTCTTGCATTCTATAATTGTGTATGAGTTCGAGTCAGCGCTGTACACATTTTACCTTGTGGTAAAGCATTACGCGGTCACACGAATGCTTGCTTAAATGGCGGATTACGGTTGGCGTGTTGATTCGCCTAAAATATATGTACAGCCGGGCCTGCGTTAACACACCAGGCATTATGTGGGGGAGGGCATGTATGAAGGTATCTTCGAAAACACTCGGTTTGAGGAAAAGAAACTACTGGAATATAGAAAATGTCGGATTGAAAATTGTTGATTTGTTGGCACTTCTTTCAGGCACTCTTGAGAACACAGAAACGAAAGCTGTAAACAAGATGAACGCCAATCATGGTGAGAAAAAATTTCGGTTGCTAAGAATTCTTCGAAATTTTTATGTGTCTGAACTTTACTCATTGGAAGCTGAGCTGTCATCTTGGAGGAAAGAGGAGTGTGCCTTTCATGAACAGAACGTAGTATTTCGCTGCGAGAAACCTCACCGTTCAATGTTTCAGTGTACGAGAATTGAGTGGTCATCGATGGGAGTTTTCCGTCACCGCTATCTGTGGGGTGTGGCCCACGTGTAAATATGAATGGTGGTCTGCTGTCCTCAGCCTGACGAGAACCGATAGTAGACGGACGGAGCTTTACATCGCTGCTTTCTATTATGAACTGCACTTCGTCTGATAGTCCGGCGTCATCATGCACACTGGTAATCAGCTCCGAAAATCATGTCGGCAGGCAGGTCCTCAAAGACGGCGACTCCCTGCAGGTTACTTCTCCCCGCATCAGTACGGATCGGCATGTCCTGAGTACCTGCTGGCAGAGTGCTTACCTCTAGCCCTTGAAGAAGCGCCTTCGTCCAGGGCTGAATTCCAGGGTGGGCGTGCCATCGAAGCAACGCTGTACACTCCGCTCCGGTACGGAGAAGGGCCATCAAATTTTCGATACCTCCGACATAGATACTGGAAATAGAAAGTGTGGACGTCTGGCAGTGAACGCGCTGTCGTGGATCTCCGAGAGAATTCATGTAGCCATGCGTCAGATGGCCGTAGGAATGATGTCGCCGCATGACAGCGTCGGTTGCAAAAGGCACCAGCGTTGGGACCGTTACGTGACGACTTTTGGCGCCTTGCACATCCACCGCGTTTCGGACGAAGGCCTGAGGCGTAATGTCCGCTGGCAGCGCGGATAGGATGGCACTATCAATAGGGTCGCAGAGGTAGCTCGTGTAACAGCGCGAAAAATAACAAGGAAGGGACGACAATAGGTCGTCCCTTCCTTCCGTATTGTCGTCCCTTCCTTGTTATTTTTCACGCTGTTACACTAGTTGCAATGAACCAACTAGCCCAGCAAGCTGCTAGTCGCAGAGGTCATGCATCACATACTGTGGCGCCTACTGAGAGACTCAGGAAGGGCTGGAATCATCCAGAAGCATTCATATTCTCACGGAGCTGGCGCGTCCTCATCTCCATAAAACCCGTGTCGTACGCGCTAGGATGGTTGCTGAATACAGCTACGAAGGCGCGACTCCAGCTTGCCCACGTTGTATGGTTGTGCCCTTCGTAAAGGTGCCACGCCTCATCGGCCCCACACAGATGTTCTTCCGCGATGGCTTTCTTGATGTCCGCTGGCCAAGCGTAGCTCGCAGTGACAGACTCCACTGTGCGAATCCGGATGTCGGGGTCGTCCTGGATTCCGCTGAACGCTGGAAGAACGGTTGTTGATTTCCTTGGATGCGCAGCATCTCCAACAGTTAAAAAAAGAACGGTGACTATGTTGTGCAGCTGCCTAACAAGCGCGGAGACGACGTCCGTGAGTCGATGAACGCCGCCATGCTTTCATGCTGCGGAAGAGACCTGGATGCCGTCCACTGACATTGTTGTGGGCTGTCGCAGTGGTCTGGTGATGGCTAATCTTTCGCGAATCTCTGTTTTACAAGAGTTCGCCATTCTAAGAGAGAGACGCAATGCCTCTTCCCTCCCAGAGCACCTTGTTTACTTCTACTTCCTATTCCCACGCATTCCTATCAAATTCCGCCCTTCTGTTGCTTTCCAGACACTTTACCATAGTAGTTATGGTAAAGTTACGATTCGATTTAGTTACGATTTCATTCTAAATGGAATCGTAACTAAAGTGCGCTGGAACCATGGCGAATGGCAAGGGCGAAATGAATCGCGAAGATACGACGGCGTGCAGCAAGTTTAGATGGTGTGAAGAGAAATGTGGAATCGTAGAATGCAGCACTGGAAACGATCTTAAGGGCGGGCAAGAAAGGAAGTATATTGGTATCGGTGATGACGAACACTCCAGCAGTAGGTGGAAGCAAATCTTGCAAAAGACTGCCACAAAATTTAGACAGTGAAAGTTCCGCACGGGCACAATTTATAAGGGCACGACGAGACGACAACGCGTCCTAGCCTAGAATGATGTCATCAGAGTAGCGCAGAATAAAACTCAATGTGGTACTGCCTTCTTTAGCGGCACGGACAGTACATGTCCCAAAAGGCTCGATTCGCTCAGCGCTTGCTGTACGCTGCGAAATGGCAGAAAAAGCGGCCGTGCATCTTCGAAGTGTACGGCGAAGCTGGTCGGCAATCACTGACACGGCAGCAACCGTGTCGACAAGCGCGTGAATGACAACATGTTCAGCGTAAACTTCAACGACGTTCGCAGGAAAAAACGAGACCTTGAGCA
>NC_051158.1:101021070-101051327 GCF_013339745.2 Dermacentor silvarum | reverse complement strand
AGGCGTTCGCCGCCTCCATCGTCGACTTCCAAGATCAAAGATCGCTTGCTGCGCTACAGTACGCACTTCGAAGCCATTTGTAGCCGAACAGGTTGCAATCGCGCTGGCTGTGCTCGATGGTCGCAGAGAGGTAATATATAGCGATTCTAAGGCGGCCATTAAGGCCTACCAAACCGGGATAGTCTCCCCTCAGGCCCTTCGCATTCTCCAAAGCTTGAAAAGTATCTCTCCGCATTCTCTCATTTGGTTTCCCGCTCACTTGGGGTCGATTGAGGGCTCTCCCTCTAACCCTAACGAGAGCGCGCACGAGGCCGCGCGAGGACTCACTGACCGCGCCGCCTCCGCAGTCCCCCTACCCCGCGGGGAACCATTGATGACGTAAATGAGATCACTAAGCATTATTATCTGTAAAGACGGGTATTCCCCCTCCCGCACCCTGCCTTATGCAGGGCGTGGGCGGTGACCCTTCGACTTTACATGCTCGTGCGTATCCTAACCTTGCGGTTCTTCACGCTATATACCAAGAAAAGTATCCCAGTGCGGACTGCCCTGCCTGTGGACTAACGGCAACATTTAACCATGTGTTGTGGGAGTGTGAAGCCATTGACTCCGCCTTCAGCGAAGATAGGTGGGCTGCGCTTTTGGGCAGCCCCGAACTCAACGACCAAACCCTGGCCGTCCAGAGTGCCCGCGATCGGGCCGTCAAGCTCGGCTTGCCGGTCCCTACGTGCGACTAGCCGGGTGGCGCGGGGTGTCCCCTGCGTCTTCTCTGGACCTTAATAAAGTTATTTCACTCACTCACTCACTCCTGTCACTGCGTATGTCAAAGAACTGAAGGCCTACTTTTGCTCACTTAGGGAGTCTGCAGCTGTTTAGTTTAGTTTAGTTTGAAAATTATTTGTAGCGCAGGAGCAAAGAAAGCATACATCTTAGGTAGTACATTAGGAGGTCCCAAAGTAGAACTGTCTGGGGGACCTCCTGTTTTACAATGCATACGATATAATCACATAAACAGCAGCAGGATGCATGAAACAAGCGATAACAACTTTTCACAAATCAAAGTGTTATATAAGAACGAAATAACAAGAAAATAGTATAAAAATAAATATCATAAAAAGGTTAGGCTAGTTTAACTTGTAAATTTAAAGCAATGGAACACGAACGTATTTATTTAAAATCAATATGAACAATCAGAGTGAAGAAAGTCATTCCCACACAGATACTAGAAAACACACGTCCGCAGAAAAGACAAAGACGACAAGGAAAATCGGCAAGAAAAGAGGCAAGAAAAAAAAAAGAAAAAACAAAAAAAGATCACAGAGAAAGCAGCTCTTCTAACAATTTTATTTTTAATTTTCGTTTAAAGCAGTAGAAAGAAAAGGTAATCTTAATGTCAGCAGTAATTGCATTCCAAACACTTATACCAGCGAATCTGAGGGTAAACTTTCCATAATTAGATGTTATTTTCGGTAAAAGGAGGTTATTCTGTTCAGAAAACCTTGTGTTGTATGAATTAACGATGTGACACAGAGAAAGGGCGTCCGTGGGTATGTCAAGATGAATGAAGCGAAACATGAGAAGCGATAACTTATATTGACAACAAGGTCATCGATGACCACTGCAAAGCGCTATGCCAGCAGCAGTGGGACGAGCTCTGCGAATCCATTGACGGACAGATGCGCAATGGCAAGTCCTGGGGTATGCTGAAGCACCTTCTCGACGAAAGCGGCTCCAAGTCAAATCAGAAGCATACGTTGGCCCGGGCCCTTCACGAAGCCACCAGGTCTCACACGGTTGATGTACTCGTCTCCAAGCTCATTCAGAAGTACCTGCCCATCCGGCGCGACGGGGATCCGGTGACCCAACTCCCTGACTACCGAGGCCCTCCTCGCCCGGAGCTGGACGAAGACTTTCTCCGTTGCCGAGGTCAGACAGGCCATCTTCGCGCTCAACCGCAAGTCTGCGCCGGGTCCGGACGGAGTCACCAACAGAATGTTGAGAAACCTCGACGACCCGTCGATTGTCTTTCTCACCGAGAAGATCAACGAGTCCTGGAAGAGCGGCGTGGTTCCTGCAGAATGGAAGTCGGCCTGCACGGTGCTGATTCCCAAGCCCGGCAAGGCCCCGAACATCGAGAACCTGAGGCCGATTTCTCTAACCTCCTGCGTCGGCAAGGTCATGGAGCGCGTCGTCCTCAACAGACTCAACGGGTACCTCGAAGACAACGACGTTTACACGTACAACATGATCGGGTTCCGCGCCGGACTCTCGACGCAGGATGCAATGAAACTAATCAAGCATCAGATCGTGGACGGCCGTTCCAGAGACGTCAAGGCTCTGCTCGGTCTGGACCTCGAGAAGGCTTTCGACAACGTGCTCCACGCCTTTATCGTCAAGACCATTTCAGACCTAGGTCTCGGTTCCATATTCCACAGCTACGTAAGCTCTTTTTTAACGGACAGGAAGGCCAATCTTCGCATTGGAGACTTCCGCTCCGAAGATGTGCCCCTCGGAGCACGGGGCACTCCTCAGGGCGCCGTAATCTCCCCCACACTATTTAACATCTGTATGATTGGTCTTTCCGAGAGGTTGGCATGCGTTGAGGACGTCAAGCACACCATCTACGCCGACGACATTACCATCTGGTGCGCCGGGGGATGCGAGGGCAGAGTCGAAGAAGCCATGCAGGAGGCGATCGACGTGATCGAGGAGTATCTCCGCCCCACCGGACTGCGGTGCTCCCCCGCCAAGTCGGAGCTTCTGCTTTACAGAAAAGAGAAGGGAAGAAGACCGAACGATTGGAAGCCAGTCTCCGAAAGCAACATCTGTCTTCACACTTGTGATGGAGGGGTGATACCCAGGGTCGACGTCATTAGGGTCCTGGGCATGTTTGTCGAATTCAACGGCAGGAACGGAACGGCTCTCCGCAAGATCATCGCAAAGACGGACAACGCCTTCCGCCTCGTTCGCAGAATCGCAAACAGACACAGAGGCATGAAGGAAGCCAATCTCCTCACCCTTATCAACGCCTTCGTATTATGCCACTTCACGTACACGATTTCTATGCACAACTGGCTCAGAGCGGAGCGAGACAAGCTCAATGCTCTCATCCGCAAAGTAGTCAAAAGGGCTCTCGGGCTACCCATTAGGACCCATACCGAAGATCTCCTCAAGCTGGGGGTACACAACACCGCCGAGGAGATTGCCGAAGCCCAAGAACGCGCGCAACTCGCTCGCCTGACCACCACAGCGGCAGGTAAACGCATCCTCGAAGAGCTGGGTTACCCTCCTGTGGTATCTTCGAGGGTCAGTACCCCGATCCCTAGGTGCATTCGAGACAAGTTCGAAGTGGCCCCCGTGCCTCGAAACGTCCATCCCGTCCACAACGAGGGCAGACGCAAGGCGAGAGCAGTAGCAATTCTGAAACAGATCTATCAACAAGGCATCAGAGCACGCTTCGTCGACGCCGCGGAGTACAGCGATGGAAAGACCTTTGCCGTCGTCGTGGTCGACTCCAGCGGCAAGCTTTCCAATAGCGCTTCAATTCGCACTTCAGACCCCGAAGTCGCCGAGCAAGCCGCCATCGCCCTCGCCCTGCTAGACGGTCGTGGGTCTGAGATCTGCAGCGATTCCAAAACGGCAGTTAGGGCTTTTCAGAAGGGTCGCATCGCCGAGCAGGCTGCTCGTCTTCTTAGCGTCTCCAATCCGGATGCTCTCACGCATCATTCGATTCACTGGTTTCCCGCTCACGTAGGGTCGGTCGAGGGTGCTCCCCCGAACCTCAATGAGTCTGCTCACGAGGCTGCGCGCGACCTCACCGACCGCGCTTCCTCTGTAAGGAGAGCCGACACCCCTCCCCCCTACGGCCACAGGGATGCTCCCGCTACTCACAACGAGGTGACAAAATTTTTCTACATGTCCAGAAGGGTCTTTCCACCCCCTCACCCCAAATTGAACAGGGCGCAAGCTGTTTCGCTTAGACTTTTACAGACCGGCACATATCCGTGTCTGGCCGTTCTGCACGAAGTTTACCCTGACGTATATCGCGACGACGCCTGCCCATCCTGTGGGCAGACCTCCACTCTAGCACACATGCTCTGGGAGTGCGGGTCGAGATACCCCAAGTTCAGCAAGGATGAGTGGGACTCGCTTCTGCGTAGCCCCGCTCTAGACAAGCAAATCCTGGCTGTCCGGTGTGCCCGCGACCGGGCTGGTGGGCTAGACCTGCCGGTCCCGACGTGGGACTAGCCGGGTGCGCGACGAGTTCGCGTCCTCGCCGGACCTGTAATAAAAGTTATTTCACTCACTCACTCATAACTTATATTGAAATAAATACCGAAGGGGTTGAATACGAAGAAGTTGGTAAAGAGGCAGGGAATGGCATCGCAGTGGTGTAAATGTCATGAGCTTCAATGCTTGGTTTTGGAGGCGTTCTAAAGGCTTGAGGTGAGTGGGATATGTGTTTCCCCAAGTAGACAAACAGTATGTTAAATGACTACCTATATATGCATGATATAATGAAGTAAGAATATGTGGTGCAAAGTATGCACGTGCTTTGATGAGAACATGAATACCAAATGACACTTTGTGCAGTAATGAACTGACATGGCAGTGATATTTTTGGTGTTTGTCAAGGGTAACACCAAGAAATCTCACTTTTTCAGATATCGGTAGTACATAGTTATTCAAAGAAATTGTTACGGGATTTACTAATACTTTAGGTGGACTATGGAAGAGGACAGACGTTGTCTTAACTGGATTTATACACAGTTGGTTTAAGATACACCATGTGTGGACATTGGAGAGGTCAGTATTAAGTGTGCCTTGCAGAGCGCTTAGTGTGTGCTGAGATGAGTATAATGTAGAGTCGTCGGCATATAATAGGCAGTCTGAATCGGTCAGTACATTAGGTAAGTCATTTATGAATAAGAAAAGCAACGGACCTAAAATGGAACCCTGAGGAACACCACTGGTAATTAATTTATTGGTAGAGTAATGATCATTTTTACAGACAACTATGGAACGATTAGACCAGTAGCAACGGAGCAGTTTGAGAGGTGGACCAGTAATGCCGAATTGCTCTAGTTTATTTAACAAGATGCAATGATTTAGTGTGTCAAACGCCTTAGTAAGATCAATAAATATAGCCCCTACAATTAGTCCGCGGTCAATGGCTTGCTTGATTTTGTCAGTTAAGTGAACTAGTGCTAACTCGGTTGAGTAGCCATGTCTGAACCCAAACTGGAGAGGACTGATAAGCCTAAACTTATTTAGGTAGTTCATGAGGCGGGTATAGATAAGTTTTTCAATAACCTTGCTAAAGAATGGCAATATACAGATGGGGCGATAATTGTTAATATTTTCACGGTTGCCTTTTTTGAAGACAGGAATTATTGTACCAATCTTAAGTGAATTGGGAAATACCCCAGCACGGAACATTTTATTAATAATATCAGCAAGGACAAGTGAGATGTCAGCAGAAACAAGCTTCATATGCGCTGGTCTGATATAATCAAGGCCAAGTCCAGTTGATTTTAGGGAACAAATAACATTGTAGCTTCATGCGGTGAAACAGGACGAAGGTAAAATGAGTATGAGCTACGCGAAATACTATGCACTGCATTAGCTGGAGGACTGTTATCCGAAGCAACAAAATGTTCACTAAATGCATGAGCAATATCAGTGTCTTTGGTGTGTTCATGATCATTGAGGACAATTCTTTTGATGCCCGGATCAGACTCTTTCATATTAAGAAACTGTCTAATTAGTTTCCAGTTACGCCTGGTATCGTTTCCGTTTCAAGTATTTTGTTTTCAGAGTAGTCTCGTTTTGAGAGCCTGGGAATGGCAGAAAGAATGTTTGAATATGCACGGAAGCGATTTTTCAAATTTATATTAAAGGGCTGCGATTTTACTTTTTTGTGAAGATTATTTTTTCGTGTTATGGAACGCAACATGGCAACTGATATCCAAGGATTTCTTGCAGTAGAGTACCAATGTGTGACTTGTGAATAAGTAGTACACTGATCAATGCATTTAGTGATTCTGGTTTTCTGCTGGTAAACCAATGACAGAAACCAACCAAAAGACAGGCTTCATTCGCTTTGTGGTGTGCTTTGACAACCGTCCATACAACCACTTCGTAACCCGCCGTGGTTGCTCAGTGGCTATGGTGTTGGACTGCTGAGCACGAGGTCGCGGGATTGAATCCCGGCCATGGCGGCCGCATTTCGATGGGGGCGAAATGCGAAAACACCCGTGTACTTAGATTTAGGTGCACGTTAAAGAACCCCAGGTGATCCAAATTTCCGGAGTCTCCCACTACGGCGTGCCTCTTAATCAGAACTGGTTTTGGCACGTAAAACCCAATAATTTTACCCATTATAGCTTCATTACAGAAAATGGCCTATTGACCACTTCCAAGCTCAGTCAGGACCACCTTGAGTTAATTTTTGCTGAAATAAAATCATTTGGGGGCTGCAATGACAACCCAACAGCAAAGCAGTTTGCAGCAGCATTGAAGCCTCTGCTAGTTCGCAATGAGGTCAAGGACATTGATGGCGGAAATTGCTTTTTATTGGAACACATCGAAATTATCTTTGTATTCTCCTCTGAAAAAACAATCCTCCATCAATGTAATTAACTTCACTGCCCCTCAGAGAAGCCCTGCAGCCAGTGAACCACTCACGGAAGCAATTTCACAGGATTATGGTTACTATGCTGACGCAGGCAGGGTGTCTGAGCTTGGGTGCCTGCGGCTCGCAGTACAGGAGGAATTGCTACACAAGTTTCCTCGTGGTTGAATTATGTTCATGATGGCCCACACAATTCATTACTTTATACATCAACTTCAGCTGTCACACCAGGTTTTATGTTAAGGCATTTGTTTTTTTTTTCAGTGACTTTCTAAAGTGCATATATTGTTCAAGAGCGTTGTATGCAGATGTCAAACTTTTATAGAGGGAAAATGTGATACCTTATTGTAAATTCTGCGAGTACATGTTTGTTGTCCTGCTGAATGCTGTAGATTGAATCACCTGCATGCAAATTATGCTTGAACAATTGTTCTTTTCAGCACCAAGCTAAACAGTGTGGATAATGAGGGTAGGTTAGCTGGCCTACCTTTCACTAGAGCAAACTTTGTGATGACATGGACATGCTGTGAATGCTCTCAATGCATTATTTGTGATCTAAGTATGCTCTAGAGGATGACAATGTTTTTTTTAATGTTTGATCCTGTATGTCTTTTACCTGACCTTTGTGGAAATTTGCCACTGTCACCTGGAATACCGTCGCTCTTACTATTTTCAAAATAATTTAAAGTGCTCACTCTGTTCACTTGCTTTACAATAGCCTTTTATGATGCCAGGTTCACTGTAACCACAAACATTTGGTGTATACCACTCAATGAGTGTTTCAAATACTGTGAAATATGCATTTATTTGAGGTTCACAGTGTAATAGAGCTGGTCCCTCTTAATTTTGCTGTGTGTTGGCTCAGCTGGGACAGTGCTAATATTTTTCTAGGTATGTGATGCAACATAAGTTTTTTGTACATTTTACTTGCAGCGAAATGCATTGTATTTCAAAGTTGACATACTTAGTTTGTAGGTCTGACCTCGAATCAATTCTTTCAACTTTGACTTTGTGAACTACCACTCTTTTTTCAGTTTCTGCATATGTATTGCTTACATTTCTGACAAGCACAATTGCCGAAGCCTCTCGATATTTGTTAGGACAGCGCAGATATAAATATTATAGAATTATAGCCCTGTATTAAAGGCGTTGCATACAAGGCATTGTAAGCAAAACTGCAGCTACATTCAAGGCCAGCTGATCCCATTGACCAGTTTTATTAAAGGTATCAATAATACGTGTGATATAGTTTACTTTGTATAATATTATTATACAAATGTCCTGTGGCAAACAAGTATGCTAATACTGATACCGAAGAGCAGTGCCAGAATAAATTTTCCTACTTGCTGTTTATAATTTTCTTTTGTGTACTATCTTTGCAATGCACTTCATTTAAATTATAAATGTGGCTTCTTTCTGTGCATGTGTGAAATCCTCTGACTTCTATAGGTGCAATAAACATTTAATAAAGAATGAAACAATTACTGTTGTCATAAAAATGTGCTTTCCATAGTACAAGTACAGCAGCAACACAATGAATCCACAAGTGCAAATGAATGCTGCCATTTTTCCCTTGCCGCTATGTATTCAGTTTTCATGCCGTTTCATACTAGCAGAGGAAGAAGGGTCCTCCTGGCAGTGGACATAATTCTGCTCTAGGACATAATTCTGCTGTGGAGCTATACTCGCATTCGAAAATAGCTGAATAAATTCTAGTTAATGCACAAATTCCGTCCATATTCTTTATTATATAACGAAAATGGATCCCCGAGGCGCGCATCAACACCTTCGTCGCACCACACAATCTTGCAAAATAGTGCACGTAAATCTGAATATACGGCGACGACTTCGGCGTTTAGAATGCAGGCTAATGTTATTTATTTCTCTCAAAATAAAACACGCACGCCAGAGCCTTTTATTAAGCGAAAATGGGACAAAAAAGTGTCCCTCAACACAACTCGGTCGTTTCTTCCTAGATGCAGGACAGTGGGACAAAAATTAGCAAGATAATACGCAGGACAGCTTAAGGTGCACAACGGCTGATTTGACGTAACTTAATGAGTGCGTGGGAAAAATAGACCACACTCGTGCGTCTGGACGGGTTTCGAGCCGCGAGCACTTTTTTCGAGCCGCTCCACGTTTCAAGGCGTCGCATTTGAAGCGAAGAACGACGCGCGCAGTAGCAGAAAACCACCACCCGCATAGGGGCCTCCAAGCCTGTGATGGCAGGCGCCACTAAATGTTACAACGTACCAAACAATCACGAATGCTCCGGCAACCTTGTGGGCCTATTACTACCCAAAAGGCACCGCGCACGGGGCCCCTGAGAGAGGGAGGGGCGGCTTCAGAGGAGGTTGGCTTGTCGAGGCTAGCGGAATCACGTGACGCTCCCTCCTAGTATTTTTCTTCCTCCAGTTCGGTGAGCGATGCGGGCGCTCCGCGCGTGCGCCGATCCACGCTTCACGAGACCGTCTCGCGAGGCTAGGAGCACGGCACCGGTATGGACGAACTCGGATCGTTCGAACGCGCCACCGTTCGCGGGACCGTACACGTGAACGATTAGGCGTTGGTCTTTAGCATGGGGCGAACATATTCGCTCACTATCCGGTCGCGGTGAGTCGGACTTCCTGGATTTGTCGCGCGCCCATGTGAATGTTCTATGCATTAGTAATTCGGCTAGCGTGTATTAGTGTATGAAAGGTGCAATAAATGCCCTTTTGATTGTTTACACTACTGTGTTGTTGTTCCTTTGTCCCAAGAGTACGTGTGAGACCCCACAGAATTTATCACTGGATACAAGACGCGCCCGTACATGCCTACATAGATCCAAAATTTATCGAATGCTGTGGCGGATTCTATAGCGAAAGAATTTAATCAGATAGGGTGTGTGACGCGAATAGTGGCGTACGTTGCGGAACGTGAGGGAGCATCGCGATTACGCGGGAATTTACCATGAGTCATGTTTAAATAGCCAACGCACTTGACCCGCACATCTGATTTTAACGACCGGCGTTTTTGCTTGCCATTATCTTGCGCTGCGTGTTACTTGTCTTGCTGGGTACATTTTCGCCCCATAAATAGTTACAGTTGGGCACTGGCTAATTCTCCACAGTATTCCAATGTCCCTTCTCCTGAAAGTCATGGTGACGATTTCTGAAGATTCAGCAGTGTTCTAGAAAGATGCAAACATTCATCATTAAAAGTGGATAGAAGGACTGTTGTGACATCCTAATCTTTCAAAGGACGTGCAAACACGAGTACAATCCTAAGTAAAAGTTAGGTGCATTAAGCCTTCAGGAAGTACGAAAGTAGAAATGTAATGGTATGACACCCATTATGCGAATTGGTTCTACTTATGTCTGGCTTTTCTTGATGGCCTTCGACATGTTGCGTGCCTTTTGGTATGAAACATTGCTCAAGTTCAGCTTATTATGTACTTGTAAACTGTTTGGCTGCGCCGGCGAGACACACATGCTGCTTGGAAACGTTACTTCAAAGCCGAAGTGAAAGTGATATCGATAGAACAAACTCATTATCATAATGCCGCTTCGAAATCAACATATCTGCCACGCACATGTTCGAAGAGCTAATAAAAAGCATTGTATAATTCCTG
This sequence comes from Dermacentor silvarum, assembly GCF_013339745.2. Taxonomy (NCBI): domain Eukaryota; kingdom Metazoa; phylum Arthropoda; class Arachnida; order Ixodida; family Ixodidae; genus Dermacentor; species Dermacentor silvarum. The sequence continues at coordinate 101,041,080 of NC_051158.1, read as the reverse complement.
AGCATGATACACATACTAGCCAGAGGCACCTCTCTATTACTGGGTAGCATGAAAAAAAAAATAGTAGGACGGCCATGATAACGTGTTTTCTAGTAAAGCTTTGTCACATCCGACAGGCATATGGAAAAATATCGTAATCACTGAATATTTATCCACATCTACGTCGGATCCGCTGAATAACTGTATGACTAATATTTTCGTACTTCCACTCGCACTTGCAATATAAAATTTCAGCAGTGCATAAGGCATCTGTATTTCGTAGCAATCCTCCTATTTAAAGAATTCATAATTATTGCTTCCCAAATACTGTTCGAAGTAAATTCACGCAGGGCACTTGGAAAGTTAGGTGCCGAAGATAAATTGGAAGAGTAGAGATATTCGTGGATTTTTCACAAGCTTTTCTTTGCCAGCTTCGCGACGTTTTCTTTCATTTATCATCGCACTACAAGCGGGCCTGCATTCAGTCTGAGCCCCGAAGTGGATGATACCTGTCTTCCTAGTTCTCGCCAGACAAAAAATTTCGGCCATAAGCTCCACCTTGATTCAGCTATAGACTAAGCCTAGACTTCAGAGAACGGTTTACACCCATGTTTCAGATGTGTCAAGTTTCATTGGCAAAGTTAACACGCCGAAGGGGCGAATTTTCTGTGAACTGAGTAAGGAAACGTTTTTAGAACAGTGCCTGCCCGATATTTTCATGCCTCCCCCCCTGCCCTCCCTAAATACTAGATACAATCTTAATAATTTTCAGCAATAAATACCGCGCGTGTTGTACTTCTTGCTCCTTTGTTTGTGTGTTGCTTGATAGCTGCAAAATTATAAACACTTGCTGCCCAATCATAACAAGTCCTATTACATAACAGTGAACGCTTTGCTGATTTTTAAATATAGCTAAAGCAGATATAAAGCAGTTCAAAGCATCTGTGTTTTCTATGCATAGCTGGGAGAAGTCTCAGAACATGTCCGCAACCGGCTTGTCTCTTTGATAAGCGCCGAGGTCAGTTTGAAGGGCGAAAAGACAACACGTGGAGTACGAGTCCTCCAACATTATGGGGCTGCGGCAGATGTGCCCGCGGCTAGAAAAACAAGCCTGACAGAACGTCAGTTTGAACAGGTTTATCGAGACAACCTGTTTTGTTTGATGTTTTACTTTACCATTGTATTCGCATGGCAGACGCACACGGAGAGCAGTTGTTGCCAGGTTTAATTATCGGGGCACCACCTATATACTAAATATCCCCTTTTCATGCACTTGTTGCTAGACATTTTGTCGTATGACGCACGTATTATTCAGCTAGAAACATGTCCAATTGTTTTCACGAGAATGTGATGAATTGCAAATGCTCATACGGGCCAGTCATATAGCCAGTCCATCGAGAAATGTTCTACTCTTGTCATCGCGGCCACCGAGTGGTTGTTCACAAACTTGTGCGTAATGAATTACATGCTATTAATTACGACTTCTGGTAATTTTGTAATGCAAGGATTACTTTTTTACTTGATAACGTTGTAATTCACTGTAATTCAATATCATTTTCAGCAACCGATTACATGTACCCGCTAGAGTTTTCACAAAAAAAAAAGCCACACGAGTTGATGCAGCTTTGAACACTTAAATTTGGCGGGAACTGCAGAGACCGAAGGGATGAGAGCAGGTACATGGGTCACCTCCTTACCACAATCAGCGTCCTGCAGCCACGCCTCGGTCACCTGAACAAGGCACGTTTGCTTATTTGCACGCTATTTTGGATGTCCGGCCTCTGAGCCTTTCTCTAATAAAAATTCAAAGCCCTTCCACTACTGTGAAGATGGAAGCCAGCGAAGCTGTGACTATGGTGGGTCTGCTGTCATGAATATTGCTACAGTGAATTTATATACTATCTTTATTGACTATATTGAGCGTCTTCGGCATGTTCGTCAAACAGCAAGGACACCAGCTTCTTGTTTTCGCCCGGCGCGATAGCCAAGTATTGCGTTTGCTGCGCCAAGTCCACCCCATCGTCATAGACTAGCTTGTTAGCCACAGCATTCATAGCCGGGGCACACTGCACGGCATCTTCAGGATCCTGACGTCAGGATCCTGGAAGATGTGGTTAAACGAGCATCCGTCCCATAGCGAGCCCAAAGGGCAACTGCTGATAACAGCGCGATCTCTACGTCACGGGGCAAAGGGGCACAACGATTGGTGGGACGTGCCGCCGCTGAGTATCGCGACACATGTGAAAGAGGCATCGGCGGTGCCGAGGGGTACAACAATGGGCCATCCATCATCTGTTTTGACACCTGTGCCAAGGCACAACTGGCGTTAAACAGCCACGCACATGGAGCCAAACCACCACGCACATGGAGCCAAACCGCCACCCCCATGGAGCCGGAAATGTTGTACACGCCGGTCTCTCTACGGACGCGATCTCCTGGAACCCAGCCCTTAAAAGCTTCGCTGTAATAATGAATTCATGTGTCTCTCTCGCCTGGGAGGGCTTTCAGGCAGCAGTCATAGGCGGTAATAGCTGCTGCTCAATTCTTCTTCGTTAGTGCAGTCCATGACTTTTCTGACATAAAAGTTTTTGGCTGTTGTGCACATGTTTTTCTGATTGATGGCTGACCCAAATAAACGTATTTTGCAAATGTAACATGCGAACAGCGTTTTTAGGGCTGAATAGTATGCTGCTTTATTTTAAACTACATGAAGATTTGGCCACGTTTTCGAGGAACGTGAACGTTTAGTCGTGTCTTTTCAATTAGCCGCTTACGTCTTATTGAGTAAAGGGCGCCGGGAAGAGGTTGACCATGTGTTGGCCTAAAAATTGAAAAGACGCTTCTATGGCTCGATAGCCATGGCCACATCGGGTGTTGTTGCAGGGAACCTTGCATAGACAATCTTTTTCAGTTTTTGAATGGCCCTGTGGGAAGGCGTGTGGTTTATGATCTCCCACATTCTTTATTACTCATCGGTCGAACGCGTACAAAATCACCGAACGCTCTGGCCCACTCGTTCCTTGTTCGAGGTCTGGCTCGAGCGCGCGATGCGCGGGGCGGCGTGCGCCAGGTCGTTATCGTCGATTAAACGCCGAAGGCTCGCCATAGCCGTCCCCCCCCGCCCCTCCCTCTTTAGCGAGAGAGCCGGGGAGCAAAGGAGCAATCTCTAGGAGAGAGAGTAGTTTTTGCGTCTGCGAAGTGAACGCTCTTGGTCTTCGAAAGTGGTTTGTCGTCGGTGGTTCTGACGTCGGCATCGAGGAACGCAGGCTTGATGCGGTCGGTTTAAACGCTGTCTTCGCGTCTATTTGTCAGCAGGACGAAGTACTTGAGGCAGCGCGTGATGAGTTTGAAAGGTCCGTCAAAAGGTGGCTGTATAGTGGTGGTCCCATTGCGTCGTGCCGCACGAAGACGTGCGTGAAGGCTTGGAGAGCACGACTCACGAAAGGTTGTCGTGAATAATGATGACAGATGAAAAGGAGAGACGTCTCCCAGATCGCTTTGAATCGACTGGCATAATTACCGACGTTGAGTGTTGGTACTGGCGACGGGTTGAAAAATTGCCTAGGTAGCCTCAATGTAGTCCTGAACACGAGCTCTGCCGAGGAGGAGTAGGCGTCAGTCCGTGTCAGTGATGTTGTGAGCGAGACTGTTAGCTGGCGGTGAAGTACCATGCCGTTGGATATGGAGTGGTACATAGGCCTATCTACCGGGGGTGCGGGGGGCACTTGCCCCCCCCCCCCCCCCTGCTGTCAAAAGTGTGTGTGTGGGGGGGGGGGGGCAAAGTATGCCATTTGGCCCCCGATTTTGACAGCGGGCACTTTCGGCTGCACGCTGGAAAGTCTAACAAGACTACAGCTGAAGCTAAAGTTTCTTTGTGAATAGAGTGGCCACGTAAGTAATGCTTTTCTTTACTAGATATGCCATCCTTGGGCAGCGAGAGTTGTCTTTTCTACCTCCTCGTGACGCACTGTAGCGGGCGACAGCGCGGAATTCGTCATACACGCTCTCACATTGCGGAGAAGGCCTGGTACTGGACAGTTCTCGCCCTAACAACTTACCGCTTGCGCTACTTGCACCATGTCAAGCTAGTTTGGGACAGCCTAAGCGTGTCTGAGAACACAATTGGCTTGTTATTTTTAACCTACGGGCGAGGGAATGGACAGGTCCGGATAAAGTATTATAATCTTCCTTGCCCAACGATTGGCGTGCCTTTTACGACATGAAATCGTTGGATTATCAAATGCTGGAACTATTGAATCTCCGTCAAGAGATAGCCTACATAGCGTTGCAGTCTTAGTATCTGATCAGCTTCAAAAATCTAAAACCACTTACAGGTCCCACTGTCGAATTTCATTGTGTAATCACTGACTTATCGTGAATATTTTCGTGAAAATCACGTTGTTTGAACGTGCAGAGCCATTTCAATTCCAATAGAACACTGAATTGAGGCATGTGTCACTTCTGACTTTGTCGATTGCATTTTCAGGCCGTTTCTAAATAACAGCTACACTATTACCCGTGTCCCGGCAGGAGCAAGAACAGCAGGTATTGCATATTTTGAAGAAATGAAAGCCACTTTTTGGTGACGGGTACCGAAAACTTGAACTGTGTGGGACGCTTATGTGCTCACAAAACAGTTATTGTATATTCGCTTTCTCAAAATTTTTATGCTTTGTACAGGGCATTTACTTGCTCACCTCCCCCCCCCCCTCCTCCCCCCCCCCCGGTATCCTCCATATACTATGCGTGGCACGGTGTTCATATTTTTTTCGAAATACGAAGCCATGTTCTGTGTGACTAGCGATCTATGTTTATTCTGTGTAGGCTCATTACAGCCTTTGTAGAAAGTTACTCATTGAAGTATTCCAGGGCGTCATACTGCTGCCAGTCGAAATGCTTCCCCGACTCCTAAACAACTGCACGATATGCGGGCTTGAAATTACGTGACAATAGGGAGAATTGTAAGCGCAATGCGTTACGAAGCTTTCACTTTTCTGCTTAAATGCAAGTGCTGCGGATAATTACTAAACCCTTGTTTTCCCATGTGCTTTCGTTCATCATACGGGATGCGTAGTTTTTTTTTTCTGCGGTGTCCTCGGTAAGCTAAACCAGGCATCTTGTTTATGTCTGATGAAAATTAGGAGCATGGTATGGGCAATATGTAGGCAATGTTCCAAATGAGTGGGTTAAATTTGCCTTTTCCACGAGAACAGACGGCTGCGCTGTCATAGTTAGAACTAAAACTAAAGTCACATTTTGCGCGCTTAGGGGGAACAATATTGCCAAATTTGTGTGCGACGGTAAATGCGTGTTGATCAAATACAGCTTTAAAAAAAGTGTAAGCAAGTATTCCACAGTACCACGCTGCTATTACTTGCTAGGTTTTCAAATGTCCCAAGAGAACTCTGCGTTTCAGGAGGAGTAGGAGGAACAAACTTTTATTTAAACCAGCAGTTTATTTGGCTGGGCCTAGGCCTCCCACGTGGGGACATCGAGGTCTTGCCTCTTCGCCGCCTCGCAGGCTTGTTAGGTAGCCCAGTGATGGTCGTCGAGGTTGGGAGCTGCGCAGGGCGGCGTGCCATCTCGACGAGAGGGTCATGGTATTTTTTGTGGGATATTGGTCTTTACCATGCGGGGAAGCAATGCTGCCTGATTCTTACAGATCTTGCAAATGTTACTAGGGTAGGTGTCCGGGTAGATACTGTGGTAACGTGTTAGTGACGGGTGCGTGTTTGTCTGTAACAGGCGAAGGGTGGTTGCCTGTGCTCTGTTTAGCTTGTGATGAGGGATGGGGAAGGTTCTTCTGTGAAAATAGAATGATTGAGTAAGGTCTTTGTAGCTGGTGAGGCGATCGCGTTCCGCGGGTGCACCTGCGCTGTCTCCGGCACAGTTGACAAGGCCTCGTGCTACGGAGTGAGCGACCTCGTTGAGGTTGGTGAGGTGCGGATGTACGTCGCCGGCGTGCGCTGGGAACCAGACGAGAGTGATTTGCTTTACAAGTGAGTGAGGGGCTTGGCGTAGGATGCGTAGCACTTGTTTTGAAATACGACCTTTGCTGTAATTCCTTATTGCCGTGCTGGAATCGCTCACGATGGTGTGGCAGTCCGGATCAAGAGTGGCCAGGGCGATGGCCCTCGGCCGTCTCGGCGTTTTGGGTTACGATGCTGGCGGCATGTTTGAGCGCGCCGCCTACTGTGGTAGCCGTGGCGAAGCGGTGCCCGTCTTGATATTCAGCTGCGTCGACGAAGGTGACGCCCGTGGTGTCGCCATAGGCTTTAATGAGGGAAGCAGCCCTTGCCTTTCGACGTTCTTTATTGTAGTCCGGGTACATGTTTGGGGGGATAGGGTCCGCATGTAGCCAAGTCTGTACGTCGCGTGGAATGGGGTATTTGTCTCCATGTTGACGGTGGTAGGTGATGCCGAATTTAGTTAGAATGTGCCGGCCCGTTTCTGTGAGGGTGAGACGCTGCAGATGAGACCGACGCTGTGCTTCGATTAATTCGTCTAGGGTGTTATTGAGTCCTAATTGGAGTAGAAGTTCAGTGCTGGTGTTGTTTGGCAGTCCCAAGGCTAGCTAGTAGGCGCCGCGTATAATGATGTCCAATTTAGTCTTTTCTGCTTTGTACCAATTATGGAAGGCGGCGACGTACGTGATGTGACAGATGACGAACGAGTGAACAAGACGGATGAGCTTTCTTCCTTCATGCCCTGTCGCCGGTTGGTCACCCGTTTCAGCAGCCGCGATGTATTGGCCGTCTGTCGGAGGATCTTGGATATAGCCGTTGAATTTGCGCCGTTGGCTTCGATGGTCATGCCGAGAACCCGGATAGTGGAGACCACGGGTATGGTTCCACCATCGCTCATGTGAAGTTGGATTTCCTCATAGCGGCGTTTATGCGTAGATCGTAGTGGTGGGCGTCCACAGAGCTTGGGACCAGCGTGTAGGAGGAGCTCTGACCTGTCGGGGGAATATCGGAGTGCCGTGCCTTCGAGATAATTTTCGACGGCATCGATGGCGTCTTGCAGAGCGGTTTCAGTGTGTCCGCCGCTGCCCGTTGTGGTCCAGATGGTAATGTCATCGGCATAGATAGCGTGCTCTATGCCTTGGAGCTTCTGTAGTTCCTGTGCTAATCCGAGCATGACTAAATGGAACAGCATTCGGGAAATGACAGAGCCTTGCGGGGTTCCCGCGCATTCGAGAGTGAATTTCTCCGTTTCAGATACTTTATATTTTGACGGAATAGGCAGCATTTTAAGTACAATGTGTGGCCAAGTTTAGCGTTTCCAGCTTATTTAGAAGCGTTACGAATAATTAGTCAACCCTTATTTCATGCGTGATATATTGGGTTCGCCTGGTGTTCTCACGGAACTAAAGGAAGCAGCTCATTTATGGCTCGTGACTCTGAGGACCAGGTAATGTTTGATGTGTAGGTAAAGTTCTATATAGATGGGTCATTGGGGCTATGCAATAAATTACGTATGCAAGTACTCTAGTGTGTTATGGGCCTGTCTAACAAGCGGGCAGAATTGAGTCCACTGCCCTGACAGAAGTGTAAATGCCACCAAGACAAAGTTAAGCGAATTAAGCGAGAAGTGGTGGTACGCTATGCAAACTCGCTGTGCGATGTTAATTCTGGTTGGATCAAACATAGTCTTTGCAAAAAAATATTGTTCAAGCTTCAGAGCGTGTGATATGGCCACTTTCAGCTATGCTTCCCAGTATCCCGACATAGCTGTTGGTTACAACAGATTCGTGGGGAGGGGAGGGGGGTCATTGTAAGTGCAATGTGCGACAAATGTTTTACATTCCTGGTCTAGTTATAAGCGTTGTAAATAATTAGTGAGCCGTCGTTTTTCCCCCTATATTTGATGCATCATCAGGCGTTCCTAGTTGGTTTGAACGATGTCCTCGATCGGTTAACTAAACAGGACACTTTGTTTACATTTAGCGAAAATAAATAACTATGATATTTGCAGTAAATTACGCAAGCAAGCGATCCGGAACTTTATGAATGTGTTTTACGAACAAAGTAGAATTTGTCCCACTGCCTTGTGAGAAGTGTTAACTCAACCGATATCAAATCTAGCGACATTTGAGTGTGCAGGGGGGGGGGGGGGACAGATGGTAGGCAGGGAGTACACCTTTCAAAATGTTATGGCGAAGTAGCAGGTGTGGTGAATTAACGGCTTTTTAAAAATTTCAGACACGAACTGCTTAGCAAATTTTTACACTATGCGACACAATTCAGGCAACAAAACTTTTATTGAAACTGTTCGAAAGGAACAGCTTCGCTTGAAATTTGATTGTAATTTTCTAAAGTCGCGCGCATCTACTGTCTTTTTTCTTGTGAATATTGCAAGTGATTTATGCTGATTGTACTTCTTTGTATATAACCTCAATAATACGGTTACCATAATTAGCGATACATGCGTGCTGTATATTGCCTTAAACAGCAAGTGCAATTCTTTGTTTATTTGCAACATCATCTGCAACAAATACGCATGTTTTTATGCGCGCAGCGCTGTTGCTGCTGGGCGGGATCAGGGACCTCTGGGAACTCACTGCCTTTGTCCCTGCATCATACGTAGACTTTAGATAGTGTCAAGAAATAACTACAAACTGAAAATAATTTTCTGGCCCCCGTTTTTCACTGTGTGATGAAGATGACAGACAGACGCAGGTCCAGGTATTCGTACTTATTGTAATAGTAATTCGTTATATATATATATATATATATATATATATATATATATATATAGAGAGAGAGAGAGAGAGAGAGAGAGAGAGCGAGTCAGATCGTCTGCGGTATGGTCCCAACCCCCGCTCCAGAAATATTTGGCACACCACTGGGGTGGTAGGCCGTCGTCTTGCTGTGGCTGACACCATACAGTCGGGACATCGTAGCGAACAGCGCTTAGTCGAATTCACGACCTCAATCTGTTGTAATGGTCGTGGGAACTCCGTAGTGGCTAATCCATGCAGAGATAAGACCTCGGGCGACTGTTTCTGCAGTGATACCGCTGAGTCACAATGCCTCAGGCCATAGCGTGAACCGGTCGATGCATGTTAAGATATAGCGGTTGTCCTTGCATGGCGGCAAAGGACCGACCAGGTCGATGTGCACGTGGCTGCACCGCGCGTCAGCAGGCCTGAAGGTATCCAGCGGACTGACGGTGTGGCGGTGAACTTTCGTTTGCTGGCACTGGACACGAGCCCGTGTCCAGCGTCAGACGTCGCTATTCATGCATGGCAACAGGTATCGTGTAGTGACGAGGTGTTAAGTCGCACGAATACCAGGGTGCGACAAGGAATGCATAGCGTCGAAGACGGAGCGGCGAAATTGTGGCGGAACGTAGGGGTGAGGACAACCTGTAGATACGTCGTGAACCAAGGCAATATCCCAGCCTGGAAATTGCACGTCTTGAAGTTGGAGAGAATTATCCTTCAGTCGTAAGCACTGTAGTTCGCTGTCCTCTCGCTGAGCTGCAGCCATAGCTGCAAAATCCATGTGGGGGCGCTCCTCGACAGTTGCGCTGACTTGTATGCGGGATAATGCGTCATCGACTGGGTTTTCTGTGCATCTGATGTGCCGAATGTTGCTCGTGAATTCGGATATGTAGGCAAGTTGGCGAGTCTCACAGGAAGTGTGGGCAGAGTTGGTAGCGGTCGTAGCGTACGTGAGTGGTTTGTGCTGGGTGAGGCTGTGAAATTGCTGACCTTCGAGGAAGGGGCGGGAAAGTCTGACGGCCAAGTAGGCCGCCAGCATTTCACGTCTGAAAGTTCTGTATCTACGCTCGGCCTGCGCGAGCTTTCGCGAGAAGAACGTGACCGGTTGCCACCCTCCGTGGACCAACCGCTGAAGCACTCCTCCGACGGCGACGTCCCAGGCGCCCATCGTGAGTGACGTCCGGGCGTCGCACTTGGTACGTGCAAGAAGAGTCGCGTTGGCGAAAACTTCCTTGATGAAGCTGAAAGCTGTCTCGGCATCGTCTCGGCAGATGGGAGCGTTTGCTCTTGTTTGACACGATATAAGTGTGTGGAGCGGTTGCAAGGTAACAGCGCAGCAAGGGATGAAGCGCCGGTAATAATCGGCAAGCCCAAGGAATTGTTGTAGTTGTTTTGTGGTTGATGGTCATGAAAACAGCACTATGGTTTCCATACGAGCGGGAGGAGGGGATATCCCGCGAGCATCGACGCGATGGCCAAGGAAGTCCAGAGCACCGACACCAAACTCGCTCTTCGGGCCGTTCACGACCAGCCCGTACTTCAGTAGTCGTTCGAACACATGGCGCACGCGACGTGCGTGTTCGTCTGCTAAAGCGCTGAAGACGAGGATGTCGTCGATGTATGCGAAACAGCAGCTTAAACCACAGGGAACCTGATCGACAAAATGTTTAAATGTTTGTGCGACGTTTCGCATACTTATTGGCAGCTGCAGGTACTCAAACATGCCAAAAGTTGTTATTATGGGTGTCTTTGATACGTCGGAACGCTTGACAGGAATTTGGTGGTACGCCTTGACTAGGTTTATGTTGCTTAATATAGTGCACCCATGCAGCAGCGCGGTAAAGTCGTGAATATGTAGTATAGGGTCCCGGTCCGGTAGGGTCACTTTGGTGAGGGCCCAGTAGTCACCGCACGGTCTCCAGTCACCGGAGACTTGGGGACCATCTATAGCGGTGATGACCATGAACCAGATGAACGGCGGACGTAGCCGAGCTCGAGCACGTGATCCAATTCTTGTCGCGCGATCTTGTAATGATCGGGAGCAAGACGACGAGGACGTGCAAAAACCGGTGCTCTCTCAGTCACAATGTCATGGGTGACGTCGTGGCGCACCGGGTCTTCGAGAGAAGGCACACGGAAGAGACCGAGAAACTGTCCGAGAAGTGAAGACCACGGTGGGGAGACTTTCGCACGGACCGGTGCGTCGAGTGATTGAGCGCGTGGTCTCTCGAGAGATGGCAGAGAGTATGGGCGAGCCGACATCCATGATCTTATCAGTCATCTGTGCGAGTGACAAGAAGCAAGGGTGGTAAACGAGATGAGACGCCTTGAACCGATGGGTTGTTCTCGGAATCCAGGAGACGGCTACAGCGGAGGTCTACTACAAGCTTAAAATGCAGTAGGAAAACCTCACCAATAATTGCCACACGGATGTCCGTGATCAAGAAGATCCATCTGAACGTCCTTCGCAAGCGGATGTCAAGGGTGACATACGAGTACTTCCGTCCGTAGGTCCGTATGTTCGTCCCGTAACAGCAGTAACAGGTGAGGTTGTAAGGCGTCGGCGGCGGTCCTCCAGCGTAGGAGAGATTACGCATACTTCCGCACCTGTGTCGATGAGATAACGCACCTTAGTGACGGGGTCAGTAACGGAAAATAGGCGGCTGAATGTGAGGCCGAAATCACTCGACGCCTTCAGTGCAATACGGGCGCGTTTTCCCGCAAACGTTCAAGGTAGGGTTGCCAGATTGAGCTATTAATAGCCAAATCGGGCTACTTTTTAGGCGGCTTGGCGTCGAAAATTCCGAGTTGGCTACATGGCTATATTTGGGCTATTTTTGAATTAAGGACTTCCGGGTCCCGGGGACCACGTCAGCACTGACAAAATTTACCAACGCTGGTTTATGAAAACCCAAAGCTCATTGCTGCGAAAAAGTTATGTAGGCAATCTCGAAGGCTGTGTTTTTAAGCAATGTCGGCGCTGAGTGGATGGCGTTAAGTCATCGCTGCCATGTTTACAAGTCTTTCCAGGCTAAGCTCTCCTTTTGTTTTGGTTTCGGCGCCATCTGCTGCCGCTTCACGCGTGGTTCAGTAAGAAAACTGTTCTCAAAACTAAGCATGGGCAAGTGGGCGAAATACAGCCGTGCATATAAGAAGGAATGGGAGAAGGACCCCCCTTTCAAAGGTAAATTTTACTTTATGCGCATATTTGGTTTTAAAAGCGTCTGGTGGTGCGTTGTTTCTGAATGGAGTAAGAAACTCGCCAAATTTCTTACTGTATTACAAAATTTCCGAAATTCATTCCGCATTCGAAGGCAACTATTGCATCTGCAAATCATATAAAGCCATTCAAAATTTAAAATATTGCAGTTGAGAATGAGGATGTTATAAGGTAGAGTCAAGGTATTACGTGAGGCTCCTACATGATCACGCACTTCGGCACAGGCGCGAGCGCACTGTCGCACTTCGTACTTGCGGTGGACGCACTTTCTACTCGCTCGTCGTCTGCCGTTATCTCGAGATCGGTAGCCACGGCAAGGTGCGCGTTCAGGACCGCTGCCGTTACGTCCCCTCTTGCCCTTCTAATCCATGGAAACACACAGATATTGCCGGCCTACCGGCTTTATTAAAGAAAGGATAATCGAATGTGCTATAGGATATTTATTGCGTTTCCCTTTTGCAGAAGCAAGAACGCACGTGCGGCATTTTCAGTTAGTGTCATGTAGTGACGGTAACGGAGGGTGCGCCAGCCTGGTCGAGCCGAGTGTGTTCGTGAAGAACGGGTTATCAGAGTACGCGGGCTCGTTTCCTTTACTGTTGTTTGCCCCTGCGGGCTGACCACCCGTAAAATGAGTATATTTGGAACGTGAGAATGCTTTCACTAGGTTTAACAAAAGTGGTTGTCTATGATAAAATAACAGGTAACTGAACAAGAGGTATTTCCTTTTATTGCGATAGCAATTCCATGGGCACTCCAAGCGCATTTCTGTCGTGGTCGTCGCTGTGAGGTTGCGTCTAAAGTCCAAACACGGTAACATCGTCGCCGCGCGCGTACGTGTCCCCTAGTGGAATTACATTTCTTTATTTTTTTCAAGTCACACTGAAGGTAAGGTACACAGCCCCCCTAGGAAATTTGGCAACACACGCATTCGTGCCTGCATTCACAGAAACTTACGCACACGTTCTGAGATTGCACGAATTTTGTCAGGGAATCCCTGTTTAACAATTGCGCAGTTCAACGCTTCTATAGTAATACCACCTGGGTTATGGCCAGCGCCGTGACCTATAGGTGGCAATTGAAAATGTAAACTTTAATTCACCTCTTTTGCTACGGGCCAGCAGGTCGTTTTTGCACTCAAAGGCGAATTGCAGTCACAACTTTCCCTTCTTCGCACGAGGAAAATGCGAGAAGGTTTTAAGTTTTCTCCAGAGTCCAGTGTGCCTCTAAGCGGCAGCATTTGCCAACTCAGCGTCAAGCTGCTTCCGAGTGAAAAATACAAAATTGAGAAAGAGAGAGAGAGAGGGGGATAGAAATAACATGCTTATTTTATGAATCAAGCATAGGAAAGGCATCGCTATTCTAAAATGCATTGAGCTCGGGCCGCCTCTTGGGCACTCGACCGTGACCAGCCGAAGCTGATCCTAGAGCCTGGAGCTGGCAGCAATTTGCCCGACACTTATAGAAAAATGCCTCGATTAAAGCGAGGCGTGAACTAAAGTTAGCTCACAGCGTGGCTCAGTAAATACTGATAACGTCATGAATCAATCGGAAACAAAATCCTTCAATAAGTGGTGTCCAAATCAACGTCCGAGTGGCAGCTCTCACTAGATATCTTTACACAGACCTTGAGGCCACTTTTGTGCAGGTTGCATGCGGCGGAAGTAATTTTGGAGTCGGAAATACGCGGTGAACCATCTGCACCATCTATAAGACACCTGAAGAACATCATCAAACTTTTGGCTATGTTTTTGGCTACTTTTGGGTCACAAAAAATTTGGGTCTGGCTATCTTTGGGCTACATTTTGAGACCATTTGGCTATTTCTTGTTGGGTCCATCTGGCAACCCTAGTGCAAGGTTGGCGGCACCACTGATAAGCGTGCGCTCCGTACCGGTGACGATATCAACACATTCCGCCATGGGTACTCGGCGAACTGCCGCGACTGCGGGAGTGGCGTCAGTCTCGTGACGTGCTACGTTGGTAGCTGCCTTTGAGTAAATTCATCTGGGCGGTCAGCTGGTCTACCTTGTGGTTGAGCATCTCGTTGGCGGCAAGGAGAAGGTCTAATTGGTCGTCACGGACCGGTGCGTCGAGTGATTGAGCGCGTGGTCTCTCGATGGCAAGAGTATGGGCCAGACGACATCCATGATCTTATCAGCCATCTGTGCGAGTGCGTCAAGGGATTCGGATGACGATACGCTCAACATCATCCATACCGGCTGAGGTAGCCGCTGCAGGAACACCTCGCGCAGGATCGATGCGTCCAGTGCAGCAGAGCGGTCTCCGATGAGGTGCTGCATGCGACGCAGAAAGTTCGTGGGTTTGCGTTCACCGAGCTCCTCTGCGGTGAACAGTTCGTGCAGTCTACAGGGTTCTGACTCAGATGTCCAGCATATTAGTTCCGTCTTCAGAACATCGTACGGGTTTTGAGCAGGCGGGAGCGTAGTATATCCCTGACGATGACGATCAAGGGAGGCGGTAACGCACCTATGACGTGGTCGTACTTTGCAGCTTGTTACGTCACGCGGTGCCGGCGAAAAAGTGGTTTGATGCTCAGAAAACAGAGTTCTGAGTCGGTCTGCAGAATTCGGTTAGCTTGGTGTTGGCGACGACAGGGTCGGTTGCCGCGGCGTTCGGCGAGGGGTCGTTGCGGGGTGTGGTGCTCATGGTCTGTCGTGACCAGAGGTTTTTGCCGGCGTAGCCCAGAAAATGAGAATGAACTCCAGTGGACGAGCAGGTGGTGCGTTGCCGTGTGGCGTCCGTGGTCACCAATTGTGAGAAGACGTGTGATTTATGATTACCCACATTCTTTACTACTCATCGGTCGAACGCAGATGAAATCCCTGAACGCTCCGGCCCGCTCGCTCCTTGTTGTTGTTGTTGTTGTTGCCTCAAAACATGGCTCGTTCCTTGTTCAAGCTCTGGCTCAAGCGCGCGGCGCGCGAACGAGCGTGCTTACGACTTCGTTATCGTCGAATAAACGCCGATGGCTCGCCATAGCCCTATCGGAAGCGCGTTTCCGTAGCCCCAGCAAAAATGAAACGCGGTGCTTCATAGAGGACCGAGATTCGAGCATCACACAATTGAGTAACCACAATCTTATGAGTACGGGATTCGTACCTCACAAAGAGCTCTTCCCTCCAGCGCACAAATCGAGTGAGCTTTTACTTTCGCTAGAGATATCTTCACAAGAAAACGAGTGATGATTACGGAATAAAATATTAAAAAGCGATTCCTAGTGAAGATAACGGCTGAAGGGCTGCCGAGGACGCTTTTAAAGACAGAGGCAAGCTGGTTCTAATTGCTGTATTTGTCTAGTGTTAATAAAACTAGGGAGAAAGGTAACGTTTAAGTAATCGATTGCTTTTTAGTAATTGCTCAATTACTTTTATTGGGCAATAATGGGGAACTGCAATAAAGTTCATTTTTAAAAGACGTAATTGTAGTGGGTTACGTGCTCTTTCCGCAACGTATACAAGTACGTTCGCAACAAAGGAGCACAAAGATGACACTACCTGGCCCATGTGAGCACAGATACAAGAAAACACACTTACACAAACACAGGTCTTCCAGCACACATGTAATAAACGCCAAAACGTTATTTATAAAGGAAGTATTCATCTCAATAAACAAAGAAAAACCTCAAAGAATTTGGTGGATACCACGCGCATGTTTGCATATCTGTTCAGGTAAGCTTTCTTTGGTGTTCACCCAAATGTTATGCAAGCGTGATGCTAATGACGCAAATATTTTTTCAGTGATGCAATATTCGCAAAATACAAGACAAGCTGTTCCTTTTCAATGATCCCTTTGGAAAGGGAGCTTACGAAGAAGTGTAAACTTGGGTAGCTCCAAAATCAGACTTATCCAATTTGTGACAGCCTATCATAAACGCTACACACCGAACGAAAGTTGTGTCGCGTGCGATACTACTGGGAGTCGCAGGCATGAACAAGCGAAACGTTCTGCAATCTCAACGTCGCCACCGGCTGCCACTCCACCTCAGGTTCGTACGTGTGAAAGGTGAGCATCACACTTATGGCTGCTCATGAAAGATTCGCGCGGTTGTTCCGCTTCGCGCTTATGACTTCAATGCTCGTCACGTTCCTCACTGCCCATGGTCACCCCACGTTTTTGTACCGCCGATCAGAGCCTTCTGACTTGGATCATATTAGCCACTCTACTCGCTGTTACGTTGCTGACTTCTTCTCTTCCTGTTTACGACTTCTTCGTCGCTTCTTCTGGTTGAAATTGAAAGGCGGGACAGCATTGTGGCGCCATCTATGGCACCCTAGCGTCACGTAGAGACAATACTACTGTACATGGCATAGTGGGTACTGTGGTAGTTGGTAGTGGTTAATGGGCTTTTGACTATTTAGTGGTACCGCAGCTGTCATCATACAACACAATCAATGTGGCGGGAAGAGGCGAAGTGTGTGCTGCCTTATTGTACATGTGCTAGTATGTGCTTAATTTGACGAGCTTGAGGAAAATAAATTTATTTAAAAGCCTGCGCTGTGTCCGTGTCCCTTGATCTCTCGTCCTTGTATGCATGGTACATTTTATTCTTTCTTCCTAAGCAGGCTAAAGAAGCTTCGCTATAACACCGCATACCTCACCCAAGCTGTCCAGCAGGATCATGTCCCAACGAACACTTAGCATCATGCTGTCCTGACGATGAATAAATAAAAATGTAATTTATTACACCAACATGGCACATCAACAAAGGGCAATTGAACGGTATTCAATGATATCATTAGCTAGTGATGGTAAATATGCGGTAACACGAAAATTGATACTAATGGAGTTTGTTTAAGCGGTAAGGGGTGTGTGGTTAGGGAGGGGAGTCGCTCCAGTCATGAGCCGTCTGATGAAGAATGATCACCTAAATGTAACGGTATGAGCACTGGGCAGGTAATTAAGTTTCCAAAGGATCTTCTGCTTGGCTAAGTTGCTTGCTGGTGCATTCTTGTTTTGGCGCGTGGTTTAGAAAGTAAGTAAAGACACATATGAGATAGTGTAAAGCGCTCCCCTCTCTCTCCTCTGTGCCTTTTTTTGATGGATGGATGGACGTAAAATTTTAATTAAAATCCTAGGTTACGCGACTTAGCGCGCAGCGGGCCGCTCCCACGTTGGGACAGTCAGGTAGAGCACTGCACGGGTCGGGCTTACCCGAAAGCCCGGGCCCGGCCCGGCCCGTGGGCCGGGCCGGGCCGGGTAGAGCGGTTTTTTCACGGGCCCGGGCCGGGCTCGGGCTTTCTGGTGGTGCGCATGTAACGTGCAGCGAGTTATTCTCGGGCCTCTCAACTCTGAAAAACATGTATTTTTTGGTCTCGGGCCAGGCTCGGGCCGGGCTCGAGCCGGGCTCGGGCCTAAGGTAAAGGGGTGGCGGACCGTGCCGGGCGGGTAACGTAGAATATTTCCGGGCCCGGGCCGGGCCCGGGTCTCGCCATAAAAGTTTTGATCGGGCTCGGGCGGGCCGCCCAATGTAAAAACGGGCCCGGGCCGGGCTCGGGCTGCAAAAATCGGCCCGTGCAGTGCTCTACAGTCAGGCCATGCCCGACCGCCGCATCGTGGGCCCTCTGGACAGCCCAAAGTTGCGCCCCGGCATCGGGGCTCATGATAGCGGAGAGCCACTTGTCCTCATTGATTTGTCCCGTGCCTCGCAACGAGGGGCAACGCCAGAGCAAATGGTCTAGGCTAGCGAAGTCACTGCACTCTTATTAAAGATAACAATGTAACTTCCAATGTGGTGTCCTAGCGCTTTACTTGCTTCCAATAATAGGAAGCACAACACAGTAGAAGTCCGATAAAACTTTTCATGCTAACATCTTTGCTTTCATGCACAAGCGTAATCCGTCTGGTTTTTTTAATATTGGAATTCAAGCAAGAAGGAAATAACATTGGGACTCTAAAATTTGTGCAATTCAGTATGTTTACCACTGCATCCACCGGTCCCAGCATTATGTTCAATTTGCAGAGAAAACATTACTGTTTTCACTGACACTCACCAGCAGGTAGACAATGTGTTATAGAGAAATAAATGTCACACTGACTCTCTGAAAATGGTTGGTAAAAATATTCGAAGGAACCTAAAGCGCACAATCACTTTCTATGAAATCTGATATTATGTGGGACCACTACACTAAAACAAATATTGATAAAATAAAAAGAGTGCAATAAAGGCGAGTCCCTTTGTCTTTCATAATTTCAGCCGCACATAACTAGTTCAAATTTTTTCGTAAGTTAATATGCGAGTGTTCATATATGACAGGGGTAAGGATGCGCAAGAGAAGATCACACATGACAGGACAGTTGCGGCCAGTCCCCGTCCTGTCGTATGTGTTATCTTCGTTCTCGTGTTTAGCGCTGCTATATATGAACACTGTCATGATGGACCAACTCACCCGACTCAAGTCATTGTTGCTAATCTACCAACTCTTATTGAGATAAACCACTACTCCCGTATCAAATTGCTGTGTCAGCTAAATAAAGGAAATACAAGGTTCATATAAACCAAATGAATTCACCTTTCATTTAGACATGACACCAGAAAAGCACCTGATCGTTTAATAACACCTTTTATCGCTGGTATGAATTCATTCGTTGTTCCTTTAGAAAACTCGGCTTGAATTGCGTTTGTGTATCCCATCTGCTAAAATCCCCTAAAAGAAGACTGCGGTGTTAATAAATATATAATAAATACTGAGAACTGTCAAATCTGGAAACGATTTATATTTCTTGTGTCAGTCAACCGTGACCTTTCTAAACAATGCAGTGTTCATGTGTTCTACAGGGAACATTCAATTCACGTTTGTTCTTCACAATTACTTCCTAAGAAGGAAAATTATATTTAGTTTCTGCACCGCCGCAATTCAAGTTGGTCCTTCTCATTCCAATAGCGCTTTGGTACTGTGGCGAGTATGTGTTCTCTTATCTTTAATTGGCATTAAGGTGTGATACCTTGATGTGCTCCTATGAGACGAAATATTAGGTATTAAATGAGATGAGCAGTCTGTTAAATGAGATGAGCAGGTCAGTGCTTGCATACTCATGGCAGCTATCGTAGTTTCTTTAGTTTATTACAACTTTCAGAAAAACGCCAAGAGACACGGACGTCGGAAGTTCAGTTTGCATGGCAGGACCCTGCGGCAGGTAGAACAGAGTAGAATGGTAAAAGGCGTGAGTTAATTTATTTGACATTTCGGCCGCGGCGTGTGCAATCTAGATTACGAAGAATCCAACATTTTAAAACTTACAATCAAAGTAAGAACATGCCTGGCTATCTACTATATTTGAATGCCGCTACGATAAAAGTGCGCTAATGAAAGGGCAACAAACGCTTCCACCAGTTAGATAGTGCAATACAATTAATCCATATTGTGTCATTCTTCAGCCGTCACATTGTACATGTCATACGCTTGTCTCGTATAGAGAAAATACGAAACACTGTGTCAGAGCTGATGCGAATTATTAATAGGTTGCACAAAAAATGTGCACCAGCAAAAACATTCTGACGCTTGACACAGATACCACGAAAATGATTAAGCGCTCTTCCAGGGCCAAAGAACTTTCGGACACGTTGCTGTGGTAGCTTGGTGGCAAAGACATTGCGCTCATCAGTACGAGTTCGCGAAAACAAATCGCGGCCGGGAGGCCACATTTTGGTGTGGGCAAAATGCAAACTGCAAAAAAAGTAAATATCTACCATGCATTGGGTGCACGTTAAGGAACCCCAGGTGGTCAAAATTAACATGGAGTCCTCCAATAAGCCACAGCTCTTAACCAGATTCTGTTTTTTTCGTAAAACCCCGAAGATAAGGCTTTAACGAACGCTCGGTTCACAGATCGGTGATTCAGTAGCGGCGGCTTTTGGCTGCTGAGCTTGACGTTGAGCTTGTGTTCGTAATATAATTCGTACGCTCGAAATATAATTAGCGACAGTGGACAGCCAGTGGCAAACAACGCTTCAGAACGAAAAGCTTTGTGAATTCGGTCCTAGATTCCCTGCTGCGGCTACTGCATCTGAATGTTCTTGGAATGCAAAAATGCTGGTGCACCGTGATTTTGCTCCGTGTTAAAAA
>NC_051158.1:100984668-101020970 GCF_013339745.2 Dermacentor silvarum | reverse complement strand
GATCTCGTGTTGGGTCCCCGCAGGGGCGTTTGTGTAAGCTGGCGTTTGGTGTGTTGCGACACCACGTACCCGAGCACACGAGAGTTGGACCCTTACGCGTCTAACCGTGCGCGGCTTAGCCGTGTCCGGGGAAAAGAGGGTCCTGGGGGTTGAGCCAATGCTGAGTGCTTGGACCTTTACGGTTCCTTGGCAGAGGCAACACACCCCTTTGGCCTCGGCTTCACGTAGACGGCACCCCCGGACTGACCCACCCGGAGAAATCGGTGGTCGCCTTTTCCTATCCCCCTCTCCAGCCTTTTGCTTTCCTGTCTCCTTTTTTTTAACTATCCTATCATCTCTTCTCTTCTGTCACTTCCTAATTTTCATAGGCGGCTTGGGTTAACCTTGTGTATGTGCCCTCCCTTGGGTATAATATATTAGGTTATAGTGGCAATGTACGGTTGGCGCCTGCAGCCTTACACGTTAAGCGCTGCAGCGTCCCCTAGTTGGGCTCCGCGGTGGGTGGCCGCCATTGCCACCGAAATAAAACAAACCGCTATGGGAACACCAGCATTTCCCAGCCTGCTTGATCGTCACCCTCTAAAGAGGGGACGCACCGATGAGCTTAGCCTGTATTCCAACCGACCAAAAGATATCTATCCGAACTACCATGTTGTACTTAATGAAAATGCTGCAAAACCGGCTAGATCCATTTCTCCATTCATAGTTGCGAAATCTTTGACCGAAGCTTTAGGGTCAGGTTACAAAGTGATCAAAATGGCTAGCGGAGACCTTCTTCTTGAGGTCCCTCAGAAACATCAGTACGAGAAACTCGGCAACCTTGTGACGTTCGGCAACATACCAATTTCTGTATCACCACACCGATCAATGAATAGCTCACGTGGAGTCGTATCAGAAGCAGACCTCCTAGAATTATCAGAAGTAGAACTCCTGGCAGTGTGGAAAGATCAAAATGTCACCAATGTAAAACGTATCATCATCAGACGGGACAACAAAGAAATCCCCACCAAACATCTTTTCCTCACATTTGGATCTAGAGTTCTGCCTGAAAGCATCGAAACAGGATACATTAAGTTAACTGTTCGACCATATGTTCCTAACCCAAGACGGTGCTTTCAATGCTAAAGATTCGGCCATTTCCCGCAGAGCTGTCGTGGTCAAATAACTTGTGCAATGTGTGGAGTACAGGGCCACTCCTCCGACAACTGTAGTGGCACTCCTCACTGTGTGAACTGCAGTGGTGACCACGCATCCTACTCACGTTCCTGTCCAAACTGGAAAAAAGGAAAGGACATAATCACCCTTAAAGTACAAGAAAATATTTCTTTCAAGGAAGCCCGTAAAAGGTGCTCACTTTTCCACAGCACACCTTATACTGATGCGGCGCGTCGGGGGGCAGCGTGGCAACGGCCACTGCCACCTGCCAAGCCCGCACGCAGCGAGCTGTCGCTTGTGGCCTCTGCCCCCGGGGTGGAAGGAGCGAAGCCTACCCCACCCAACCAGCAAACAAGCCCGGTTACCCTAGGGTTACCGGCACCATAACAGTCCTCGGTGGCATCCTGCGCTTCGCGTAGCGAACTCGCAGGACCGCCAGCAGCGCCCACGGTGGGTGCAGTCAAGGCTGCCTCACCCTCTCCGGCCCCTGCTGGCGCTGGCAACAGCCGGCGCAGCTCAGGCCCAAAGGCAGCCCCATCAAACTGCGGGTTGGTGGGCCCAAAGGTCTCGTCCTTCGCGGCGAGACTTTCTCGCGAAATTTCTCGCTCGCAAGAGCGTGTGTCCGGCGCCTCACATGAGGCAATGGACACTACACCCATCCCGACGGCGCACCAGCGCCTAAGGAGCGGCGAGGCTCCCTCGACCGCTTCAGAAAGGACAAATCCCGCGTTGCAGGGCCTGTAATCTAAGGCAACACTTCCTTTTTTTAGTACACACCAGCACCAATTTACTTCCACTATGGATACACAAATCATACAATAATACGTCAGAGGCCTTCTTAGGAACCTGGATGATGTGCAAGAACTTCTCCACGAACACAATCCAAAAGTGCTGTGTGTACAGGAAACGCACTTAAAATCGTAACATGCAAACTTTCTCCGACAGTATGTTACGTTTCGTAAAGACCGCGATGATGCTCTTGCATCTTCAGGCGGTGTTGCCGTTATAATTCACAAAAGCATAGCGTGTCAACATTTAAAGCTGCAAGCGCTACTTGAAGCAGTGGCAGTTCGACTTGTTCTCCTAAACAAACTCGTCACCATTTGCTCGCTTTACATACCTCCACATTACCACTTACACAAACATGAAATCCGGTCCTTTATAGACGAATTGCCAGAACCTTATCTTGTTCTTGGGGATCTCAATGCACACAGCGGTCTGTGGGGCGACTCTCGCATCGATGCGCGAGGCCGTCTAATTGAAGGCTTTCTTTTCTCATCCGGTGCGTGTCTGCTGAACAAAAAAGAACCGACATATTATTGTCTTGCAAAGAAACTTTTTCTTCTTAGATCTCAGCATAGCTTCTCCTTCCATATTTCCTGAACTTGAATGGGAAGTTATAAAAAACCCTTACGGGAGCGACCATTTCCCAATACTGCTGAGAACACTAAGACAATACGAATCTCCATCACACGCTCCCCGGTGGAAGGTCCATGCAGCGGACTGCGAGAAGTTCCAAACACTTACCAGTACGCTCTCGTGGGCTGACATTTCATCGCTCGGAATTGACGGTCTCGTCGAATATTTTACTAATTTCATAATTGATGCAGCTTTTAAGTGTATTCCCCAAACAAGTGGACTTTCTAGCAAACGCCGTGTTCCGTGGTGGAATGAACGATGCCGGAACGCACCGAGGCAGCAGAACAAAGCATGGAGGCAGCTTCGCGATTCTCCTACTGCTGAAAACCTTGTCAATTTCAAGAAAATCAAGTCCCAAGGTAGGAGAACGGACAGACAAGCCAGGAGAGACAGCTGGCAAACATTTTTATCAAGTATGAACTCGTACACGGATGAGGCCAAGATTTCGAAGAGGGTCAATAGAGTAGAGGACGACAAACACATCCGCCTCCCCTGGTACAGACGCAGGGAGACAGCCTGGAGGACCAAGCGAACCATCTGGGTGCACATTTTGAACATGTGTCCAGTTCATCACACTATTCTCCAGCATTTATAAAATACAAAAGAGCAATAAAAAAACAAAAACTAGACCGAAAGAGCACCGGGAACGAGCCATATAACTTACCTTTTTCTCTAGCAGAGCTGCATGCATAACTGACCTGTTGTAAACGATGTGCCCCAGGCTCTGACCGCATAGTATACGAAATGTTGAAAAATCTGTCCTCTGAAACGAAGAAAACCCTTCTCTGTCTCTATAACTCTATATGGACCTCCGGCGAGATCCCCTCTGCCTGGAAAGAGGCCATAATGATCCCTATCCTGAAACAGGGCAAGGATACATCGTCCGTATCGAGTTATCGGCCCATAGCTCTAACAAGCTGCATCTGCAAAGTCTTCGAGAAGATGATAAACCGCCGTCTGATGCATTTCCTAGAATCAAACAAGCTGCTTGACCCATACCAATGTGGGTTTCGCGATGGCTGATCCTCCACTGATGCGCATAGAGGCTCAGATTCGTGAGGATTTTGTCAACAACCAATTCTTCCTGTTTGTTTTCCTCGATATGGAAAAAGCATAGGACACCACGTGGCGGTTCGGAATACTGAGAGACCTCGCACACTTTGGAATACGTGAAAATATGCTGAACATCATTGAAAGTTATCTGTCCAACCGCAGATTCCGTGTTCGTATGGGTAATGCCTTATCAGTACCATATGTGCAAGAAACTGGAGTTCCACAGGGTGGTGTGCTCAGTTGCACCCTTTTTATATTAAAAATGAACTCTCTGCGTCTGTACATCCCACGCAACATATTTTATTCAATTATATGTCGACAATGTACAGATAGAGTTCACCTCATGTAACCTTGCAATGTGTGGGCGACAGGTTCAACTTGGTCTGAACAAGCTGTCTAAGTGGGAAGACGCGAATGGGTTTAGGCCTAACTCACAAAAGTCCACATGCGTCCTCTTTTCCAGAGAGAGAGGTCTGCACTAGAGCACTGCACGGGCCGATTTTTTCAGCCCGGGCCCGTTTTTACGTTGGGCTGCCCGCCCGAGCCCGACCAAAAGTATTATGGCGCAACCCGGGCCCGGACCGGGCCCGGAAATAATCTACGTTACCCGCCCGGCCCGGCCCGCCACCCCATTACCTTAGGCCCGAGCCCGGCCCGGCCCGGCGCGATTCCGAAAAAGACCACCAAGCGGCATTAAAAAAAATAAAGAAGACAATGAAAGGAATTCATTCTCAAGGCATAAATGCATGTAATATGCAATTGTGAACACCATTTGAGCGGTCTGAACGCAAATACCAGCGCGCAAAGTATAGTACGAATGACCCTGCCGAGCAGTGTCGCCAGCAGTTTCCGACGGCGCGACCTTGATGCGGCCCAATCCACTTCTATCGCAGCGCCGCCACGGTGTTTTCCACGTCGGGCGCCTCACTGCAAAGCATGCGCCACCCCAGCCGCTCGTCCCACTCAACCGTATTCTAGTACGCTCTTGCCAAAGCGCAGCCACGACCGGTCGTGAGCGCAGCGCATGGATGGAGTCAATGGAGAAAGAAAGCTTCTCGTTCGTCCATGGTGCAGCGTAATGCGCTGCTGCTAGGCGACAGGTTGAGAACATGCGTGCAATCATGGATGGACGCAGTGCCACACTTCAGCCGCGTGACGAATTATCCTATCTAACCAGTCATCGTTTTACCAATTCGCTTTTGAAGAATCAGCAAGTCGCGAACGCGCTTACACCGCGCTGAAGGCATTAATTACATTGATTTAGGTAAGGGATACAATGGCATCCTTTGGGTTGAGGTGACTTCGGTCTTTCTGGACTTTTACATTCTGTTCAAACAGCGCAAAATAGACGGAAGAAAATGGAAGTACACAGGGGTAGCACAGCTAGCTTCAAGCTGCGCCAGGGCAACAGCTTTTTCAGAGTTGAGACGCACGAGGATAACTCGCTACATGTCACAGGCACACCACCAGAAAGTCCGAGCCCGGCCCAGGCCCGCGTCAAAATACCCGAGCCCGGCCGAGGCCCGGGTTAAAAAGCACATGCCGTGCCCGAGCCCGGCCCGAGCCCGTGAAAAAACTGCCCTACCCGGCCCACGGGCCGGGCCGGGCCCGGGCTTTCGGGTAAGCTCGAGCCCGTGCAGTGCTCTAGTCTGCACCCTGATCCCAACATCGAGATGCAGAGTGAGGGTCTACCTGTAAAAACGGAACACAAATTCTTGGGCGTAATTCTACACGCGAAGCTAACATTTATCCCACATCTGAAGTACCTAAGAAACAAGTGCATGAAAACAATGAACATCTTGAAAGTGTTGTCTGGCACTGCGTGGGGTAGTGACACAAGGTGTCTATTGAATCTCTATAAGAGCCTCATACGATCCCGTATAGACTATGGTTCCATTATATATCACTGCGACGCTGAGCGCCTTGAAGATGTTGGACCCTGCACCACCATCTGGGTATGCGCCTTTCTACGGGTGCGTTCAGAACAAGCCCCGTAGAAAGCCTCTACGCTGAATCAAATGAATGATCGCTCCATCTGCAGAGAACGTACTTATCCTTTGTATATTTCCTAAACTAGAACTCAAACAATACGCACCCTACCTACACAACCATAAATGATCTGTCCAGTGCCCAAACCTTTTAGAGCCGCCCTTCCGTGAGAAAACCCTACGCACCGCGAGTAAGAAGTCTTGCCGAAGAAATGGATGTGTCGCTACACGAGCCCGCAGGGGCGTCTGCGTCAGCAGGCGTTTGGTGTGTTGCGACACCACGGACCCGAGCACATGAGGGTCGGACCCTCCCGCGTTTAACCGTGCGTGGCTTAGCCGTGTCCGGGGAAAAGGGGATCCTGGGGGTTGAGCCGAAGCCGGGTGTTTGGACCTTTAAGGCCCCTCGGCAGAGGCAACACACCCCTTTGGCCTCGGCTTCACGTAGACGGCACCCCCGGACTGACCCACCCGGGGGAAATCGGTAGTTGCCTTTTCCTGTCCTCCTCTTCAATCCTTCGTCTTTTTCTCTCACTTTGAATCTTTCCTGTCTCCTTCTCACTTCTGAACTTCTGATTTTCCAGGCAGCTAGGGTTAACCTTGTGTGAGATAGCCAACCTTGGTTATATCATATTTGGTTATAGTGGTTGTGTACAGCTGGCGTTGGCAGGTCTTGTTCATAACAACCCTGTCGCGTCCCCTTGTTGGGCTCCACGGTGGGCGGCCTGGCACCGCTGCCGAAATCATTTTAATCTGTATGGCATCCTCATACCCCAAACTCCCTGATCGCCCTCTTTTTAAAAGAGGGCGCACCGATGAATCCCTGAACTTCTTCGCAAAGACCACTGAAACTTTCCCACGTTTCCACGTGATTCATTGTGAAAACACTGACAAAAAAGCGACAAACATCTCACCCTTCTTAGTGTCAAAATGTCTCACTGAGGTCATTGGAAGTGGCTACAAAGCCACCAAGATGGCTAGTGGTGACCTTCTGATTGAAGTAAAAAGCAAAATGCAGTACGAGAAACTCACAAACCTGGTGGCATTTGGCGATAAAACCATATCTGTCAGCGCACACCGAACAATGAACACCGTCAAGGGTGTGGTTTCAGACAACGACCTCATGGATTTGACTGACGAAGAACTCCTGAATGGATGGAAAGAAGAAAACGTTATAAATGTACAACGCATAAAAATCAGGCGCGACAACAAAGAATTACCAACCAAACACATAGTACTTACATTTGGCTCTAGCACACTCCCGGATGCAATAGAAACAGGCTACCTCAAACTGCGTGTAAGACCTTACATTCCAAATCCACGACGCTGCTACAAATGTCAGAGGTTTGGCCATGCCTCTCAAAGCTGCCGAGGACAACTAACTTGTGCGAAATGCGCTACAAAAGATCACTCTGCTGATGAATGTACTGCTGAGGCCCATTGCGCGAACTGCGATGGCAACCACCCCGCATATTCCAGATCTTGCGCAGCCTGGAAGAAAGAAAAAGAGATAATCACTATCAAAGTCAAAGAGAACATCAGTTTCAGGGAAGCACGACAGCGTCTTTCACCTTCATTTTCAATGAAAACTTCTTTTGCCGAAGTGGTGCAACAGGGGGCAGCATCACGACGGATCCCGGCGGTCGCCCAAGGCACGCGCAGCGTCCTGAGGGGACTGCCACCCGCCCCCATGGTGGGAGCAGCTAAGGCTGCCCTGCCCCTCTCGAAATCGGTCACACCCGAGGCCTCCACTAGCGCTGGAAGCAGCCATCGCAGCTCAGAGGCTAAGAAGGACCCATCGGCCTCCGGGCTGGTGAGGCCACAGCCTTCGTCCCTCGAGGCGAAGGCTACACGACGTACACATCGCTCGTTAGAGCGAGTGTCCAGCGCTTCGCAAGAGGCTATGGACACTACTCCAAGCAAAGTGGTGCAGCCAGCACCTAAAGAGCGGCCAAATTCTTTGGACCGCTCTAGAAAAGACAAAACCAAAATTACAGGGCCGCAAACGGCTCTGTAGGCTAAAACACGTTTCGTTTCGTACACACAGCACCAATTTAACTTCATTATGGACACGAAAATTATGCAGTGGAACGTAAGAGGCCTTCTTAGGAACCTCGACGATATCCAAGAACTTCTTTACCAACACAATCCGAAAGTGCTGTGTGTACAGGAAACGCACTTAAAATCAAAACATACGAACTTTCTCCGACAGTATGTTACGTTTCGTAAAGATCGCGATGATGCTCTCGCATCATCAGGAGGCGTTGCCATTGTGATTCACAAAAACATAGCATGTCAACGTTTGCAGCTACAAACGCCCCTTGAAGCAGTGGCAGTTCGACTTGTTCTTCTAAACAAACTCATAACCATTTGCTCGCTTTACATACCCCCACATTACTACTTACACAAACATGAATTTCAGTCCTTTATAGACGAATTGCCAGAACCTTATCTTGTTCTTGGCGATCTCAATGCGCACAGTAGTCTGTGGGGCGACTCTCGTATCGATGCGCGAGGTCGTCTTGTTGAACAATTTCTTTTCTCCTCTGGCGCGTGTCTCCTGAATAAGAAGGAACCTACGTTTTACTGTATCGCAAACAGAACCTTTTCTTCTATTGATCTTAGCATAGCTTCCCCGTCTCTATTTTCTGAACTTAAATGGGAAGTCATCAAAAATCCTTACGGGAGCGATCATTTCCCAATACTACTTAGAACAACCAAAGAAAATGAGTCTTCACCACAAGCCCCTCGATGGAAGGTTGGTACAGCCGATTGGGAGAAATTTCGCACTCTTACTAGTAGCATCTCCTGGGCTGACATCTCTTCGTTAGGAATTGATGCTGCTGTTGAGTATTTCACTACCTTCATAATTGATGCCGCCTCTAAATGCATATCCGAAATAAGTGGTGTGGCATGCAAACGCCGTGTCCCATGGTGGAACGACGAATGTAGGAACGCTCGTAAGTAACAGAACAAAGCGTGGGGGTTGTTACGTGATTCTCCTACTGCGGAGAATCTTATGAATTTTAAGAAGGTAAAGTCCGAAGGCAGGAGAACGCGCCGACAGGCCAGAAGAGAGAGCTGGCAGAAGTTTTTATCAGGTATAAACTCGTATACAGATGAATCCAAAGTCTGGAACAGGGTAAATAAGGTAAGAGGACGACAAACATATTCACTCCCTTTGGTAAGCACACAGGGCGACAGCTTGGAAGACCAAGCGAACCTCCTGGGCGCACATTTTCAACTAGTCTCCAGCTCATCGCACTATTCCGAAACGTTTAAACGATACAAAGCCAGAATAGAAGGACAGAAGCTGGAACGAAAATGCAAAAAACATGAGCCATATAACGAGCCATTAAGATTAGCTGAGCTACAGGCATCACTAAACTGCTGCAATAATTCTGCTCCAGGAGCTGACCGTGTAATATATGAAATGCTGAAGCACCTTCCCCATGAAACACAGAAAACCCTCCTTTCCCTCTACAACACTGTATGGTCTTCCGGTGAGATCCCGTCTGCCTGGAAAGAGGCCATAGTGATCCCTATCCTGAAACAGGGCAAGGATCCATCGTCTGTTTCGAGTTACCGGCCTATAGCACTAACTAGCTGTCTCTGCAATGTCTTCGAAAAAAAAGATAAACCGTCGCCTACTACATTTCCTAGAATCAAACAAACTACTTGACCCATACCAGTGCGGTTTTCGCGAGGGTCGATCCACCACTGACCATTTGATACGTATTGAGGCGCAGATACGCGAAGCTTTTGTTCACAAACAGTTCTTTCTGTCTGTATTCCTAGACATGGAAAAGGCCTACGACACCACATGGCGGTTTGGGATACTGAGAGACCTCTCCCACTTTGGTATACGTGGTAATATGCTAAATGTGATTGAAAGTTATCTGCTGAATCGCACATTCCGTGTTCGAGTTGGCAATGCTTTATCGCGACCTTTTGTGCAGGAAACCGGAGTGCCGCAGGGTGGGGTGCTCAGTTGGACTCTCTTTATTATAAAAATGAATTCCTTGCGTCTATGCATCCCACGCAACATGTTCTATTCAACGTACGTCGATGATGTACAGATTGGATTTAAATCGTGCAACCTTGCCATCTGTGAGCGGCAGGTTCAGCTTGGTCTGAACAAGGTGGCTAAATGGGCAGACGAGAATGGGTTCTGCCTAAATCCACAAAAGAGCACCTGCGTCCTTTTTTCTCGAAAGAGAGGACTGTACCCCGACCCCGACATTCACCTGCAAGGACAGAGTCTACCGGTAAAAACGGAACATAAATTCTTGGGCATAATTCTTGACACAAAGCTGACATTCATACCACACCTAAAATATCTAAAAAACAAGTGCATGAAAACAATGAATATTTTAAAAGTGTTGTCACACACTACATGGGGTAGCGACAAAAATGTCTCTTAAACGTGTACAAAAGCCTCATACGAACACGCCTAGACTACGGGGCCATAATTTATCAGTCAGCCACCGCAACCGCGTTGAAGATGCTGGACCCCATCCACCATCTAGGTATTCGCTTGTCTACAGGTGCCTTTAGGACAAGCCCTGTAGAAAGCCTTTACGTGGAATCCAATGAGTGGTCCCTCCACTTGCAGAGGACCTACACAGCTTTCATATATTTCCTTAGAGTGAACGCAAACAGTGAACATCCTTCATATTCCACCGTAAATGATTTGTCCAGCTCCCACCTCTTTCATAACCGCCCTGCAGTAAGAGAGCCCTTCTCGTTGCGTGTGAGAAGTCTGGCTGAGGAAATGGATGTCCCACTTTTTGAACATCGTCTAATGACACCCACTATACAGGTCGCACCGTGGCAGTGGCAGATTGTAGAGTGTGATTTGTCCTTTTTACATGTTACGAAGCACGCCCCCGTTGCACACATTCGAATGCACTTCCTTGAACTGCAGCATAAATACTCCTGTCCGGAATTTTACACCGGTGCATCAAAGTCTCATGCTGGCGTCTCTTATGCAGCGGTTGGCCCATCATTTTCAGGTGCCGACGCCCTGCACCCACAAACGAGCATTTTTACAGCAGAGGCTTATGCAATACTGTCGGCTCTTAAACATATCAAGGACTCGAAAACACCCAAAGCAATCATCTACACAGACTCGCTAAGCGTAGTAAAAGCTTTAAAATCTCTTAAAAGGCACAAAAATCCCGTAATAGTATCGCTTTATTCATTCATATGTAGTATTTATGCGTCTGGGCAGCATGTTGTGGTGTGCTGGGTGCCAGGACACCGAGACATCGAGGGAAATGTACTGGCAGACCAGCTTGCCACATCCGTCGAGGCAAAAGCTGGCAACACATCTATGCCCGTCCCTGTTCATGATATGAAGCCATATCTACGCAAGAGACTTCGAGTCCATTGGCAGCGTTTGTGGGACGGCCAGACTCATAACAAGCTCCATTTAATTAAGCCCCATTTAGGAAACTGGCCATCGACCACGAAATCTAGAAGAAATGATGTCCTATTCTGTAGGCTCAGAATAGGACACACTTAGAGCACGCATAATTACCTGCTGTCTGGAGAGGCGAACCCCCAACCTGTACTAGATGCGGGGAAGCACTTACTGTACTTCACATCCTAGTACAGTGTCCATTAATAGAACCTGAAAGAAAAAAGCACTTTGTTCAAGCTTTTAAAGAGAATATACCACTTCACCCAGCTATGTTTTTACATAATGACCCGATATTTCCGCACGATTCAGTTTTAGCCTTTTTAAACGACCTCGACATTTTGCAAGTTCTTCGCCCGAAAGATTCGTAGCGGCATCCTCTTCCAGAGGACGCTGCTGCGACAGCATAATTGGATTGCACTCTCCTCCAGGCCCTTGCTTCTAAGGGTCTCTGTGAGGCAGTAGTGCCTTGTATCTCTTACAACTTTTTTATACTATATTATATTCATTGCGCCCCTATCACGTCATTGTCATGATCTTAGTATTTTTGTCTTGTACGCACCTTTAGTGCGCAGGATTTTAGGCCCCTTTACAGCCACCCTACACATTCTCCACTGTCATTGATCATACCATTGCTCACTCAGTACACCACGTCTTGGCGCTCTTTGGCCATAGCTGGCCCTTGCGCCACAAAACAAGATATATCATCATGTCGCTACACGAGCACGATGTCATGTCCCCTCCTGTACAGCTGCTGCCATGGCAGTGGCAGCTGATTGACTGTGATCTGTGCTTCATTGAGGTTCCAAAGCATGCGCCGGTCGTACATATCCGTATGCACTTCCTCGAATTGCAGCACAAATACTCTTGCCCGCTTCAAAGTCACACAGTGGCGTGTCTTACGCGGCGGTTGGTCCATCCTTTTCGGCTGCGGGAGTTCTACACCCAAACACAACCATCTTTAGAGCGGAGGCCTACGCCATCCGGGCGGCGGTTAAACACCTCAAACAGTTAGACATACCCAAGGCAGTCATTTACACTGACTCTTTGAGCGTGTTGAAATGTTTAAACACTTCAAGTAGGCACAGAAACCCCGTAATTATAACTCTTTATTTCACCGTTTGCACCGCGTATGTGTCGAAGCAGCAAATTGTGCTCTGCTGGGTGCCAGGGCACCGGGAGATCGAAGGGGATGAATTGGCCGACAAGCTAGCCACATCCGTTCGCACAGACGCTGCCACTTCACCCATAGCCGTCCCTGTAATGGACCTAAATCCTTTCTCAAGAAAAAGGTCAGGGCCTACTGGCAAAGTCTGTGGGACGGAGAAACGAGCAAAATATTACACACTATCAAGCCTCATCTCGCTCATTGGCCACCAGAATCGAAGACACGCCGCACACAGGTTACACTTTGCAGACTCAGAATAGGACACACATACAGTACACATGCATACTTATTGTCCGGTGGCGATCCGTCTGTGTGATAAATGTGGCGAGCCACTCAGTGTACTTCACGGCCTCCTGCAGTGCCCTGAACTGGAGTCTCAGAGGAGTGAGTGAGTGAGTGAACTTTATTTCGTCCAGGATAGACACGAGTAAACTCGATGTCACCTGGCTAGGCCCACTCGGGGACCATCAGGTCAAACCTGACGGCCCTCTCGCGGGCCCTCTGGACTGCCAGGATTTGGGAGGTCTGATCTTGGGCCTTAATAAGCGTTATCATTTCCTCTTGAGTAAAAGGGGGACCGGCAGAGGCGCAGCGCCACAGGACATGCTCGAGTCCGCATAACCGCCACACTGGGGGCAGTCCGGGCTTGGGAACCGTTCGGGGTACATTGTGTGCAGAGCCGCAGGGCTCGGGTAAGTGCTTGTTTGTAGAAGTCTGAGAGTGACTGCCTTGGCCCTGCACAGCGATGAGTGCGGCAGAGGCAGGAGTCTTCTTGATACGTAATTGTGTTTGCTGATCTCGTTGTACGAGTAGAGAGGCTCGGGCCGCCCAGGAGAGGACGCATTACCCGGCGCACGGTCAGTCATACCTCTTGCAGCCGAGTGTGCCTCCTCGTTGGGGATGAGCGAGGCACCCTCAATATTTCCAAGGTGCGCAGGGAACCAGGCCAAGCAGTGATGTTTGAGGTCTTTAGCGTTTCGGATGATACGTAGAGCCTGGGGAGCCACCATTCCCATCTGAAAGGCCCTGATAGCGGTCTTGGAGTCTGAATAAATCGTGTCATCTACCCCGTCCGTCAATACAAGAGCAATGGCAACCTGTTCTGCAACGCTGGAACTAGAAGTGCGGATGGTAGCGCAGCTGATTATTTTCGAATCACAGTGGATGACCACTGAGGAGAAGGCTTCTTATTGAGCGTACGAAGCAGCGTCTACGATGCATGTTCGATCCTTGTCCAAGCGGGCACTGGCGAGCAGAGCTTTACCCCTGGCTCGTCTTCGTCCTTCATTGTAGGTCGGATGCATTTTCCGTGGCATCCGGTGTATGGTCAATGACCATACTGTTACATATAGGCACTGTTACACCTGTGGTGCTGATTTTGTTGTCGATGCACAAAAACAATGAAAGCTATTTTCTTAAATTCGACATTGCCAAACAAGTCAAAGACAAGCTTTCGCTCACCAAACTAAATTTTAAGTTGTTCCCTGGACAGTTATCATATGATGTAGGCGAGCTGACAAGCCAGGGTTACCACAACCTGCCATTGTCTACTCATGACATGTCAGTAACGTGAATTACAGACGATGTTCCTCTTTACGAGTCACCTGGGTACAGAATATAGCAGCTGCTTCTTGAAATAAATTGCACCAGAAAGTGAGAACAAAACACATGCTTCCAGCTGGGTTGCGGTTCGGACCCACAAAACCTAAAATGAATTCCTTTCTCAAGCCATTTGTTGAACAAATGATTATTCTTTACAGCAGTGGTTTTCCAGTGCCCAGACCTGAATAGAAATGTTCTAAAAGGTACGATTTTTTTCAGGGCCCTGTTGCGTCGACACAGTGGCCAGAGCCACGGTTATGAACATGAGCCAATTTAATGGTTTTTATGGCTGTGCATGGTGCATGCTTGTGGGACAAGTTGTTAGGAAAGGCAGCGGTCATGTCCGCGTGTACCTTGTTGTCTCTCCTTGACAAGCGCCCAAAACACATGAGACACTTTTGCAAAATGCTGCTAAAGCAGAGGCAACACTGCAAGCCAGATCTGGTGTCAAAGGTTCAAGCGTGATGTTCCATTTGGCATATTTTTTTCCATTTCCGGCAGGTTTCGTTGTTGACAGCATGCATGCTGTGTGCGCGGGCTTTCTTATGCACATAGCATGCATGTGGTTTGACAGCTCCAAGTTGTTTCCATACAGCCTTGGAGGCAAAATTGATGGAATCGACCAGTGGCTGCGTCTTTTGAAATCTATCTGGGAGATTTATAGGCTGCCGCACTCGCTTAAAGTCTGGAAGTACTGGAAAGCATCAGACGGGCGCGACTGGTTGTTGCTTTATTCTCCAGTAGTGTTGCATGAAATCCTGCAGAGTGTGCATTACAAGAATTTGTTGAAGTTTGCCAGGGTGATGAATTTTCTTCTTGCTGACGCAGTCGCTGCACAAAATCTGAAAGAAGCTCGCAGGACAACGTTATGAGTTTGTGAGGGAGTACCAAGATCTGTATGGAATAGCACATATGACATATAATGCCCACTTTTTATTACAACTTCCTGCATCAGTGGAAGTCTGGGGCCAATTATGGAGCTATTCAGCATATGCATTTGAAGGCATGAATGGGCAGCTCGTTCAACTTGTAAAAGGCACACGCTATGCTGGCTGGAAGTGGTTGAGAAGTTTGCTGTTGAAGCCGGCCGTTAGTCCGTTAGTCATCCACAAAAATGGTGGGCTCATCCTGGCGGTAGTGCAGAAAGGGTTCAAGGGCACATACCCCTGTGAACTAGTGAAGCTGAGCCTGGCTAAGTCTAGTTAAGCATGGTTGGGATTACTTAAGCTTGTCAGTCATCGATAGCCAATCAATAGCTAATCGATAATGGATCAACAATCAATAAATTCCGCAAAATGCTGGTAGTGCTTAGCCTAGTCCAAATACGAGGCCAATACCTTTCGACAGCCAATCGATAGCCAATCAATAGCTGATCGATCAATAATCAATAAATTCCGGATAATGCTGGGAATGATTGGTAGTGCTTAGCCTAGCCCAAAAGCCAGGACTAGCTAGGTGCCCATGAGCTCCGCTGTCTCTTTAGCATTGTGCCTCCAGTGCAAGCTACGCAAAATTTTGTTCTATCAATCCCATCATATGGGACGAATGTTCCCTTTCTGAGGATGCTCAGTCAAAGCACCTACTAATGCAGAACTTTTTAAGGGGTTAAAATCTGCTGAAGCACTCTGAAAAGCACTTGTTTTTTTTTCAGAAAGGGAGACACTTTCAACCGTGGCATCTCAAACAAACAAAAAAAAAACGTGTTAACTGACGATTTCCCCTACTGCAGGAAGGGCCTTGATAAGTCGCGCCGCCTTAACTCATTCGTGTGCATGAATAGTATGTTTGGCCAGATCGAGAATAATTTGGCAACTTCTCTAGAGGGAGATCAATCATGTGCATGTGTTCGGCGTGTTGTCTTTCGAATGTGCAAACTTCAGGTAGTAGGAGCATTTGTTGCCGATAACTTGAGTAGAGTCATCATACATGAAGTTTGAACGACGTCAGATGGAGTGGAGATGGTTTGTAAAAATCCACAAAAATTTATGTATGTTATTGCAGTCGTCGTCAAAGGCATTTGTGTGCTGTGTTGTCAGCAAGTACGTGTCTGAAGCAACATAACGATGTCCTTGCATGAGGAGGGAGGGAGCCAGAATTAATGAAAATTTTTATACTGAGGCGCCACGAAAGAAAATACTAAATGCCTTATTTAGAGCGCATACTGCACCGTTGCTAGCATCATTTTGCAAAGCAACATCCTTTCATAAACAACTGGTAGAATTTCAGAACAGTTTTGAATAACTGAAAAGGTGGCGGCACAAGTGCACCTCCGTCTAGTTCAAACCAAGTAAATTGTTCCATCACTGTGAATTAAGTACAAAAACGGCTGTTTATTTGTGCCACTGAAATATTTATTTTTAGTATTTTGCCATAGAAGCGACGCACGAAGTGGTATGTGTGTATTTATTTGTAGTTCTCTAACAATTCTTAGATTTTACCGTGTGTGACATGTCTGTACTCATAATGAACTTAGTTACCTTGCCTATGCACATAAATTTGATTTCAGTGTTTTGGCTACATCTTATGTTTGTTGAAAAATTAGTGTGCTCAGTTTGAAATCTTTACCTGAAGAGAGTAACTACAGGTGCATATTGTATTTACCTTAGCCGATAACATATTTCCTGAAGTGGACGCCAACTGAATGTGATGAAAAACAAGCGCGTCATAGCACCATTATTTCAGGGCACTGAAATAGTGGCGCAATCCCGTGGTTGTCTTTGTATTTCGCGGGATTGATTTAAAGGCAATTACAAGAAGCTCCATCAATGGTATTTAGTTGCAAACACTTCAGTCGGCAATTTTTAAATGTGATCTACAACTTTCGTATTGGCACTTTCTTGGTGAAGCCAATATTTAAGAAGTTAGGCAATTAGTTTATACTAATTAATTGACTGCAAAACGAAAAAAATACCACAGACTAGGACACGCTATGCTCAACACCACTGAGTTGGTTTGAGCCTCCTAGCACACTCAGTCGTTTTTAAAACATTGGCTATATTTAGCTGGGACAGCCTGTATATAAGACAGCCTGTATAATGACTCGTGGGTGACTGAAAGCGCAAAGCCATTTTTGTAAGGGATATCACACCGGGTCATAGAGTATCAATTGGCTACTCCTAGCGCCTTGAAGATGTTGGATCCTGTCCATCACGTAGGTATCTGCCTGGCGACTGGTGCCTTCAGGACAAGTCCTGTAGAGAGTCTCTACGTTGAAGCTAAGGAATGGTCAGTCTGTCTTCAGAAGTCATATTCCAGTTTCATCATGTACTTCCTGAAAGTGAACGCAAATTTCGACCATCCCTCTTACGTTACCGTAAACGACGTCACATCTGCAATGCTGTTTAATATTCGACCTGCAACTACCGAAGCATTCTATCTGCACTCAAGAAAACTTTCTGGGAAATGGGAGTTTCAATTCTTGTGCATAGCCTGATGGTCCGAGCGAAGCCATTGGCGCCGTGGCAGTGGCGGCTGATAGAATGTAATACATTGTTCGTAGAGATGACAAAACACGCTGCAGAGGCACGCATTCGAATGCATTTCCTAGAACTTCAGTAGAAGTACTCGTCCATAGAGTTCTACAGCAGTGCTTCTAAGTCACATGCCGGCGTGCTTTATGGAATAATCGGTCCACCCTTCTCGGAATCCGATGCCGTGCACCCGGAAACAAGTATCTATACGGCTGAAGCCTATACAATGTTGTCTGCTGGGAAACATAACGAAATTAAAAAAATAATAATTTAATCTACAGGCTGTATAAGCGTTGTACGTAAACACAGAAACCCTGTATTAGTGAGCTTTATTCCGTTCTTTGCACAACGTATATGTACAACCAGCATGTCGTTATATGCTGCGTGCCTGGGCATAAGGACACCGAGGGTAACATGCTAGCTCGCCAAATAGCCACATCAGTTGCATCGCAAGCTATCAATGCTACCGCTGGTGTCGCTGTCTTTCGTACGAAAGAAACTGAGAAGCCACAGGCAGCACTTCTTGGACGATGAAACGAATAATAATCGTCACGTAATTAATCCACAGTTAGGTTCCTGGCCCTCCACAACGAAAACATTACAATCTCATGTAATATTTTGTCGATTCAGGATAGGACACACATATGGCACGCATAGTTTTTTGCTGACTGGTAATTAACCTCCGGCATGTGGTAGATGTGGTGAGAGGCTCACTGTCCTCGACGTCCTCTCGGAGTGTCGGCAAGCCCAAACAGAGAGAAAGAACCATTTTCCTCTAGCATACCACTATCATGTCTCTCTCCATCCCATTATGTTTCTTTGCGAAGAACCGCTTTTTAGTACCAAAGCAGTCTTAGGTTTCTTGAATGACGTCGTATTACATGTAATTAGCCGGAGATATAGGTAGCACATCCTTTCGCCAGAGGATGCTGCTGCGATAGTGTTTAGTATAGCACATGCCTCCAGGCTTTTATGTTTCAAGGGCTCTGTTTAGGCGGTTGTGCTTCATGCCAATTTTCGCATCCGACATATTTTGTATATTGTAACACTTATTCGCAATGCATATTTTATGCTCATAGCACACGTCATTAGTCATTGCCTTGATGTTATTACACGTAGATCTTATGCACTTTACATCTACTATTTTTAGGCCCCCTTACAGCCACGTTATATCCACCACTCGTAATTCATCAATTCGAACTCATTAACACTGGCCTGGCGCTCTTTGGGCAAACTTGGCCCTGGCGCCACAAAGCACTACATTCATCATCTTCAGTGTCATGGTTTTTATTGCGATAGCAATTATATGGACACTCAAAAGCAGATTTCTGCCGTCGCCGTCGCCGTGAGGTTCCGTATGACGTCAATGGAGATGAAATCGTCGCCGATATGATAAGTGGTTCTTGAGGGAAAGGGAAAGGTTGGCGCTATCTTCTGCAGCCCTTGAGGGAGCACGGCTCAGCGCCAAACGTCGCCGCGCGCCGAACGCTGTATGTGCGAGTGAAAGGGCGCGAGGGACGCACGCTTTCACGGGGAGCGAACGCACGTCGGAGAGCAAACGCGCGTTCTGCGCCGTGCTCCCTGAAGGGCTGACGAATTAAGCGTCTCTTTCCTCCTTTACAATCGCCATAAATAAAGAGCAAACGCGACTTCCGTCACGCGAAAGGCCGTGGAGGGGGGGGGGGGGGGGAGGGAAGGAAGGCGACGTTTAGCTGCGGCACCAAGTGCCTATTTATATCAGAGGCTCCGGCAACAGTCACCAACGCCGCACGCATTTTGAGCGAACGCGGGCAAAACGCCGACGGCGTCGACAACAGTTCTGCGTGTTGCCGGTGCTGCTGCATGTCCAAGTTTATACAGCTGATAAAGCTAATATCATTACTCCGTATAGCTCTCTACAAATTTGCTATCGCAATTGATGCTTCGCCTTTCAGGTGAAACTGCGACAACTTTTTTTTTGTACTGAAGAGTTTGCGGACACATGTAACAGGGACTTGGCCCCTGTTACAACAAAGCCTTTATGGGAAGTTGCTTCCACAACGGTTGTCATACGGTGGCATTCGAGAGAGAGAGAGACAAAGTTTATTTCGACGACTCCTAGTCTGAGTCATTGGTGCATTAGAGAGTTTTAGACTACGGTGCCCAGGCGTTGGGAGACGCAGATCGCTGCGCGTACACTAGAACGCGAAGCAAGCACAAATAATCTAAAAGGCTCACAACTGAGTTAGCGTCGCCCTTTGTAAAGCTCTCTGTTGAAAGTCCACGGCAGCTTGCGGCGCCATGGTCTGTATTAAACGTCACTCAAAGAACAGCAGCAACGCAGCCTGCGTCGTAGCCACGTAGTGGCCGTATGATTAGGGAGTCGATGTGAACGCGCTGACGGACTCGGCCATGTCCCCAAAAACAGCAAGAAACAGACTACCAGACCGTCCGCAGCTCTATCAGACAGTCGGAAGGCGCAGCCAGATACCGGCATTGGTGGAGTCGGCGCCGCGCAAGGAACAGGGTCGGGTATAGCAAATTGCATCGTATATGTATATAGAAATATTTTGAATGTTTAGGGTAGTCTTTGTGAAGTAGCAAAAACATACCCTTAGTACTTACCAAGGGTGCGAGAACTCTCTTTTTATGCACGAGTTGCTCGGACTTGCATACCGCTCAATAATATTTGTTTGAAATGACTTGCAAGCTGATTCATCATATAAATCAGAGCACCATTCAGTTTACGCAGTAAACAAATATTTCAGGCAATAACCGCTGCTTGTGCGAGCAGATCTATAGCAGCAAGCGTACCGGGATCGTTCGGAAGTGGCAGCTTACCCCCATCGGCAAGCATCAGCAGCTCGGATAATTCTAGGTACTGTTATGGGCATTGTAAAATTGCGCCATATTGTAGAATTCTGTCATCAACATCATCATCATCATCATCAGCCTATATATTTATGTCCACTGCAGGACGAAGGCCTCTCCCTGAGATCTCCAATTACCCCTATCTTGTGCTAGCGTATTCCAACTTGCGCCTGCGAATTTCCTAACTTCATCATCCCACCTGGTTTTCTGCCGTCCTCGACTGCGCTTCCCTTCTCTTGGTATCCATTCTGTAACCCTAATGGTCCACCGTTTATCCATCCTACGCATTACATGGCCTGCCCAGCTCCATTTCTTCCCCTTAATGTCAACTAGAATATCGTCTATCCCCGTTTGTTCTCTGATCCACACCGCTCTCTTCCTGTCTCTTAACGTTACTCCTAAGATTTTCCGTTCAATCGCTCTTTGTGCGGTCCTTAGCTTGTTCTCGGGCTTCTTTGTTAACCTCCAGGTTTCTTCCCCATATGTTAGCACCGGTAGAATGCAATGATTGTACACTTTTCTTTTCAACGACAGTGGTAAGATCCCAGTCAGGATTTGGCAATGCCTGCCGTATGCACTCCAACCCAATTTTATTCTTCTGTAAATTGACCTAGATAAATGTACTCCTTTACAGACTCTAGAGGCTGACTGGCCATCATGAATTCTTGTTCCCTTTCCAGGCGATTGAACATTATCTGAATTCTGTAATTGCGGCATTTTAAGCCAACAAGACAGGCCGAGAAGGATGCTACGGCCTCTCAGATTGGCCGTAAATGCCACCATTAGCAAATTCGAAAAATCCGGCGCACGTTGACAATGTCCAAAATATAAATCTCGCACAACTAACTCGTACGGACAGTGAAAGAATGATGTGATCGTTGCAGCACGGCGAGTGAAGCATGAGGGCACGTGTGCTTTATTATTATTATTATTATTATTATTATTATTATTATTATTATTATTATTATTATTATTCTGTGTTTGTTGCTGATTGGCAGGCTGCTGGCGTGATACACTCCTGTGTTGCATTCATTGTTTAGCATTCATGAGTTCGTATCAGTTAGCGCCGTTTCACTCTTTGCCGTGTACAGATGGCATGTGTCCACGAGCAGCAGAACACGCAGAGACCATGTATTTTTATTGAGCCGACGTGTTTGCTTTCCATGGTGGCTACAAGGGCGTTTTAATTTGCTGGGGCGTAAGACGCTATCAACGCCGGGTCGATCTGAAACTTGGATGTTTCCAGCCATATTGGCAGGGGCATGGAAATGCCGGGCCGTCTCCTAAACCTCACGGACGAGCGTACATCATCATCCGCTATGTTTTCCGTTTGAATGTGCTGGCGATTTAGGTAACAATAGGTAATGCTCATTAACGCTCAGTATAAAGCGACCAGCGGCGTGCACGGAAACAGGTAATGTCCGGTGACAACGCTCAGCATTCAGAGAGAGTGTTGCAAGCAGTAAGTAGTGCCGGAGCTGCCGGCGCTGGTGCTACGCGTTGGCTTCATACAACCCCGCTCACTATTAGCACTGTATAGTACCACCATTCGACGTAGCGCGTTTTTTTTTTGTCCAGTTTTGATTTCATTCGGTGCAATTCCCACTCGATTTGGCAGAAGTCTCTGCACTGGCGCCGTAGCGTCGGTCGTGGTTGCGGCTGTGGCGTGCCGGTGGTGGCGTTCCGACAGGCTCGTCTCATTTAGCCCGCCTCCCTCGGCCGGCGTCTTGTTCGCCTGAGCGTGCGTCTGTTCCCCGAACAGAGCGTCGCGCCAGTCGCGCTAGTTCAGGCCTGTGCGCGGCTGTTTCGCACGTGTGAACGCGCGACTCAACGACGAGAGCCCGCGATCTACGTGCGGCGCAGCAGCGGCTTCTGGACCCCCTTGGGGCTGGCTGTCTGCGCGGGCATCGCTCGGCCGGTGGCGACCGATGCGAGCGCCGATGACGAAGCGGACAGCGTCGAGTGCAGCGCAGTCAGCGTGGTCGAAGTGCTCCGTGGACGTCGCCGGCGATCGGCCCCCTTCCCACTCAGCCTGTCGCGTACCTGCGAGGACAGGGGGGATACCAAAACACTGTATAAACACAAATGCTATTCACATTCTGTATATAGCGAGACCACCCTCTTGGGGATACCATACTGTAGTTTAGATTTGTTGGGGAAAGGTAAAAAGACAAAAAAAAAAGAAAATGGCCATGACATGGGACGAACTATGGGAATACGGTTCGTGATGTGCTTTTATTTCATACGTCATGTTAGAGCAGCGTACTGAGAAACGTCCCATACACGGGCACCCTATGGCGCTTTCTTTCGGCAACGCTTTCTGTGCATATTAAAGGGGCAAAACATAGTATGCTCTGTATTAATAAATTACCCTTCTACGATACCCAAAGAGTCACGCTTAGCGCGAGAAGAGGCGTACTAAGACAGGAAAGACAAAAGCAATAGACCCGTGACGATGCCTTTGTTCCACCACATTTCCACCACCACACTTCCACCACCACTAGAACGGCCAAGTGATGCACAATACAATACGTTGACATTCGTGACGTCACAGGGACGTACACAGTAAATTTCGGCATGAAATTAATAAAAAATCGACTTTCACCACTTAATTTTCTGGAAATCAACCTATTCCCTGTAAATTAACAAATATAGAACACTTCATCAGTATGATTAAGCGTTTATCTGCAGTGTCCGTTTAACTACAGCGCGTAAGATTGATTTAATTTAGTTACATGTGTTTTAATTTCTAGAACGACGTTGAAAGGTGGGCCCCTTTCAG
Organism: Dermacentor silvarum; assembly: GCF_013339745.2. Classification (NCBI taxonomy): domain Eukaryota; kingdom Metazoa; phylum Arthropoda; class Arachnida; order Ixodida; family Ixodidae; genus Dermacentor; species Dermacentor silvarum. The sequence goes on along the minus strand of NC_051158.1, from coordinate 100,998,064 downwards.
GAATCATTTCAAGCGCGACACATAAGACATCAAACTTTTTTTTTTTTCGCAAAGAAAAGACGTAGCATTTTTAAACACACTGTGTGCGATTGTAGCACATCCTCGGTAAATGATTCCTGTTCAATAATCGACAAAACATAGAAGCACTTTTCTGGCGTGGTTGTTTCCATCCTGTTTACGGACCACACGGCGCCTGCCGCGTATAACCTTGCATTCAGAGTCGTTTTTTATCCGATGTTTCTTTTTTTTTTCGATGTCAATTATACGAACGCTCGATGCACATATTCGCTTTTGCCCTGCTGTTCTGTATCAACTCCAGGTTTGTAAAGATTGACTGGCCTGCGCGACCTACGTTGTTGGTCATGTGATTGCTGCGAGCGCGAGGGCAAACATTCGAGTGCGAGCCAGGAAGGGAGTTGGCGTTGACTTCATGCGTCCCGTCCCGTCTTCTCGTGGGCGCAGTGTTGTGGAGGTCACGTGATCGAGGCCAGGCTTTATGACGAGACGTTATTCCTCGTAATTTACTTGGGCATCGTGCGCACGCTTGAGTTGCGATATAGACATCCGGGGACTTTCGCTCCTCGAAATACGCCTTTCGCAGGGTATTACGGAGGTGTATAACACACTTTGCTCCGTTCGTCCCTAGCTGAGCACCGCTACGCGACAGCCGATAAATACTTTGGAATAAGCTATCTCTATGCTCGTGTCTCGTAGCGTTGCGTTAAAGAGCGTTGTGCCCATGACAGCGAGGTCCTCTGTTCATGTCGCGTGTTAGATTGACTTTCTTTTTCAATTTTATGCGTCATTACACATTTCAAATTTGCATTGTTTTTTTTTTATTTTATCCTACGGTTCACCATCAGGCCTGACACAGAGGGATCCCGCTAAGGGAATCGAAGTGACCGGGCGCGAAACGCTGTGTGGGCGGGGTTACGTAGGTAGATGTCACTTTAGGGGCCGCAGACCAATAAATGACGGTACGTTGTTACTGTGAATTCGTTTTATTGTAAAATATCAATTTGCAGGTTATACTGAAGTTCATGTTCATGGTTGGGCGAAGCATACGGAGAGCGGGCCCATGTGGTGCGTACTGTCAAGATCGCGTTCCATCGCTGGCGACCCAGGCACAGGCAGAGCGCCGAAGGTGCACTGCAAAGCAGCAAACCTTAAGTTGCGTGCGCCCCAGTGACACGGGTCAACCAGTGAGGATAAAGGACTGCCGCTTAGCCATTACTGATTCTGTATCGGCTGCTATGATCCCGTTTGGACGCAAGTTTAAGCGGCGGTTAAAAGGGCGGAGCAGAGAGCGTCGTCTTCAGTAGTACCCAGGCTAACGAACACTTGAAGCAAGTCCGCAGCAAACTATCCCCAGATCGCAAAAAAGTCTCCAGCAAGAATGCCCTGATCCAAGAATTCCCAAATTCATCGGCGTTCCAGTTACTTTCTCACCCTAACGGCGTTTTTATGCATTGAGGTAGGTGAAAACTTCATTTTTTGTCCGGCAAGTTAATAGGGTGGGCTTTATCCTGCCTAGGCGTCTGCCACGAGCCCTTGGGCTCTTGCGTCGTCGTCGGCCTGCTGGACTGCCCACACTTGATCTTCTGGGGCTGAGTTGAGCAGCACAGGACACCAACGCGCGCGGAGGCCTTCGAGAGAGGCTGTCTCCCCGTTGCTACTCGTCAGCCCTTGACATTCCCACAGCATATGTTCATAGGTTGATCTTGAGCCACATAACTTACATTCGTTTGTCTTGTATTTATCTGGATAAAGTACATTTCACATTACTGGATTACAGTATGTTCTTCTTTGTAACTGCCGTCACTGGACACACTGCGATTTATTTAGTTCTTGATGAGGTTGTGGATAAACACACCTCTGCATTTTTTAAGCACACAGGTAATTGGAACGCCTAAACATTTCTACGCAAAGTTCGGCAATTAATATCTCGAAACTGATGTCACCCTGAGAATTAATTCCAACTGAATGCGCCTTACGAACTCCACAGCTAAAATTTGCAAATTGCAATATGGGCCATAAGGTAATTAGTTAAAGACTTAATTAGTCAATGTTTGGTTAATTAGTCTAGTACGCATTTCAATTTTTTGTGCAAGTAACGTGCGCCTCTTCGAGTTGACCAGCTCGTGAACTAAAATTGTGCTATCTGCCACAAGCAACCTCTAAAAATTTCTGACAGTTTTCGCTGAAACACCCGATATATGCGCTGCAGTACACGACAGAAGTTTCACAAGCATATCGCGAGAAAATGCGCACACTGCAGTTGCCAAAGTGCTCCCGAACAATGGGTGCGTCGATTAAAACCTACCGGTACCCAAACGCACTGAGCGGAGTACACCGAAAGTAAGGTCACGCGCTCTTTTGACGACTTCTTTTCGAGAGAGAAAAGGTGAGAGGAATTACTTCACCGAGAGTCGGCTTGCGAAGATTTTCTGTGTGACGTCATGTTCTAGCCTAGCTTATTTCATTCTTTCGTGACCGGATGTCACTTTAAATATGCGCTGCTTGACAGATGCGCCTATCGTAAGAACGGAGAACACTGCGTATGACTTCTTTCGTAGCATTGCAACGACATTTCGTTAACACCCGAAGTTTGATTTTAACGTGAGAGAGTTAACTCGTAGCCCGAAGTCTTTAGTTGTGAATAGTTCAGAAAACCATTTACTAAAGCTGGATTCATACGATGCGAAGGATCACCGATTAAGTGCACAGAAGACTCACTTGTAAAGAGAAGCTTTATTTATTTTCTTCTTTCTGGGGTTTTACCTGCCAAAACCAGTTCTGATTATGAGGAACGCCGTAGTGGAGGGCTCCGGATTAATATCGACCACCTGGGGTTCTTTAACGTGCCCTACAACGCAAGCACACGGGCGTTTTTGCATGTCGCCTCCATCGAAATGCAGCCGCCGCAGCCAGCTTTATTTATGTGAACACTTTCTGTGACGTGTTAGCAGCAGGCAACTGTGACGTGGCATGACTGCAACGAATGGCGCAGCTCGACTAGCACTCCGCTGCGTCAGGCTTATCCACTGGCTCAACCGGCACTACGTCCCGTCGTAGAATCCAGCTTAGTTCATTAAATTCCTAAACGAGATAGCTTGTTTCACTCAAACATTTCATTGCATTTTGTGCAGACGCACTCTCCATTTCCGAAAAAAAAATTGAAGTCGTTCTTATTTATTTCTACGTGGAATGGTGTTTAAGATTTCTGGGTTGAATTGGTACATTTTTACGACGTTGAAATTCTTCATTGTGACCTTGATTTGGGATCTTGAGTGAGATGTTTTTTGTTGTCGTGTTAAAACAATTTAAGGTATGAGGCCAAGTGCTGGGGAAAAAAGTTTAAAAAAGGATAAACAATACAAATTATTGGACTACATCATAAAGCACACTTTTTTAGGCCCATGTGAGCGTTTTAAAGTTTGCATTATTTTTTCAATATTTTTATTATTTGAAAAATTTCATTAAATGTGGGTCTCACGCCAACAGTCATAACTCTAATTTAACTCGATAAAAAAACACAATTTTTGGCAGTGATATAGGAGAGGCTTTGATCTGTGCAATGAACCAAAATTATTGAGATCAGATCAATTATCGAAGCATAGTGATGAAATAACCAAAAACATGTGTGCTTCCAATGGGTGCGCCTTGGTGTAAACGGCCTCCATATCAAAACTTGGGGCACGATTTTACTTGCTGAGGTTCATTGCACACCCAATAACGTGAGAAAGAATTGTGCCAAGTTTCACAAAAAAATCTTTATTAGGGAAAAAGTTATGAATGTTTGCGTTTGAAGAAATCGTAAAAAGATGAGTTCTGAGAAAATCAACAAAAAGATTTCAAAGCATAGCGCTTACATAAGATGATCAGGAGAGCTAAAATCCCCTATATTTGTAGCCAGTTTTGTCTTGGGTCTTGCCCTTGTCTGATTTTGCTCGTGTTGCACCTCGGCTTCCTTTTTTTTTCTAGCCTGCTTTTCAGTATTACAGGTATTTGCTGTACGTCTCCAGGTCCGTCGCCTTGTACTGATTGCCAACAAACTTTAATTTTGTGCGTCTTTGCGCTCTAAACTTCCCCATTCTGTGGCTGCCAGTAAGAAAAAGTAAGCGACATAGAGTAAACACATCCATCACACGATCCGGTTGTCCTTTAGCGCGCGTGCCGCCTCCATAACGTAAACAACACGTGCAAAAGATTGCACGTCCACCTGGTGAGGTGTTTATTATTTTAATTGATAAATAAAATGTTGAAAATGCTATTATGGCATCGCTACACTTTTTACGTGATACGATTCTTAAATAACCAGCAAATAACTGCAAACCAGGGCATTTTTTCTGTTCCACAGAAAACTGGCACTTTCAGTTTCGGTTTCGTAGACGCCGGGTGGGTTTACATTTTTTTATGTATCTTTTGAAAGAAACTGCGTAGGAAGATACTTTTTTCAGCAAAATGATGTAGAATAAATTCCTCATCTAACAAAACAGAAAACAAAAAATTGACATTTTGAAAAAAAATTACAATTTTCACTTGGCCTCACACCTTAAAGTGCCACCAATTTGAGCGGGACGCTATATATAGCATGATCTTACAGGCGGTCAAACTCCGTTTCTTGGTGTAATACTGCTTGGCGTGCAGGAAAACGGGACACAGGAAGATGAGTCTACCGCATACGTGCACAAGACTAGCGCGATATAAAGCAAAGAATAATTCTAAAAATTGTCCTTGCTAAATGTTTCGGAGAAATAAATTCTCGGAAATAGGAATTATAAAATGGTCGGCATGCTAACTTGAATACTTTCATCGTGAGCTTCCTTGGAGCTTTGGAACAGGTCAGACTAACGCGAATAGAGACATCCTTGTAACTACGTGTGTAATAAGAGGTCATGTGACAAACGATATCGCCATGTTAAACAAATTACTCGTGACCGCGAGCGTTGAATGATTAATTTATTGTGTATGTACTAAACATGCTCGTAGAAAGCATTTTACAAAATAAACTTTTGATCTAGCGAGTAACAAAAGAAAAAAAGAAGAAAACTAATCGCGAACTCCACCGTGGAATCAAGCCAGTGTTCTTTCATTCTTACAAACTGTAGTTCCCGCTGTATTTGCAGTGAGAAAAAATTTCTTTTTTTTTTCTCCGAGCAATGCAAACAACAGTCCCCTAACACTCGTACACAGCTCACCCACTGCATTGTTGTGCTGAAAGCATTGCAGCTTCCACTGACGTGCAAAGCTTACCTTGCAGGAGTCGGGAAAAAAAAATAAGCAACCACTCCTCTCCCAAGATGCGTGTAAAGCAGCTTGCGGTGCGAGCACGCCTATTTTTTCCCCGCTAGAATAAATATGCAGTGTTAAAGACTGACGCGCGAACCGTTACAACATTCATTCGCTCGCACTGCATAGCGGAAACAGTCACGTCAGCTGGTGCTTTTTTTTTTTAAGCGACGCTTTCTTGGCCTCCTGCTTGCTGCCTTGCCAAGTGTACGACTTGCGCCACTGTGAATGTGCAAGTGAGCATGTGCCACCGGGAACATCCTTTGCCAGTCTGCAAGATTAACTGCATGCCACTGGCTAGGTGCTCGCATAGACAAGCAGACGAGCCCTGAAGTAAGCAACAAAAGTAGCCGAGTGTGGAGAAGTGATCAAAATTGGACATGACGTGCGTCATGTGAGGTGCCTTGAGCTTTGTCGAAGTGTAGAGGAATTGAAGACATTGCATGAAAGGTCAAAGAAAACATCTCTTACCACCAGTTGACTTAATGCGTGGGAGCCGCCTGAGTTTATTATTGTTATTATTATTATTATTATTATTATTATTATTATTATTATTATTATTATTATTATTATTATTATTATTATTATTATCGAGGTGCAACATCTTCAAAATAGTCAGAGTGGTCGCATGTTAAAATGGATGTAACAAAAATATAGCTTCTATCTTTGTAACAAAACTACCTACACATCTTACTTTGGAATCATTGTGTAGATGGAAGAAATCACTACTCGAACATACACATCTATGCCAACCTGCGACCTCGAAATTAGGGAGATTCGCCCGAAAGAGGAACGAGGGGTGCGTTAAAATAAAGAAAAAGAAAGATGAGACATCTTTCTTTTTTTTTCTGGGCCGCAGGAACGTCAGAAACAGCTGTGAATGGCTGCCAGTGCAATTATTAGACGCCCAGGTAGCTCGTAGTGTTACCGGGGACGGCATGTGCGCGTCCGCGTACATTAAACACAACACGTGCACCCGTGAGCAAAAGTATACGGACCACAGGGTCGCTTGAAAAAACTGAATTTCTTCGTAATCAACAAAATTAAACTTTAATTGACTTAAAAATCGGCTTTATCGCGCAGCCCCTGGTCCGTATACCTTTGTTCACGGGTGCACAATGTCACGTAACGGTGACCCGGCCGTTTCCAATTTTTATATGCTTCGCCGCACAACAAGGCCCCATAGCGGGGAAGTTGACTTAAGAAAACCGGCCACCATGCAATCTAAATTATAGCGTTGCCTCAAGCACCATCCTCAACGCATGTCTTGATCTAAAGCGGACTGATTTATGCCGAATGTGGCCAGACTCCTCGAACGCCAAAGCGGGACGGGAGAGCGGAGGGGGGGGGGTATATACGTGATTCAACATTTATTGCAAGTTCTATTAATCTGAAGGGATAGTCTTCCAAACTCTGCAGTAAACTTGCACTGGCGTAGCGGCATACTCCACGTGCTTCCACCGCATGCGCAACAAGAAAGACGGCATGGAGACGGTGTGGTCATTGCGGTTTGGCTTGGTTACGACTCGTTAGCCAACACACTGAGAAGTCCGTTGCAGCTGGATGAAAAAAAAATACAAGCCCGAATTGGTCGTGCAGTTTTAGAACGTTTCGGAAGGCAAACAGCTTTCTTGCCCTCGCGCGACTGAACAGAATCGCGCTTTCGTCAGCAAATTCGTCATTCTGACCAATAACTAAATAACTAACCGGACGATTCGCTTTCCGAACCGTTATAACATCGCAGGGGCTGAGACCTGAATTCCGGCAGTGTTTCGCTCTGCCGCCCGCCTCTCGAGCCTTTCTCAATCTGATTTCGGGACATCTGGGCGTCCGGAGAAGTCAAAGCGAGACAAAACACCGTACCACACGTAAATCGCGGGACAGCGGCGATAAAAGCGGGGAGTCTGGTGTGGTTATGCTTGCCCTGCCTACACACAAGTGGCTTGAATCTGACTTCTGGCGCATAATGGCAATAATTATGCGGCTAAGCTGCATTGAACGTTTTTACAGCGAAGCTGTTAAGGGCTAGTTCCCCCATGATCGTGTCCGCGTGTAGAAAAAAACACTAATCAGCATTTCGGACCATAATAATCATACTCAGCATTTCCGCTCCATGTGCGTAGCGGTGTGGCTCCATGTGCGTGGCGGATTGCCGCCAGTTGTGCCTTAGCACAGGTGTCAAAACGGATGACTAACATAACTGATAGGTCATGACATCAATAACATCACATGTTCGTCAGTTACGTTACGATTAACGATAATAAGATCACGTGTGGCGCATACCCGCATTGGATATGCGGGTATGAGCCAGGGACAAGAAAGAAGGAAGGAAAGCAAGAAATAACATGTGGCTCATAACCCCGTTGGATATGCGGGTATGAGCCATGGACAAGAAAGAAGGAAGGAAAGCAAGAAATCACATGTGGCTCATAACCGCGTTGGATATGCGGGTATGAGCCATGGACAGAAAGAAGGAAGGAAAGCAAAAATCACATGTGGCTCATAACCGCGTTGGATATGCGGGTATGAGCCATGGACAAGAAAGAAGGAAGGAAAGCAAGAAATCACATGTGGCTCATAACCGCGTTGGATATGCGGGTATGAGCCATGGACAAGAAAGAAGGAAGGAAAGCAAGAAATCACATGTGGCTCATAACCGCGTTGGATATGCGGGTATGAGCCAGGGACAAGAAAGAAGGAAGGAAAGCAAGAATCACATGTGGCTCATAACCGTGTTGGATATGCGGGTATGAGCCATGGACAAGAAAGAAGGAAGGAAAGAAAGAAATCACATGTGGCTCATAACCGCGTTGGATATGTGGGTATGAGCCGCTGAGAGCAGGAGCGGGAGAGATCTCACCGGATCCTGACGCTGCCGTCCAATGTGCCGCGGCTTTGAACGCTTGGGCTCATGCTAGTCTATGATGATGGGGCGGACTTGGCGCAGCAAACGCACTACGTGGCCATCGCGCCGGGCCAAAACAGGATGCCGGTGTCCTTGCTCTTTGACAAGCATGCCGAAGACGCTCAATATAATCAATAATGACAATATCTACACTATGGCAACATTCACTACAGCAGACCCACCATAGTCACAGCTTCGCTGGCTTCCATCTTCACAGTAGCGGAAGGGCTCTGAATTTTTCTTAATTAATAGAAACTTTAATAGAAACTTTATTGTAATGGAAAAGATATTAAGGAGGAGTGGTCGGAGCCTCTGAGTCCAGGGCCCCACTGGCCTCTGCCGCCTGCCTGACCTGGCTAATTAAAGACTTTTGTCTTGCCAGGTCGGAGCGGGCGAGCTGTGCCTCATGCAATTAGTTTTCGATATCTGTTTTGTCTGTGCCTCGGTTGATGTATACTGTAAAACTAGTGTGATTAGTGTAATGATTACTCTAAAAATTCCTAAAGATGCCCGCGAATACATGCAAAACTGCCGCGCGATGGCCACCCAAAGCAGTTTGCGTGTATTCGTGGGCATATTTCACACTCGGAAAACCACTTTTATGTAGCGTGTTTTGAGCAACATAAAGCTGTATCGGGAGTTTCTCATGTTGCTTTACATTCTTCTCATTGACACTTTTCCATCTATCATAATTGAGAAGTTGATTAATTAATTAGGACTAATAATGTAATTAGGTGGAATGCAAAAATAATCTGAGTATCTCCAAGCGACGCCAAACAACATTACCTTGGTTCTATCCAGGTGCGTGGCATTTGCATATTTTTTGAGTTTGGCTAAAGTTAAGTGAAACACCCTGTGCATATAGTGCTACAGACGGCGGTTTCACTTCGCTTCTCCAAGAGGCAGGACGTGTGTCGAGTGAGCTCTTGCACAACACCTTGTAATGCAGTGAGCACGGTTCAAAACCATGGATCCGGGACCTCAGAGTAGTGCGACGTAATTGCTCACGCATTTTTCTCGTATTTGCCGCTAAATCGCCACTGAATTTTATCAGAGCACGATTATTTATTCGTACATATATTTTGGATTCATTGCATATACGGACACACTCGGTTAGCAGCGTCACCAACTTTATAGAACGAATTATTTGCGCCAACTAAAAGTTTGGTATCCATTACGTGAACATATCATGATTACACCGTATAAGACATTCGCGCAGACACTCCTCCCAGCTACAGTAGAGAGCTTGTTCACAGCTTCCCTACACAACAAAGTATGCGTAAGTTCAACAAAAAGTGGATATATTCAGTAATTACGGAATATTTAGTACGTTTCGCTATGTTCTCGCATTTCCTTTTTTCTTTGGCTTCAGCGTTAGTTTTTTTTTTTTTTTTTTACACGATCTAAGGTAGGTGCTTACCATACGCAGAACGCTCCTCTTGAAGGTGAAGGCGAGGAATATGAATGCTCCCTGGAGGCTGCACAGCACGATGAACGGGTACCACAGTGCTTGCACACCGGTCAAGGCAGCCGCGAAGCCAAACACCCACGTGAGCCCGAACACCACGGCCAGCTTGACGTAGAGCGCCAGACGACCCCGCTCCATGCTGGCGCCGCTGCCCCCTCCACTGGACACGGATCGTCGGGCTACCTTCGTCTGTGAGACAGCGTTAGGACATGCATAACGTGCTCGCGCTTTTATTGCGACTTTCTTCTCGCCATTGTAAGCCAGATCTCTTCGCAGCGAAACAGCACTCACTCGTATTAGAACGCGTCAATTGAAAGAACTGGCGCGATATGTTTGCGTGTCCCCCTGAATTAACCCTTACTTGGCCCGATAATTCTCTCCTGTTTCTTGAGGATCAAGAATCTTACCATTGCACTGTTGTTGCCGCGTTTACACCATTCTGTGCAGAGGACGCAATTGGACGCTATGGTATTTTTCGAGGCTACAAGCTCAGCGACCGTTTGTGGGCTGCGCCGCGCGCAATCCTGTTTAACTGCAGTGGACCATCAAATCTTATGTATACCCACACTATTGCCGCTCTGCCTTGCGCAGGGAAGCAAACGAGGTGCCACTTTGGCCGGACACTTTATTTGCCTATCGCAAATATGAAAACTATATAATAAAGACTTGGTAAAAAAATGCAGCAGATCCCAGTAGGAGTATAAACAGCGAAGCTTTGTGTGAGTGCATAAAGAGTCGAAACACGCACGCACCGCACGCACGCACGCACGCATCCTCACACACAAACACACAAGCTCGGGCACACACAAATTATACCGAGCCTTTTGTTAAGTGTAGTTGCTGAATAGTAGCGGGAGTACGACGGTCGCCTTGAAAGCACCCTGGTGTCAGAGGCAGCATGCACGCGCATGCGCACGTTACGCAGTGGGAATCCATTCTATCCGCAAAAAGCGTTTACTTCCTCATTACCGTGCAACCGTGGTTGCGTGAAGGCGAGCTTCTGGTTCTTTTTTTTCTTACCTCTGCGCCCGCGCTGCCACGTATGCGCGGTGGCGAGTGCCATCTGGTGGGGTTGCAAGGAACGTATCAGCGCGCGCGGTGCGCGTACTCCGCTGTTATTGGTGGTCTATCCGGTAAGGAAACAGCCATGCCACAGCCACAATCACGAAACCCGGCGAGGTTCGCAAAGAAAAGCTTCTGTTTTAAAAGATCTTCGCAACTACGCACAGAATACGCTTTATGCAAATTCAAGCGAAGCTTAACGTAACTGAGCTTTTAGCCAGTATACATACGCGTATCGCACAGCCAAGTATTGCTCCGCATTTAGTAAGCCCAAACGCACCTATGGCGAAATATAGCCTACTGAGAAGCACCAGTGCTAAGTAGACGAAAACGAAGAAAAGAATACACCAACAGAAGCGCCTGACTTTAGTTAAAAGGTTGATTTGACACCGACATGAATATATACAGAAGCGCCAACCTGACTACGATAAAAAGCCGTGCGCATGCGCGGCTCTTTATCGAACCAACCATGTGCAAAGAACCAACCGTGTGCAACAAAATTGGCGATTTCGCGTCGTTTTCAAATAAAACGTTGCTTGAGAGCAGCGCTTGTGATTATGATGATGGTCACTTTGGCTCGTACTCACACTGGGGCATTGGCCAAGAATCGCTGTCTGAACTTTTAAGTAATGTCTTTAAGATTTACATATGCAATTAAAAAAGGGGAAACAATATGGAAAAAGAGAAAACAAATCAATATGAAAGTAATCATTTAAAAATATATTGGTTTAGCTGATCGCATGAAAAGCACAAACGGCATCAAGGACTCCCTGGGGCTGAAGCCGAGAACTGATGCACCGAACGTTAGTATTATTTCTGATGTAAGATTAGCCTTAATTTAGCAAGTTGAATTTCTAGAAGCCTTTTTCTTAATACTGTATAGCGGCGACATATAAAAATAGTGATCTAGCGATTCTGTTTCCTGGCAGACTTGACACAGGGGCGATATCGCCAGACCAGTCCTGTGTAAATATAGATTGAAGGGGGGGGGGGGGGGTTAGGCGGCAGCGCAATCTGGTTATCACCACTTCTTATTGTCTTGATTGACACCACTGGATTTTCCACGGAAACTTTGGATGCTGATATTGAGACCATGTTATTGATTCATGGCATCTCTACGGATTGAATATTTTCGGTATCTAATCGCTGTTATGTGCCCCAACTACTGGAAGAACCGATATTATTGATCCACTCAGGGATGCTCGCGCTAATGAATCTGCTATTTTGTTTAAATTTGTGATTTTTGTGTTGTGATTCTCTTTTCTTCGTCCTCCACTAGTTAGCGCTGCTGCTTGTCGAGCATCAACTTCCACAATGGCGTCCAAGACTCGCAACTGCTGAAATATAGTCCTATAATAGCTTTTTCTGTCTAACTAGCAGTGTTTTTCGTAGCTATACGCCTTCGTCTTCTGTTACACCAGCTGCGGACGTACACTCGGGAGGACAGTAGAATCACCAGAACCGGCGTTGTTCCACCGCCTAAGATAGTCGCGAAGGCGCGCAGATAACCTTCTGACCGTCTTCGTCTTCCTTGATGCCCGTATGTGTATCACAGTACAGCACTTCTTTTCTACATATTATGGCGCACCACGCGCATGAACACGTGGACATGTATTGATTGCCTGTGCGGCCCTAAATATCTATGGACTTCGACCAAACTTCTTCATACTGTCTAATAGTAGCAGTATCAAGTTAGATAATTTTATGATTCTGGAATAATTTGTGTCTCTTGCTCTATACGAACGTTTAGGGCTATGTCGTTCATAATAAAGAGCCGGAAACATTACCATTGAAATTCATTCCCGTTCTCGGGGCGCCTGCTGCTGGCAATAGTGCTCGGAAAGCCTTAAGCGCCATGACACTGATGGTCAATTGGCCGCGTACTTATTTGCAGGTATCGGAGCTTAGTGTTAAAATTCAAAGAGTAATATCGGCACCGACGGATATTCGCGACGGATGACACAGTTGCTTTCTATAGAACACTAGCATACCTTTAAAATTCTCACAGGAACGTGCCGTACCACAAATCTTCTTTCTGGGTTTTGCGTGGCAAAACCAGTTCTGATTATGAGGCACGCCCTAGTGTAGGGCTCTGGATTAATTTTGACCAGCTGGGGTTCCTTAGCGTACGCTACAACGCAAGCACACGGGCGTTCTTGCGTTTCGCCTCCATCGCAATGCGGCCGACGCGGCCGGGATTCGATCCCGCGACCTCGTGCTCAGCAGCGCAACGCCTTAGCCAACTGAGCCACCGCGGCAGCTTCCATGCCACAAATCTTGTAGGATGTATTCTAACCTGCTAAAAGCTGCCCTCTAGCGTGAACTGCCTACAAACAGCAACATGTGCCAACGCAGCATGAATCATTTGCTTACCTGTTCAGTGGTGAGGTGAATACACGCGCCGTGAGGAGGAAGAATGCAGTGTTGGCCAGAAGCAGCAGGAGCACGGGCGCGCCAAAGAATGCGATCAGGCTGAGCGGTCGATTGATCCAGCAGTACGGCGTGCCGTACTAGGGCTCCACGCGGACTCCGGCTCGAGATACTGGAGCGTCGACGCCGCGGCCACGAGTACCGCCGGAGCGAGCCACGCGTACACGCCGAGTACGACAGAACGCGCTGGCGGCGCGCGAACTGCCGCTCACTCCCCTGCGGAACGTTCGTTGCACGTC
>NC_051158.1:100872480-100984568 GCF_013339745.2 Dermacentor silvarum | reverse complement strand
GACTTCAAGATCGTTGTGCGTCCACACCAAGGACTGCCCGTCAAAAACTTCACCAGCCCGCAACTAGCGGATGCAGTGACTGCGGCCTGCAATGGTCAAGTAAGCGGAGACCAGTTCCTACTCCGAATCAAACCCGGATCGAACATTTTTATTGTGTCAACGCCAAGCCAAGAAGTGGCGGACAAAATTCGCCGAATCGCTCAACTGAACTTGAATGACCGCGCGTACGCAGTAAACACATACGTGGCGACCAGCGAAGGAACGAATAAGGGGGTCATACATGGCCTCGAACCACGTACGCCCCCCGATACCCTCAAGGCCAATCTCCGAATACGAACGCAAGGAGTAGAAATACTTAACGCGCGCATGCTGGGCGACACGAAGACAGCCGTGATCACCTTTTACGGAGATATCACTCCGAGATACGTCTACTACAAAGGTGGGGAGCTCGCATGCTATCCTTACAAGAATACCACACAAGTATGTAAGATATGTCACGACATAGGTCATCGCTCGGACGTATGCCCTCAACCGGACATAGTGGTGTGCCACACGTGCGGAACGCAGAACCCAGCACCTGATCACGAATGCGCCCCCATATGCAAAGCATGCAGAGAAGGACATTTGACGGGAGACCGCGAATGCAAGAAAAGGCTAAAACCGACAAGCAACCGCTCACTCAAGACCGGAAAGCAACGACAATCCAGAATAGACGCAGCAAAGCAAAAACTGCCCGCGCCACCAAGGTGGTTCAGCTCCGAAGATGCCGAACGAAACTCATGGCCGACCCTCACCGACACACAACCAGACTCCCAGACAAGACATCGACTCAGGTCCAGATCCCGATCACGATCCAGTTCCAGGTCCAGATCTAGGTCAACAAGAAGACAAAACCCAGATCCTCCCACCTTCCAATCCTCTAGGGCCCCGAAACCCGAGACTCCCGGACACAGGGTGGAGGACTCGCAGAAATTCGACAAATCGAAGGTAAGCTGGGCGAGAGTGGTAACCCCTGCTGTTCCCATAACAGATAACCCAGAATATCAAAAAATTATAGCCGAGAACAAACTCCTAAGAGAGAGCCTGCAGGAAATCAAACGAGAGTTGGCGTCCCTAAAGCAACAACATTCTGCCACTTCTCAAAGCACCGCAAAAGCGGGCACGGCAACGACATCCCCGGCACCGGCATCAAAAGCTCAGACTCCGATAGAAAACGTGCTGGCGCAAATCTCGCAACAAATGCAAAGTATGCAGAATTTCCAACAGCAGTTATACGCAGAATTCCAAAACCTTAAAAGCTATGTAGACGAATCAATCTCAAGCTTCAAACAAACAGTGCGTAAACGTACGAGTGGAAGCCCGGGCGCCCCATCGAGCAGACGGCCGCGTCAACTGAATACAACAGAAAGCGAGAACAATGGCGAGTAGCCTAACATGCACATCAGACCGACTCGAACTATGGCACTGGAATTGCCGCACTTTCAACAAAAAAGCGGCGGCCATGCAACAGTTTATAAACGGGGCTTTGATCAAACCAGATATCATATGCTTACAAGAAATCGGTACCAGACCAGTTAAGGTACGCGGATACTACACGATTTTTAACCCCGATTATCCACGTGTGGCAACACTGGTGGCCAGGGACGTCGCAACGAGTACCCACTACGCACAAAACTGTGCCATGCAGCACCAAATTATAAAAATACATGCCAACAAACGAGGTAGGGCCACAACCATCGTAGTAAACATATATAGCCCGCCAAAAGAGAAAGGAGGGGATTTTGAAAATATCCTCGCAGAAACGATCTCCTCACTAGAACGGAAAGACCGACTAGTCTTTTTAGGTGACTTCAACGCCCCTCACACAACCTGGGGTTATAAACGGGACACTACCAAGGGAGCGCTACTATTACAGGTGACAGAGAGATACGGTTTGCAGTTAGAAACGCTTCCAATGGCTCCAACACGCATTGGAAATAGCGTCAGCAGAGATACTTTCCCCGATTTGACATTTACCCTCAACTCGGACAGTGTGATTTGGCAAAATCTCGACGAAACCTTAGGGAGCGACCACTACATTATCAGCCTATCAATGGACTCGGCAAAAATCAGACGCACCATCGGGAAAGTAACAATCACGGATTGGTCGGTTTATCGAAACATTCCCTTCCCCGACAACGGGCTAGATAACGCGGAAGAGTGGGTTGCTCACATTCGGGAGGCTCACGCCCGCACCTCTAAACAAATCACCCTTACCACGGAAAACCCCGTAATTGATACCCATCTCCTGCACCTATGGGATTGCAGGAGGGGCCTCACCAGACGGTGGAAAAGGCAGAGATTAAATCGGAAACTGAGAATCAAAATAGCTGAAATTACTGAAAACGCGAACGACTATGCTAGGAAACTGGAAGCCGAAAACTGGGTCCGGTTTTGCGACTCCATGAGAGGCACACTAACGTCAGCCAAAACATGGGCAATACTGCGAAGCATGCTGGAGCCGGAGAATACAAAAACGGTCACCAACAGGACCCTAATAACACTCGCCGAGGAGTTCAAGGGCTCGAACGAAGCCCTCATAAGCTTACTTCAGGAAAAGTACCTCGGCACGGTAACCATGGCTCCAGTCATACGGAAGTACAATGGCCCCGCAAATGGGACGCTAGACGCTCCGATATCAAAGGCCGAACTATTCGCAGCGGCGCAATCCGCACGACGGAACACCGCCCCCGGTCCAGACAAACTAACTTACGCAATGCTACGAAACCTTAGCGACGAGCATCTAGAAAAGCTCACAGACTACTTTAACCGGCAGGTTTGGGACAGGGGAACACTACCGACGCAATGGAAGGAAGCGTCCATAGTTCTTATACCAAAGGCCGGGAAAGCCCGCAGCCTGTATAACCTTCGGCCCATATCTCTCACTTCATGTCTAGGAAAACTATTTGAAAAAGTCATACTAAATAGATTAACTAACCACCTAGAAGAAAACGACTACCTATCTGACAGCATGTACGGCTTTAGGCAGCATTTATCCACGCAAGACATATTCCTAAGACTGCATGACGAGGTTATCACCAACATCCCAACAGGAGCAGAACACGTAGTGGTGGCATTAGATTTGAAAAGCGCCTTCGACACCATAGCACACGACCTAATTCTGCAAGAACTAAGCAGTACGGCGTGCGGAGAAAAAACCTATAACTACATTCGATCCTTCCTAACGGGCCGAAAAGCCACAATAGGTCTAGGAGAAGTCCGATCTGAAACTCTCGAGATGCCCAATCGTGGAACCCCACAGGGTTCAATATTATCCCCTTTGCTCTTCAATATGGGCATGAACAGGCTAGCTAAAGAACTGGAAAAAATACCAGACCTAAAATTCGCGCTATACGCAGACGATATCACGCTTTGGGTAACAGAAGGATCCCTGGGGCACAAAGAAAGCGTGCTACAAGAAGCAATACAGACAGTACACCACTTTGCAGTAAAGGGCGGTATGGCTTGCGCGCCGGAGAAATCTGAATTCATCAGAATTCACGGCAGAGGGTACCGCAAACCACAATTCTCGCTCCGGCTCGATGGCGAAGAGCTCAAAGAGGCACAAACAATGCGCGTACTCGGCCTTCGCCTTCAAAGTAACAGGCGCGCAGATAAAACAATCAGAACTCTCCGAACGACAGTCAAACAAATCTCTAGAATTATACGAAGAGTGACGAAGCATCGTAGCGGCTTTAGCGAGGCCGAAACTTTGAGACTTGTTCACGCCTTCGTCATCAGCCGCATTACATACAGCCTCCCTTACCAGGAGTTGTGTAAAACGGATCTGGAGCAGACAGACGCCCTTATACGAACGGCCTACAAAGCTGCCATCGGACTCCCTATGAGCACCTCCACGGCTAAACTATGTGCACTGGGGTTGCACAACACCTTCGAAGAACTTAATGCAGCGGTATTAATATCGCAAAGAGAGCGCCTAAACTTATCCCCAACCGGGAGAAAGCTGCTAGAAACATTAGGCTACCCCGTACGACCGCACTACTGCGAGGAAGACTTAGTGGCTCTACCTCGAGCGATACGCGAAAACCTCATAGTGGCCCCAGTTCCCAAAAACATGAGCCCCTTTTACCACCAGGGCCGGCGCAAGGCTCGGGCACACCAACTTCAAAAAAGATTTGGAAATTGTTCTGAAGCGCTGTACACAGATGCAGCTCCGGGGCCAGGTGGCCATGTAATAGTGGCCACAAGCTCGATGGATCGATCGAAATTCCAAATTAGCGCGACAATTAGGAGCAAATCCATAGGCACGGCGGAGACAGCCGCCGTTGCAATGCCAATTAAGGCCAAAGATGCAGCCGGCCAGCCCTCGGTGATCCTCACGGACTCACAGGTGGCTTGTCGCCTGTTCATGCAAGGCAGAGTACCGGCATGTGCCCTACGCATACTAGGTCACACGCTCCGGGAAACGCACAGTGTCATCTGGTGCCCGGGCCACGTGGGGGTTGCGGGCAATGAAAGGGCAGATGCTCTCGCTCGAGAATTGGCTTGCCGAGCGGGAGTGCAGCCCGAGAAACCCCGATTCGATCATTTGACATCTCCACGCGACATCCTTGAGCATCAGCGTCTGGAACGCAGAACTTACTCGGGGCCCCATCCGAGTCTGAGTGGAGCGGATGCCCGGGATTTGAGACTAATTCAGACGAATACCTACCCGCACCTCGGGCTGTGGCATGCCATTTGGCCTACGGCCTATCCAGGCCACTGTCCATGGTGCTGGGGGAAGCCAACTCTCGCCCACGTAACGTGGGAATGCACGAGTAGGCCCCCAAAATTCAATTCCCCCCTGTTGGGGTCCAAATTCACAAATAGGGAGCAGTGGGAGACCATCCTCGCCGGCGCGGACCTGGAGACCCAGAGGGGTCTACTCGACCAGGCCCGGCGAGCAGCTCTGGCCAGTGAAGTCTCGGAATAGGGACCCACCCACCCGCTCCCAACACCCCTTTCCTGTCCAATCAATAAAATGTTATTCTCTCTCTCTCCGTTCGCACAGACGCTGCCACTTCACCCATAGCCGTCCCTGTAATGGACCTAAAAGCCTTTCTCAAGAAAAAGGTCAGGGCCTACTGGCAAAGTCTGTGGGACGGAGAAACGAGCAACAAATTACACACTATCAAGCCTCATCTCGCTCATTGGCCACCAGAATCGAAGACACGCCGCACACAGGTTACACTTTGCAGACTCAGAATAGGACACACATACAGTACACATGCATACTTATTGTCCGCTGGCGATCCGCCTGTCTGTGATAAATGTGGCGAGCCACTCAGTGTACTTCACGGCCTCCTGCAGTGCCCTGAACTGGAGTCTCAGAGGAGTGAGTGAGTGAGTGAACTTTATTTCGTCCAGGATAGACGCGAGTAAACTCGACGTCACCTGGCTAGGCCCACTACAGAGAATAACTACAGGTGCATATTGTATTTACCTTAGCCGATAACATATTTCCTGAAGTAGACGCCAACTAAATGTGATGAAAAACAAGCGCGTCATAGCACCATTATTTCAGGGCGCTGAAATAGTGGCGCAATCTCGTGGTTGTTTTTGTATTTCGCGGGCTTTCTTTAAAGGCAATTACAAGAAGCTCCATCAGTGGTATTTAGTTGCAAACACTTCAGTCGGCAATTTTTAAATGTGATCTACAACTTTCGTATTGGCACTTTCTTGGTGAAGCCAATATTTAAGAAGTTAGGCAATTAGTTTATAGTAAATAATTGACTGTGCAAAACGAAAAAAAATACCACAGACTAGGACACACTATCCTCAACACCACTGAGTTGGTTTGAGCCTCCTAGCACACTCAGTCGTTTTTAAAACATTGGCTATATTTAGCTGGGACACCCTGTATATAATAATACTCACACACTGGGTACGCACATTATACAGCAATGTCTACTTGTCTGCAAGGTGTCTGCAGACACTCTGCAGACCAGGTCTACAGGAAGGTCGAGTCTACCGGTAGGTGACTGGAATGACTCGTGGGTGACTGAAAGCTCAAAGCCATTTTTGTAAGGGATATCACACCGGGTCATAGAGTATCAATTGGCTACTCCTAGCGCCTTGAAGATGTTGGATCCTGTCCATCACGTAGGTATCTGCCTGGCGACTGTTGCCTTCAGGACAAGTCCTGTAGAGAGTCTCTACGTTGAAGCTAAGGAATGGTGTCTGTCTTCAGAAGTCATATTCCAGTTTGATCATGTACTTCCTGAAAGTGAACGCAAACTGCGACCATCCCTCTTACGTTACCGTAAACGACGTCACATCTGCAATGCTGTTTAATATTCGACCTGCAACTACAGAAGCATTCTCTCTGCACTCAAGAAAACTTTCTGAGAAATGGGAGTTCCAATTCAAGTGCATAGCCTGATGGTCCGAGCGGAGCCATTGGCGCTGTGGCAGTGGCGGCTTATAGAATGTAATACATTGTTCGTAGAGATGACAAAACACGCTGCAGAGGCACGCATTCGAATGCATTTCCTAGAACCTCAGTAGAAGTGCTCGTCCATAGAGTTCTACAGCGGTGCTTCTAAGTCACATGCCGGCGTGCTTTATGCAATAATCGGTCCATCCTTCTCGGAATCCGATGCCGTGCACCCGGAAACAAGTGTATCTATACGGCTGAAGCCTATGCAATGTTGTCTGCTGGGGAACATAACGAAATTAAAAAAAAAAGCTCCGTCGCATGCCCCCGCGCGAGGGACACGTGTAAATGCAGACCATAGTGGGGTTCCGTGGTGTTGGTGTTGTTGGTGTGGTGGTGGTGGTGATGGTGTGGTGGTGGTGGTCTGGGATGAGAGAGAAGAGAGAATCGTAAGTAGGTAACGTAAAGTTGTTATTATTTTATTGGCATCACCGCGATTCTTATTATTATACTATATTATATTATTATTGCTGCTCTGTTGTTCTCTTCTTTTCATTCTTCTTCTCTTTCTTCTCTTCAGAGGTTGCGTCGACGAGGGGGATGCCTCCGGTTACGTCCATCCCTCTCTGCGGGGCGTCTGGGGAGCGTGGTCGTTGAGATGGTGACGACGAGGGGGATGCCTCCGGTTACGTCCGTCCCTCTCTGCGGGGCCTCTGGGGAGCGTGCTCGTTGAGATGGTGAGTGAGTGGCGAGTGTCGATTTAGCGCACGACGAGCACGACTGCCTTGTGGTCGCTAAAGTGGACGGTGAGAGGGTCCGTGAATAGGGGCTGGACGCACAAGGATGAGGAGGAGGACGCAAAGACAAGGTCTATGCAGGACCCGTGGATGGTGGTCGGCTGCCTGCTGTTGACGGGGCTGTGGTCATACACGCAGTCGAGACCGTAACGGTCGCGCACGTGCCTGACGATCCAGTCGTCTTTGCGAACGTCGACGTTGAAGTCGCCGACGAGGACTGTCACGGAGCGGCATATTTTCGAATGGTTTGGACGCTGATTAACGACACGCCGAATTACGAGCGTCAAAAACGTGGGCTCCTGACTGTGCAGCGTATAATTTACTCGACATCGACACGCTAAATTACGGGCGTCAAAAGCGTCGTGGCCGCTCGGGCTGCCATCTCGATTCCATACGCGACACGCCGATTACGGACCCAGAAGTGTGCGTGTACGTCAGCGTGGTATGCTGGGTTCCACCTTGGCCCTTGACATTGGGAGAGAGGAGAATCTGCGGTTCTTCGTCCATGGTGAAAGGGACGCGGCCAAGATTGTTGGGAGCAAAGAGCCGTGAATTCGGAGAACTCTACATAGCGGCAGTTTCCCTACATAGTGAACTAGGGAAAGGAGGGGCTATTTAAGCGCAGGTTTTGGGCTCTGCTGATGAGTCTAGAAGCTGAACCTATGCGCTGCTGAGAAGCCGTTGGGGGGCAGTGCCGTCCAGTATCGCCTGGGCCGCCTGGCCACGTCAGAACTCCGAGGAACCTGTTGACGTACGAGACGTCAAACGAGCGTCTGCAACGAAGCTCACGGTAGTTCGCCTCAAGTTAGCTCAACCTGCTTGAGAGAAGACGTCAAATCTAGACTCCCGGGAAACCCAGCCCAGCAATTCGCATCCACCTCGACAAGATCGGGCCGCCAGCATTCTTCGGGAAAGCTTTGTGCACCGACTTCCACGGTTTATGGACTTGCTGCTGCTGCCCGGCCATGCGTATGACACCATTTGTTTTCTTTTGAACTTTCATTGCTCTTGAACTTTGTTTTAGTGAAAACTGTTAAGTGTATTCTTGTGTATTTGATCCTCGCACTGTTTCATTTTTATATCTACTGTTCATTGCTCGTATTTATTTGTCTTCATTATTGTGTTCGATTAAGTTCAGGTGTGTTAGTCTGACTTGTGTTTTTTATTATTGTATTTTATTCATCTGTGTGTATTTATAAGCCGATAAATATCTGTTTTTTTTGTTTACTCCCGACTCTGACTCTTTTCACTGTGCTCGCTTGCGTACGGAACGACCAACCAGCTTGTCTACCCCGTCGCTTGACTTCGCGCCGACGACGAATCGGGGACAGCTGTGACATAAACTGGCGTCCGCGAACAGGACGTTCCGTACAAAAAGCAGCACGGTGAACGGAGAACGATAATCGTGGAGATTTATCGATTAATGCTACTGACACATTCGTGTGCAGTGTCGAACGCACGTGCATGAGAATTGTGAGCGCACGGTTTTTGGTGGTGTAGCAGTAGCGACATTTTGGAGGAAATGGAGTTCAAGAAATCAAAGTTCAAAAGAAAGCAAATGGTGTCATACGCATGACCGGGCAGCAGCAGCAAGTCCATAAACCGTGGAAGTCGGTGCACAAAGCTTTCCAGAAGAATGCTGGCGGTCCGATCTTGTCGAGGTGGATGCGAATTGCTGGGATGGGTTTCCCGGGAGTCTAGATTTGACGTCTTCTCTCAAGCAGGTTGAGCTAACTTGAGGCGAACTACCGTGAGCTTCGTTGCAGACGCTCGTTTGACGTCTCGTACGTCAACAAGTTCCTCGGAGTTCCGACGTGGCCAGGCGGCCCAGGCGATACTGGACGGCACTAGCCCCCCAACGGCTTCTCAGCAGCGCATAGGTTCAGCGTCTAGACTCATCAGCAGGGCCCAAAACCTGCGCTTAAATAGCCTCTCTTTTCCCTAGTTCCCTATGTAGGGAAACTGCCGCTATGTAGAGTTCTCCGAATTCACGGCTCTTTGCTCCCAACAATCTTGGCCGCGACCCTTTCACCATGGACGAAGAACCGCAGATTCTCCTCTTTCCCAATGTCAAGGGCCAAGGTGGAACCCGGCATACCACGCAGACGTACTCGCACACTTCTGGGTCCGTAATCGGCGTGTCGCGTATGGAATCGAGATGGCAGCCCGAGCGGCCACGACGCTTTTGACGCCCGTAATTTGGCGTGTCGATGTCGAGTAAATTATACGCTGCACAGTCAGGAGCCCACGTTTTTGACGCTCGTAATTCGGCGTGTCGTTAATCAGCGTCCAAACCATTCGAATATATGCCGCTCCGTGACAAGGACTATGGGTCGTCGTTGTCTGCGTTTCTGGTTGTTCTGGTTGTCGTCGTTGCTGGCGTCGATGGTCGTTCATGACCAGTTTCCGCCATAGATCTTAGCATAGTGTCTGGCACACTTCTACTGTATGTGGACTGGGAAGTCATTAATAACCCCTATGGAAGTGACCACTTTCCTATCGCTTTAAACCTTACAAAGCAGGCTGAATGCCGTACATACGTTCCTCGATGGAAAGTCGATTCAGCTGACTGGGCGCGGTT
Source organism: Dermacentor silvarum (assembly GCF_013339745.2). Lineage (NCBI taxonomy): Eukaryota > Metazoa > Arthropoda > Arachnida > Ixodida > Ixodidae > Dermacentor > Dermacentor silvarum. Next base: position 100,974,775 of record NC_051158.1, on the reverse strand, counting down.
TCGCGAAATAACACATTTGCCCTGGGAAGATGTCCGTGCACTTGGTATTGACGATGCAGTAGCATACTTTACAGCGTTTGTAATTGATGCTGCATCAGTATGCATTCCCCAAACAAACGGATCACCTTCGAAACGACGTATACCATGGTGGAATGAGGAGTGTAAAGAAGCGCGGAAGAAGCAGAACAATGCTTGGAATCTCCTACGTAACTCCCCCACTGCAGAGAACCTAATTAATTTCAAGGCGATTAAGTCGCAAGGAAGAAGAACACGCCGCCGTGCAAAACGGGAAAGTTGGCATAAATATATCAGTAGCACCAATTCGTATACAGACGAAAGAAAAGCGTGGAATAGAGTAAACAAATTAAAAGGTCGGCAATCTCATCCTCTACCGCTAGTAAATATCCACGGAGGTACCCTTACAGATCAAGCTGATTTTCTAGGTGCACACTTCGAACATGTTTCCAGTTCATCCCACTATTCCGAAACATTTTTAAGATATCAACGACAAGCAGAGCGACTGCCCTTAGATCGGAAAAGCACGCGAAACGAACCATACAATCACCCATTTAGCATGGCTGAATTTCAGGCTTCACTGAAAGGTTGCAACAAGTCTGCGCCAGGAACCGATGGAATAGTATATGATATGATTAAACACTTAAACCCTGAAACTCACAAAACACTCCTGTCGCTTTTCAATGCCATGTGGTCTACAGGTCACATTCCGTCCGCTTGGAAACAAGCCATCGTAATCCCAATTCTCAAAGAGAACAAGGACCCCTCTTTAGCCGTCAGCTACAGACCTATAGCGTTGACAAGCTGTTTGTGCAAACTCTTTGAGAAAATGGTAAACCGGCGCTTGATTCATTATCTTAAAGATAACAAAATACTAGATCCTCTGCAATGTGGATTCAGGGAAGGTAGATCTACTATAGGCCACCTTGTCCGCATGTAGGCGAACATCCGGGATGCCTTCATACACAAGCAATTCTTATCAGTATTTCTTGACATATTTCTTGACATGGAGAAGGCCTACGATACTACGTGGCGCTTTGGAATTATCCGAGATTTGTCTAGAATGGGTATAAGCGGTAACTTGCTGAGCGTTATCGAAAATTATCTATATAATAGAACATTTCGTGTGAGAGTTGGCAACGTCCTATCCCGGCCATTCACTCAGGAGACAGGTGTACCTCAAGGTGGGGTGCTGAGCTGTACTCTCTTCATCGCCAAAATGAATTCTTTGCATACCGTTATACCGCGCACAATGTTTTATTCTGTATATGTGGACGATGTACAGATTGGATTCAAATCATGTAATCTTGGAATCTGCGAGCGACAGGTACAGCTTTGCCTAAACAAACTGTGTAAGTGGGCGGATGAGAATGGGTTTTGTCTAAATCCACAGAAAAGTACCTGCATCCTTTTCTCAAACAAGAGAGAAATATTACCGGATCCCGATATTTCTCTGAATGGAGAACGTCTATCTGTAAACTCTCAGCATAAATTTTTAGGTATAATCTTAGATTCCAAGCTCACTTTTATCCCTTACCTGAAACATCTTAAAGAGAAATGTCTCAAAACAATGAACCTACTGAAACTTCTGTCCCGCACATCCTGGGGAAGTGACAGGCGCTGCCTTTTGAGCCTGTATAAGAGTCTGATACGATCGCGCCTTGACTACGGCGCAATAGTCTATCACTCTGCTGCGCCTAGTGCTTTAAAGATTCTCGATCCGGTTCACCATCTGGGTATCCGCCTGGCTACAGGTGCCTTCAGGACTAGTCCAGTAGAGAAAGCCTGTATGTTGAGTCCAATGAATGGTCCCTACATCTCCAAAGGACATATTTAGCTTTCTCATACTTCCTCAAGGTAGAATCAAATGTTGAACACCCATGCCACTCACTTACTTGTGACGTATCCACTGCCAGGCTTTATCGTAACCGCCCAGCTTTGAGGACCCCTCTATTCCTGCGTTTGGATGCAATGGCAGAGGAAACGGGTGTCTCACTTAGAGAAAGTCTACTAATGGCCCCTACTCGCTTTCCACCACCCTGGGAATGCAGACCATCGAGTGTGATATCTCTTTTATACAAGTATCAAAACATGCACCTCAAGCACATATAAGTTCTCACCCCCGCAGGGGCGTCTGCGCAAGCAGGCGTTTGGTGAGTTGCGCCACCACGTACCCGAGCACAAGAGGGTTGGACCCTCCCGCGCTTAACCGTGCGTGGCTTAGCCGTGTCCGGGGAAAAGGGGATCCTGGAGGTTGAGCCGAAGCCAGGTGTTTGGACCTTTATGGCCCCCCGGCGGAGGCAACACACCTCTTTGGCCTCGGCTTCACGTAGACGGCACCCCCGGACTGACCCAACCGGGGGAAATCGGTAGTTGCCTTTTCCTGTCTCTCTCTCCAATCTTCGTCTTTCTCTCTCGCCTTTTCATCTTTCCTGTCTTCTACTATCTTCTATATTAACTATCCGTGAGCAGTGAACATAAATTCCTGGGCTTAATTCTGGACTCTAAGCTTACCTTCATCCCCCATCTTAAATATCTGAAGACAAAGTGTCTGAAGACTATGAACCTTTTAAAAATTCTCTCGCACACAACATGGGGTAGTGATCGAAAATGCCTCCTAAACTTGTACAACAGTCTTGTCCGCTCACGCCTTGATTACGGAGCTATAATTTATAACTCTGCAACGCCAAGTGCATTAAAAATACTAGACCCCGTTCACCATTTAGGTATTCGCCTCGCAACCGGTGCTTTCCGAACAAGCCCCATCCAGAGCCTCTATGTAGAGTCGAACCAGTGGTCACTCCATCTGCAGCGTTCATATAGCAGTTTCACGTATTTTCTGACAGTACAAGCAAACAATGAACATCCTTCTTATTCCACCATAAACGATATGACCGCTGCTACACTCTTCCATAACCGACCTGCAGCGAGAAAACCGTTCTCATTACGTGTAAGGAATCTTAGTGAGCAAATGGATGTTCCATTGCTTGAACATCGACCTATGTCTCCTGCTAAACTGTTACCGCCGTGGCAGTGGCAGATCATAGAGTGTGACACATCGTTCGTAGAGGTCACGAAATACGCTCCAGAGGCACAGATTAAAATGCATTTCCTAGAGCTTCAATCCAAGTACTCGTGTACAGAGTTTTACACGGACGCTTCTAGATCACATACCGGGGTTTCTTATGCAGCCGTCGGCCCATCTTTCGCGGAATCCGGTGTACTCCACCCGCAAACAAGTATCTTTACGGCTGAGGCCTATGCAATATTATCGGCTGTAAAGTTTATAATGAAATTAAAACTCAAAGAGACTATCATATTTACGGACTCGCAAAGTGTTGTGAAAGCATTGCAATCACTCTGTAAACACAAAAACCCTGTACTTAATGAGCTCTATTCCATTCTGTGTAAAGCGTATATATCTAACCAGCATGTGATTATATGCTGGGTGCCGGGTCATAGAGGCATTGAGGGTAATGTTCGAGCAGATGAAATGGCCAGATCAGTTACATCTCAGGCTATTAACCCGACAACTGCTGTTCCTGCAACAGATTTGAAGCCTTTCCTGCGAAAGAAACTGCGAAGCCACTGGCAACGCTTGTGGGACGCTGAAACAAACAATAAGCTTCACCTCATTAAACCACAGTTAGGTTTCTGGCCTCCCGTAACGAAAACACGACGAACTGATGTCCTATTCTGTCGTCTCAGAATAGGACATACATATGGCACCCACAATTTTTTGCTTACTGGTAGTGAACCACCAACCTGTGGTAGATGTGGTGAGAGGCTGACTGTCCTGCATGTCCTCGTGGAGTGCCGGGAAGCCGAAACAGAAAGAAATAAATATTTTTCACAAGCGTACCGATATCATGTCCCGCTTCACCCCATTATGTTTCTTGGCGAAGAACCGATTTTTAATGTCAAAGCAGTCGTAGATTTTTTGAACGATGTGGTCCTGCATGTTATTAGCCCAACTAGTTCGTAGCGCATCCTCTCTCCAGAGGATGCAGCTGTGATAATTTTTTATAGCACATGCCTCCAGGCCCTTGTGGTTCAAGGGCTCTGTCTAGGCAGTAGTGCTTCTTGCCAATTACTGCATCTTAAATATTTTAAATATCGTGTCATTCTTTCTCAGTGCATTCTTCATTGCATAGTACACCTCATTAGTCATTGCCATGATTTTAGTACATGTATATTTTACGCACTATACAGCGATTATTTTTAGGCCCCATTACAGCCACGCTTCATCTACTTCTCAGAATTCATCGCTCCACTGCACACTCACAAACACTGGCATGGCGCTCTTTGGCCATAACTGGCCCTTGCGCCACAAAACACCACACATCATCATAAGTTCTCACTTCCTTGAACTTCAAGCGAAGTACTGTTGCGAAGAATTTTACACAGATGCCTCAAAGTCTCCATCTGGTGTGGCTTATGCAGCTCTGGGAGCGTCGTTTTTAGCATCGGGAGCATTAAATCCACACACCAGTATATTCACCGCAGAAGCATTCGCCATACTCACAGCCGTAAAACATATAAAGGAGACACATATCACTAAAGCTATTGTGTTCACGGATTCATTGAGTGTAGTTAGAGGCCTAATGAGCTTACAAAAACTTAAGAACCCTGTTTTTATTGAACTGTACTCATTGTTATGTGCAGCGTACATGTGCAACCAAGTCATTGTCATTTGCTGGGTACCGGGTCACAGAGGTATTAAAGGCAATGAAGCTGCCGACGAAAATGCCACGTCAGTTGCCGTTAGTGACACGAATATAAATAAGCCCATAGGAGTCGCAGACCTCAAACCCTTCATACGACATCAGTTGAGGAAGTATTGGCAAAGCCAGTGGGATACTGAAGTATTAAATAAGCTCCACATGATAAAGCCAAAATTAGGGAACTGGACATACGAAAGGACAGACAGACACAAAGAAGTACTTCTCTGCAGATTAAGGATAGGCCATACCTACGGCACCCACGCTCACCTACTGACTGGAAGCGAACCTCCAACATGTAGTAGATGCGGCAATAGCCTACACGTTCTTCTTATACACGTTCTTATACACGTTCTTCTTCAGTGTCCGGAAATAGATGCAGAGAGGAAAAAGTACTTCCCCTCCCTGTATCGTGAGCACGTACCTCTCCACCGAGCATTTTTTCTCAGCAATGAACCGCTTTTCAATTTTAACACGGTCTTAAACTTTTTAAAAGAAACCGACACCTTAAAAATTATTTGGCCAGGTTATTTGTAGCACTACCTCCTCCTTGGAGGTTGTAGCTGCAATGTAAGCATATTTGTAGAGCACGTACGTGCCTCACGACCCTTGCCTCCAAGGGTCCTGTTGAGGTACTAGTGCTACCATCTCCTATGCGCCTCGCTTAACCATCCATCGTTGCCAACATATTATGATCATAGCACATGTAACTAATCATTGCCATTATTTTAGTACATTTATATTTTAAGCAATTTACAGACTTATTTTAGGCCCGCTTACAGCCGTGTTACATTCTTTGATCCCATTAATACTTCATTACACCATGTGTTTGGCGCTCTTTGGCCAGAACTGGCCCTTGCGCCATTAAAACCCATCAATCATCTGTAAATTGACCTAGATAAATGTACTCCTTTACAGACTCTAGAGGCTGACTGGCCATCATGAATTCTTGTTCCCTTGCCAGGCGATTGAACATTATCTGAATTCTGTAATTGCGGCATTTTAAGCCAATAAGACAGGCCGAGAAGGATGCTATGGCCTCTCTGATTGGCCGTAAATGCCACCACTAGAAAATTCGAAAAATCCGGCGCACGTTGATTATGTCCAAAATATAAATCTCGCACAACTAACTCGCACGCTCTGGTTTTCTTCTCGAGGGATGTTTGTAAAACAGAAGTCGTACGGACAGTGAAAGAATGATGTGATCGTTGCAGCACGGCGAGTGAAGCATGAGGGCACGTGTGCTTTACTATTATTATTATTATTATTATTATTATTATTATTATTATTATTATTATTATTATTATTATTATTATTCTGTGTTGCAGATTTGCAGGCTGCTGGCGTGATACACTCCTGTGTTGCCTTCATTATTTAGCATTCATGAGTTCGTATCAGTAAGCGCCGTTTCACTCTTTGCCGTGTACAGATGGCATGTGTCCACGAGCAGCAGAACACGCAGAGACCATGTATTTTTATTGAGCCGATGTGTTTCCTTTCCATGGTGGCTACAAGGGCGTTTTAATTTGCTGGGGCGTAAGACGCCATCAACGCCGGGTCGACCTGAAACTTGGGTGTTTCCGGCGATATCGGCAGGGGCATGGAAATGCCGGGCCGTCGCCTAAACCTCACGGATGAGCGTACATCATCATCCGCTATATTTTCCGTTTGAATGTGCTGGCAATTTAGGTAACTATAGGTAATGCTCATTAACGCTCAGTATAAAGCGACCAGCGGCGTGCACGGAAACAGGTAATTAATGTCCGGTGAGAACGCTCAGCATTCAGAGAGAGTGTTGCAAGCAGTAAGTAGTGCCGGGGCTGCCGGTGCTGGTGCTACGCGTTGGCTTCATACAACCCCGCTCACAAATAGCACTGTATAGTACCACTATTCGACGTAGCGCGTTTTTTTTTTTGTCCAGTTTTGATTTCATTCGGTGCAATTCCCACTCGATTTGGCAGAAGTCTCTGCACTGGCGCCGTAGCGTCGGTCGTGGTTGCGGCTGTGGCGTGCCGGTGGTGGTGTTCCGACAGGATCGTCTCATTTAGCCCGCCTCCCTCGGCCGGCGTCTTGTTCGCCTGAGCGTGCGTCTGTTCCCCGAACAGAGCGTCGCGCCAGTCGCGCGAGTTCAGGCCTGTGCGGGGCTGTTTCGCACATGTGAACGCGCGACTCAACGAGGAGAGCCCGCGATCTACGTGCGGCGCAGCAGCGGCTTCTGGACCCCCTTGGGGCTGGCTGTCTGCGCGGGCATCGCTCGGCCGGTGGCGACCGATGCGAGCGCCGATGACGAAGCGGACAGCGTCGAGTGCAGCGCAGTCAGCGTGGTCGAAGTGCTCCGTGGACGTCGACGGCGATCGGCCCCCTTCCCGCTCAGCCTGTCGCGTACCTGCGAGGACAGGGGGGTATACCAAAACACTGTATAAACACAATGCTATTCACATTCTGTATATAACGAGACCACCCTCTTGGGGATACCATACTGTAGTTTAGATTTGTTGGGGAAAGGTAAAAAGACAAAAAAAAAAGAAAATGGCCATGACATGGGACGAACTATGGGAATACGGTTCGTGATGTGCTTTTATTTCATACGCCATGTTAGAGCAGCGTACTGAGAAACGTCCCATACACGGGCACCCTATGGCGCTTTCTTTCGGCAACGCTTTCTGTGCATATTAAAGGGGCAAAACATAGTATGCTCTGTATTAATAAATTGCCCTTCTACGATACCCAAAGAGTCACGCTTAGCGCGAGAAGAGGCGTACTAAGACAGGAAAAACAAAAGCAATAGACCCGTGACGATGCCTTCGTTCCACTACATTTCCACAACCACACTTCCACCACCATCAGAACGGCCAAGTGATGCACAATACAATACGTTGACATTCGTGACGTCACAGGGACGTACACAGTAAATTTCGGCATGAAATTAATAAAAAATCTACTTTCACCACTTAATTTTCTGGAAATCAACCTATTCCCTGTAAATTAACAAATATAGAACACTTCATCAGTATGATTAAGCGTTTATCTGCAGTGTCCGTTTAACTACAGCGCGTAAGATTGATTTAATTTAGTTACATGTGTTTTAATTTCTAGAACGACGTTGAAAGGTGGGCCCCTTTCAGGAATCATTTCAAGCGCGACACATAAGACATCAAACTTTTTTTTTTCGCAAAGAAAAGACGTAGCATTTTTAAACACACTGTGTGCGATTGTAGCACATCCTCGGTAAATTATTCCCGTTCAATAATTGACAAAACATAGAAGCACTTTTCTGGCGTGGTTGTTTCCATCCTGTTTACGGACCACACGGCGCCTGCCGCGTATAACCTTGCATTCAGAGTCGTTTTTTATCCGATGTTTTTTTTTTCGATGTCAATTATACGAACGCTCGATGCACATATTCGCTTTTGCCCTGCTGTTCTGTATCAACTCCAGGTTTGTAAAGATTGACTGGCCTGCGCGACCTACGTTGTTGGTCATGTGATTGCTGCGAGCGCGAGGGCAAACATTCGAGTGCGAGCCAGGAAGGGAGTTGGCGTTGACTTCATGCGTCCCGTCCCGTCTTCTCGTGGGCGCAGTGTTGTGGAGGTCACGTGATCGAGGCCAGGCTTTATGACGAGACGTTATTCCTCGTAATTTACTTGGGCATCGTGCGCACGCTTGAGTTGCGATATAGACATCCGGGGACTTTCGCTCCTCGAAATACGCCTTTCGCAGGGTATTACGGAGGTGTATAACACACTTTGCTCCGTTCGTCCCTAGCTGAGCACCGCTACGCGACAGCCGATAAATACTTTGGAATAAGCTATCTCTATGCTCGTGTCTCGTAGCGTTGCGTTAAAGAGCGTTGTGCCCATGACAGCGAGGTCCTCTGTTCATGTCGCGTGTTAGATTGACTTTCTTTTTCAATTTTATGCGTCATTACACATTTCAAATTTGCATTGTTTTTTTTATTTTATCCTACGGTTCACCATCAGGCCTGACACAGAGGGATCCCGCTAAGGGAAGCGAAGTGACCGGGCGCGAAACGCTGTGTGGGCGGGGTTACGTAGGTAGATGTCACTTTAGGGGCCGCAGACCAATAAATGACGGTACGTTGTTACTGTGAATTCGTTTTATTGTAAAATACCAATTTGCAGGTTATACTGAAGCTCATGTTCATGGCTGGGCGGAGCATACGCACAGCGGCCCCATGTGGCGCGTACTGTCAAGATCGCCTCCCGTCGCAGGCGACCCAGGCACAGGCAGAGCGCCGAAGGTGCACTGCGAAGCAGCAAACCTTAAGTTGCGTTCGCCCCAGTGACACGGGTCAACCACTGAGTATAAACGACGGCCGCTTAGCCATTAATGATTCTGTATCGGCTGCTATGATCCCGTTTGGACGCAAGTTTAAGCGGCGGTTAAAAGGGCGGAGCAGAGAGCGTCGTCTTCAGTAGTACCCAGGCTAACGAACACTTGAAGCAAGTCCCCAGCAAACTATCCCCAGATCGCAAAAAAGTCTCCAGCAAGAATGCCCTGATCCAAGAATTCCCAAATGCATCGGCGTTCCAGTTACTTTCTCACCCTAACGGCGTTTTTATGCATTGAGGTAGGTGAAAACTTCATTTTTTGTCCGGCAAGTTATAGGGTGGGCTTTATCCTGCCTAGGCGTCTGCCACGAGCCCTTGGGCTCTTGCGTCGTCGTCGGCCTGCTGGACTGCCCACACTTGATCTTCTGGGGCTGAGTTGAGCAGCACAGGACACCAACGCGCGCGGAGGCCTTCGAGAGAGGCTGTCTCCCCGTTGCTACTCGTCAGCCCTTGACATTCCCACAGCATATGTTCATAGGTTGATCTTGAGCCACATAACTTACATTCGTTTGTCGTGTATTTATCTGGATAAAGTACATTTCACATTACTGGATTACAGTATGTTCTTGTTTGTAACTGCCGTCACTGGACACACTGCGATTTATTTAGTTCTTGATGAGGTTGTGGATAAACACACCTCTGCATTTTTTAAGCACACAGGTAATTGGAACGCCTAAACATTTCTACACAAAGTTCGGCAATTAATATCTCGAAACTGATGTCACCCTGAGAATTAATTCCAACTGAATGCGCCTTACGAACTCCACAGCTAAAATTTGCAAATTGCAATATGGGCCATAAGGTAATTAGTTAAAGACTTAGTCAATGTTTGGTTAATTAGTCTAGTACGCATTTCAATTTTTTGTGCAAGTAACGTGCGCCTCTTCGAGTTGACCAGGTCGTGAACTAAAATTGTGCTATCTGCCACAAGCAACCTCTAAAAAATTCTGACAGTTTTCGCTCAAACACCCGATATATGCGCTGCAGTACACGACAGAAGTTTCACAAGCATATCGCGAGAAAATGCGCACACTGCAGTTGCCAAAGTGCTCCCGAACAATGGGTGCGTCGATTAAAACCTACCGGTACCCAAACGCACTGAGCGGAGTACACCGAAAGTAAGGTCACGCGCTCTTTTGACGACTTCTTTTCGAGAGAGAAATGGTGAGAGGAATTACTTCACCGAGAGTCGGCTTGCGAAGATTTTCTGTGTGACGTCATGTTCTAGCCTAGCTTATTTCATTCTTTCGTGACCGGATGTCACTTTAAATATGCGCTGCTTGTCAGATGCGCCTATCGTAAGAACGGAGAACACTGCGTATGACGTCTTTCGTAGCATTGCGACGACATTTCGTTAACACCCGAAGTTTGATTTTAGCGTGAGAGAATTAACTCGTAGCCCGTAGTCTTTAGTTGTGAATAGTTCAGAAAACCATTTACTAAAGCTGGATTCATACGATGCGAAGGATCACCGATTAAGTCCGCAGAAGACTCACTTGTAAAGAGAAGCCTTATTTATCTTCTTCTTTCTGGGGTTTTACGTGCCAAACCAGTTCTGATTATGAGGAACGCCGTAGTGGAGGGCTCCGGATTAATTTCGACCACCTGGGGTTCTTTAACGTGCCCTACAACGCAAGCACACGGGCGTTTTTGCATGTCGCCTCCATCGAAATGCAGCCGCCGCAGCCAGCTTTATTTATGTGAACACTTTCTGTGACGCGTTAGCAGCAGGCAACTGTGACGTGGCATGACTGCAACGAATGGCGCAGCTCGACTAGCACTCCGCTGCGTCGGGCTCATCCACTGGCTCAACCGGCAATACGTCCCGTCGTAGAATTCCGCTTAGTTCATTAATTCCTAAACGAGATAGCTTGTTTCACTCAAACATTTCATTGCATTTTGTGCGGATGCACTCTCCATTTCCGAAAAAAAAAATTGAAGTCGTTCTTATTTATTTCTACGTGGAATGGTGTTTAAGATTTCTGGGTTGAATTGGTACATTTTTACGACGTTGAAATTCTTCATTATCACCTTGAGTTGGGATCTTGAGTGAGATGTTTTTTGTTGTCGTGTTAAAACAATTTAAAGTGCCACCAATTTGAGCGGGACGCTATATATAGCATGATCTTACAGGCGGTCAAACTCCGTTTCTTGGTGTAATACTGCTTGGCGTGCAGGAAAACGGGACAAAGGAAGATGAGTCTACCGCATACGTGCACAAGACTAGCGCGATATAAAGCAAAGAAGAATTCTAAAAATTGTCCTTGCTAAATGTTTCGGAGAAATAAATTCTCGGAAATAGGAATTATAAAATGGTCGGCATGCTAACTTGAATACTTTCATCGTGAGCTTCCTTGGAGCTTTGGAACAGGTCAGACTAACGCGAATAGAGACATCCTTGTAACTACGTGTGTAATAAGAGGTCATGTGACAAACGATATCCCCATGTTAAACAAATTACTCGTGACCGCGAGCGTTGAATGATTAATTTATTGTGTATGTACTAAACATGCTCGTAGAAAGCATTTTACAAAATAAACTTTCCATCTAGCGAGTAACAAAAGAAAAAAAAAAAGAAAACTAATCGCGAACGCCACCGTGGAATAATCAAGCGCGTGTTCTTTCATTCTTACAAACTGTAGTTCCCGCTGTATTTGCAGTGAAATAATTTTTTTTTCTCCGAGCATTGCAAACAACAGTCCTAACAATCGTACACAGCTCGCCCACTGCTTTGTTGTACTGATAGCATTGGAGCTTCCACTGACGTGCAAAGCTTACCTTGCAGGAGTCGGGAAAAAAAATAAGCAACCACTCCTCTCCCAAGATGCGTGTAAAGCAGCTTGCGGTGCGAGCACGCCTATTTTTTCCCCGCTAGAATAAATATGCAGTGTTAAAGACTGACGCGCGAACCGTTACAACATTCATTCGCTCGCACTGCATAGCGGAAACAGTCACGTCAGCTGGTGCTTTTTTTTTTAAGCGACGCTTTCTTGGCCTCCTGCTTGCTGCCTTGCCAAGTGTACGACTTGCGCCACTGTGAACGTGCAAATGAGCATGTGCCACCGGGAACATCCTTTGCCAGTCTGCAAGATTAACTGCATGCCACTGGCTAGGTGCTCGCATAGACAAGCAGACGAGCCCTGAAGTAAGCAACAAAAGTAGCCGAGTGTGGAGAAGTGATCAAAATTGGACATGACGTGCGTCATGTGAGGTGCCTTGAGCTTTGTGGAAGTGTAGAGGAATTGAAGACATTGCATGAAAGGTCAAAGAAAACATCTCTTACCACCAGTTGACTTAATGCGTGGGAGCCGCCTGAGTTTAATTATTGTTATTATTATTATTATTATTATTATTATTATTATTATTATTATTATTATCGAGGTGCAACATCTTCAAAATAGTCAGAGTGGTCGCATGTTAAAATGGATGTAACAAAAATATAGCTTCTATCTTTGTAACAAAACTGCCTACACATCTTACTTTGGAATCATTGTGTAGATGGAAGAAACCGCTACTCGAACATACACATCTCTGTCAACCGGCGACCTCGAAATTAGGGAGATTCGCCGAAAGAGGAACGAGGGGTGCGTTAAAATAATAAAAAAGAAATATGTCTATCTTTCTTGTTTTTTTCTGGGCCACAGAAACTTCAGAAACAGCTGTGAATGGCTGCCAGTGCAATTATTAGACGCCCAGGTAGCTCGTAGTGTTACCGGGAACGGCGTGTGCGCGTCCGCGTACATTAAACACAACACGTGCACCCGTGAGCAAAAGTATACGGACCACAGGGTCGCTTGAAAAAACTGAATTTCTTCGTAATCAACAAGATTAAACTTTAATTGACTAAAAAATCGGCTTTATCGCGCAGCCCCTGGTACGTATACCTTTGTTCACGGGTGCACAATGTCACGTAACGGGGACCCGTTTCCAACTTTTATATGCTTCGTCGCATAACAAGGCCGCATAGCGGGGAAGCTGACTTAAGAAAACCGGCCACCATGCAATCTAAATTATACCGTTGCCTCAAGCACCATCCTCAACGCATGTCTCGATCTAAAGCGGACTGAGTTATGCCGAATGTGACCAGACTCCTCGAACACCAAAGCGGGACGGGAGAGCTGAGGGGGGGGGGGGGGTATATACGAGATTCAACATTTATTGCAAGTTCTATTAATCTGAAGGGATAGTCTTCCAAATTCTGCAGTAAACTTGCACTGGCGTAGCGGCATACTCCACGTGCTTCCACCACATGCGCAACAAGAAAGACGGCATGGAGACGGCGTGGTCATTGCGGTTTGGCTTGGTTACGACTCGTTAGCCAACGCGCTGAGAAGTCCGTTGCAGCTGGATGAAAAAAAAAAAAAAAACAAGCCCGAATTGGCCGTGCAATCTTGGAACGTTTCGGAAGGCAAACAGCTTTCTTGCCCTCGCGCGACTGAACAGAATCGCGCTTTCGTCAGCAAATGCGTCATTCTGACCAATACCTAAATAACTAACCGGACGATTCGCTTTCCGAACCGTTATAACATCGCAGGGGCTAAGACCTAATTTCCGGCAGTGTTTTGCTCTGCCGCCCGCCTCTCGAGCCTTTCTGAATCTGATTTCGGGACATCTCGGCGTCCGGAGAAGTCAGAGCGGGACAAAACACCGTACCACACGTAAGCCGCGGGACAGCGGCGATAAAAGCGGGGAGTCTGGTGTGGTTATGTTGGCCCTGCCTACACACAAGTGGCTTGAATTTTTATCTGACTTCTGCTAGCTACCTAGAGCATAATGGCAATAATGATGCGGCTAAGCTGCATTGGACGTTTTTACATCGAAGCTGTTAAGGGCTAGTTCCCCCATGATCGTGTCCGCGTGTAGAAAAAAAAACACTAATCAGCATTTCGGCCCATAATAATCATAATCAGCATTTCGGCTCCATGTGCGTGGCAGATTCCCGCCAGTTGTGCCTTAGCACAGGTGTCAAAACGGATGACTAACATAACTGATAGGTCATGCCATTAATAACATCACATGCTCGTCAGTTACGTCACGATTAGCGATAATAAGATCACGTGTGGCGCATACCCGCATTGGCTATGCGGGTATGAGCCATGGACAAGAAAGAAGGAAGGAAAGAAAGAAATCACATGTGGCTCATAACCGCGTTGGATATGCGGGTATGAGCCATGGACAAGAAAGAAGGAAGGAAAGAAAGAAATCACATGTGGCTCATAACCGCGTTGGATATGTGGGTATGAGCCATGGACAAGAAAGAAGGAAGGAAAGAAAGAAATCACATGTGGCTCATAACCGCGTTGGATATGCGGGTATGAGCCATGGACAAGAAAGAAGGAAGGAAAGCAAGAAATCACATGTGGCTCATAACCGCGTTGGATATGCGGGTATGAGCCATGGACAAGAAAGAAGGAAGGAAAGCAAGAAATCACATGTGGCTCATAACCGCGTTGGATATGCGGGTATGAGCCATGGACAAGAAAGAAGGAAGGAAAGAAAGAAATCACATGTGGCTCATAACCGCGTTGGATATGTGGGTATGAGCCGCTGAGAGCAGGAGCGGGAGAGATCTCACCGGATCCTGACGCTGCCGTCCAATGTGCCGCGGCTTTGAAAAACGCTGTGGCTCATGCTAGTCTATGATGATGGGGCGGACTTGGCGCAGCAAACGCACTACGTGGCCATCGCGCCGGGCCAAAACAGGATGCCGGTGTCCTTGCTCTTTGACAAGCATGCCGAAGACGCTCAATATAATCAATAATGACAATATCTACACTATGGCAACATTCACTACAGCAGACCCACCATAGTCACAGCTTCGCTGGCTTCCATCTTCACAGTAGCGGAAGGGCTCTGAATTTTTCTTAATTAATAGAAACTTTAATAGAAACTTTATTGTAATGGAAAAGATATTAAGGAGGAGTGGTCGGAGCCTCTGAGTCCAGGGCCCCACTGGCCTCTGCCGCCTGCCTGACCTGGCTAATTAAAGACTTTTGTCTTGCCAGGTCGGAGCGGGCGAGCTGTGCCTCATGCAATTAGTTTTCGATATCTGTTTTGTCTGTGCCTCGGTTGATGTATACTGTAAAAACTAGTGTGATTAGTGTAATGATTACTCTAAAAATTCCTAAAGATGCCCGCGAATACATGCAAAACTGCCGCGCGATGGCCACCCAAAGCAGTTTGCGTGTATTCGCGGGCATATTTCACACTCGGAAAACCACTTTTATGTAGCGTGTTTTGAGCAACATAAAGCTGTATCGGGAGTTTCTCATGTTGCTTTACATTCTTCTCATTGACACTTTTCATCTATCATAATTGAGAAGTTGATTAATTAATTAGGACTAATAATGTAATTAGGTGGAATGCAAAAATAATCTGAGTATCTCCAAGCGACGCCAAACAACATTACCTTGGTTCTATCCAGGTGCGTGGCATTTGCATATTTTTTGAGTTTGGCTAAAGTTAAGTGAAACACCCTGTGCATATAGTGCTACAGACGGCGGTTTCACTTCGCTTCTCCAAGAGGCAGGACGTGTGTCGAGTGAGCTCTTGCACAACACCTTGTAATGCAGTGAGCACGGTTCAAATCATGGATCCGGGACCTCAGAGTAGTGCGACGTAATTGCTCACGCATTTTTCTCGCATTTGCCGCTAAATCGCCACTGAATTTTATCAGAGCACGATTTATTTATTCGTACATATATTTTGGATTCATTGCATATACGGACACACTCGGTTAGCAGCGTCACCAACTTTATAGAACGAATTATTTGCGCCAACTAAAAGTTTGGTATCCATTACGTGAACATATCATGATTACACTGTATAAGACATTCGCGCAGACACTCCTCCCAGCTACAGTAGAGAGCTTGTTCACAGCTTCCCTACACAACAAAGTATGCGAAAGTTCAACAAAAAGTGGATATATTCAGTAATTACGGAATATTTAGTACGTTTCGCTATGTTCTCGCATTTCCTTTTTTCTTTGGCTTCAGCGTTAGTTTTTTTTTTTTTTTACACGATCTAAGGTAGGTGCTTACCATACGCAGAACGCTCCTCTTGAAGGTGAAGGCGAGGAATATGAATGCTCCCTGGAGGCTGCACAGCACGATGAACGGGTACCACAGTGCTTGCACACCGGTCAAGGCAGCCGCGAAGCCAAACACCCACGTGAGCCCGAACACCACGGCCAGCTTGACGTAGAGCGCCAGACGACCCCGCTCCATGCTGGCGCCGCTGCCCCCTCCACTGGACACGGATCGTCGGGCTACCTTCGTCTGTGAGACAGCGTTAGGACATGCATAACGTGCTCGCGCTTTTATTGCGACTTTCTTCTCGCCATTGTAAGCCAGATCTCTTCGCAGCGAAACAGCACTCACTCGTATTAGAACGCGTCAATTGAAAGAACTGGCGCGATATGTTTGCGTGTCCCCTGAATTAACCCTTACTTGGCCCGATAATTCTCTCCTGTTTCTTGAGGATCAAGAATCTTTACCATTGCACTGTTGTTGCCCGCGTTTACACCATTCTGTGCAGAGGACGCAATTGGACGCTATGGTATTTTTCGAGGCTACAAGCTCAGCGACCGTCTGTGGGCTGCGCCGCGCGCAATCCTGTTTAACTGCAGTGGACCATCAAATCTTATGTATACCCACACTATTGCCGCTCTGCCTTGCGCAGGGAAGCAAACGAGGCGCCACTTTGGCCGGACACTTTATTTGCCTATCGCAAATATGAAAACTATATAATAAAGACTTGGTAAAAAATGCAGCAGATCCCAGTAGGAGTATAAACAGCGAAGCTTTGTGTGAGTGCATAAAGAGTCGAAACACGCACGCACCGCACGCACGCACGCACGCACAGACACACACACACAAGCTCGGGCACACACAAATTATACCAAGCCTTTTTGTTAAGTGTAGTTGCTGAATAGTAGCGGGAGTACGACGGTCGCCTTGAAAGCATCCTGGTGTCAGGCGCAGCATGCACGCGCATGCGCACGTAGCGCAGTGGGAATCCATTCGATCCGCAAAAAGCGTTTACTTCCTCATTACCGTGCAACCGTGGTTGCGTGAAGGCGAGCTTCTGGTTCTTTTTTTTTTCTTACCTCTGCGCCCGCGCTGCCACGTATGCGCGGTGGCGAGTGCCATCTGGTGGGGTTGCAAGGAACGTATCAGCGCGCGCGGTGCGCGTACTCCGCTGTTATTGGTGGGTCTATCCGGTAAGGAAACAGCCATGCCACAGCCACAATCACGAAACCCGGCGAGGTTCGCAAAGAAAAGCTTCTGTTTTAAAAGATCTTCGCAACTACGCACAGAATACGCTTTATGCAAATTCAAGCGAAGCTTAACGTAACTGAGCTTTTTAGCCAGTATACATACGCGTATCTCACAGCCAAGTATTTCTCCGCATTTAGTAAGCCCAAACGCACCTATGGCGAAATATAGCCTACTTGAGAAGCACCAGTGCTAAGTAGACGAAAACGAAGAAAAGAATACACCAACAGAAGCGCTGACTTTAGTTAAAAGGTTGATTTGACACCGACATGAATATATACAGAAGCGCCAACCTGACTACGATAAAGAGCCGTGCGCATGCGCGGCTCTTTATCGAACCAACCATGTGCAAAGAACCAACCGTGTGCAACAAAATTGTCGATTTCGCGTCGTTTTCAAATAAACGTTTGCTTGAGAGTCAGCGCTTGTGATTATGATGATGGTCACTTTGGCTCGTACTCACACTGGGGCATTGGCCAAGAATCGCTGTCTGAACTTTTAAGTAATGTCTTTAAGATTTACATATGCAATTAAAAAAGGGGAAACAATATGGAAAAAGAGAAAACAAATCAATATGAAAGTAATCATTTAAAAATATATTGGTTTAGCTGATCGCATGAAAGCACAAACGGCATCAAGGACTCCCTGGGGCTGAAGCCGAGAACTGATGCACCGAACGTTAGTATTATTTCTGATGTAAGATTAGCCTTAATTTAGCAAGTTGAATTTCTAGAAGCCTTTTTCTTAATACTGTATAGCGGCGACATATAAAAAATAGTGATCTAGCGATTCTGTTTCCTGGCAGACTTGACACAGGGGCGATATCGCCAGACCAGTCCTGTGTAAATATAGATTGAAGGGGGGGGGGGGGGTTAGGCGGCAGCGCAATCTGGTTATCACCACTTCTTATTGTCTTGATTGACACCACTGGATTTTCCACGGAAACTTTGGATGCTGATATTGAGCCCATGTTATTGATTCAATGGCATCTCTACGGATTGAATATTTTCGGTATCTAATCGCTGTTATGTGCCCAACTACTGGAAGAACCGATATTATTGATCCACTCAGGGATACTCGCGCTAATGAATCTGCTATTTTGTTTAAATTTGTGATTTTTGTGTTGTGATTCTCTTTTCTTCGTCCTCCACTAGTTAGCGCTGCTGCTTGTCGAGCATCAACTTCCACAATGGCGTCCAAGACTCGCAACTGCTGAAATATAGTCCTATAATAGCTTTTTCTGTCTAACTAGCAGTGTTTTTCGTAGCTATACGCCTTCGTCTTCTGTTACACCAGCTGCGGACGTACACTCGGGAGGACAGTAGAATCACCAGAACCGGCGTTGTTCCACCGCCTAAGATAGTCGCGAAGGCGCGCAGATAACCTTCTGACCGTCTTCGTCTTCCTTGGTGCCCGTATGTGTATCACAGTACAGCACTTCTACATATTATGGCGCACCACGCGCATGAACACGTGGACATGTATTGATTGCCTGTGCGGCCCTAAATATCTATGGACTTCGACCAAACTTCTTCATACTGTCTAATAGTAGCAGTATCAAGTTAGATAATTTTATGATTCTGGAATAATTTGTGTCTCTTGCTCTATACGAACGTTTAGGGCTATGTCGTTCATAATAAAGAGCCGGAAACATTACCATTGAAATTCATTCCCGTTCTCGGGGCGCCTGCTGCTGGCAATAGTGCTCGGAAAGCCTTAAGCGCCATGACACTGATGGTCAATTGGCCGCGTACTTATTTGCAGGTATCGGAGCTTAGTGTTAAAATTCAAAGAGTAATATCGGCACCGACGGATATTCGCGACGGATGACACAGTTGCTTTCTATAGAAACACTAGCATACCTTTAAAATTCTCACAGGAACGTGCCGTACCACAAATCTTCTTTCTGGGGTTTTGCGTGGCAAAACCAGTTCTGATTATGAGGCACGCCCTAGTGTAGGGCTCTGGATTAATTTTGACCAGCTGGGGTTCCTTAACGTACGCTACAACGCAAGCACACGGGCGTTCTTGCGTTTCGCCTCCATCGCAATGCGGCCGACGCGGCCGGGATTCGATCCCGCGACCTCGTGCTCAGCAGCGCAACGCCTTAGCCAACTGAGCCACCGCGGCAGCTCCCATGCCACAAATCTTGTAGGATGTATTCTAACCTGCTAAAAGCTGCCCTCTAGCGTGAACTGCCTACAAACAGCAACATGTGCCAACGCAGCATGAATCATTTGCTTACCTGTTCAGTGGTGAGGTGAATACTACGCGCCGTGAGGAGGAAGAATGCAGTGTTGGCCAGAAGCAGCAGGAGCACGGGCGCGCCAAAGAATGCGATCAGGCTGAGCGGTCGATTGATCCAGCAGTACGGCGTGCCGTACGAAGGGCTCCACGCGGACTCCGGCTCGAGATACTGGAGCGTCGACGCCGCGGCCACGAGTACCGCCGGAGCGAGCCACGCGTACGCCGAGTACGACAGGAACGCGCTGGCGGCGCGCGAACTGCCGCTCACTCCCCTGCGGAACGTTCGTTGCACGTCCATCGCCATCACGTTCATCCAGAAGAACGCCGCTAGGTGAGCGGCGTGGGACACCACGGCGAACGTGCTGCACAGCGCCGAGCCTGACTCGAAGAACATTCCGCCGGCCACGAAGCTGCCTTGGGCCACGAGCACAGATAACGCGAGGCACAGCACCAGCCGCGAAGGACCGGTTCGAAGCTTGGAAACCAGCGCGTACGCCGCCACGTGAAGCACCAGACACAGCACAGAAATTAGGAGCAGCACGGTGGACAGGACGTTCTCGAAGCCCTCCGGCCTCAGCGCCGCTTGCGGAGGAGGCATGCAGGCCATCACGGCGTCTGGTCCATCCATGTGCCAGCGGTCGGGCCTGAGCTCCACCTCGGAGTCTGGACTCGGTAGCAGAGTCGAGTCTTCTCGCACTGCGACTTGGTCGCGACGGAGCCGAGTCCACTGGCAGTCGTCGCGACGGACGCACACGTCGGCTGGGCAGGCCGACCGCACGCACCGGTTTGCCACCGGTTCGTGAATCTCGTCGCGACCGCAGACGTTTTTGGTCGGTGCGGCCGATATAACGGACGCCTGCCAATTGCTGAAGTCCATGACCACGGCGTAGGATGTGCCCGAATATTCGGGAGCTCTCGCCGGAGGCCCTAGCAGTGCTTTTAGGCTGCAGCTCAGTTTATTTAGATTGCGTTTATTGCAGATGGCGCAGTGCAGGTTTTTGTAGACGCGCATGTTAACGCTGTCCTCCAGCAGACTCGTGTAGCTGTGGCACTTTTGTCTTACTTCCGCATTGTCGTAGCTGTCGGGGCACGTCTTCACCAGAGAAGTCTGCGTGCACGGCGATACCTTGAGCTCGCGGATTATGTATTCGTCCGTTTTGTTGACTAATTCCTTGATCGCCATTTTGCAGCTGGCGCTTTTGTGGTCGACGCCGCCCCACCGGACGGTCATCTTGCGCGATTGGTATTGATAACCTGTTACAGTTGCAGTACCGTTGTCAAGCGCCTGCGAAAAATGAAACAACATTCGCTTATGAGCTTGTAGGTTGTCTTAAATGCGAAGCATTTCTTGGCGAACATTTGCCGCTTTGATAGTATCTATCTATCTATCTATCTATCTATCTATCTATCTATCTATCTATCTATCTATCTATCTATCTATCTATCTATCTATCTAGCCGCCTACATGTTTGTGCTCTCATGGTCGTTTCGTTAAATTGGTAGGTACCAAGATTGGCATAATATGACAAGAGTGTATGACAAACATAAATGATAGGTCATGATATGCGTGTCATGTAGGTCATGACAATGACCCAGCGAAAAAGATTAACACTCAAAAACCACTGGAATGGGTTCGGACGTGGGCACTAAGTGAAGGAAACACTAAAGGATGATGGTAGAAGTCATAGTCATGAGCATCACTAAGGCTGTCGCCTGAAGGTTTCTTAGGCGCAGCTAAAGGGACGCTTGTGGACTCATGACAAGAATGTCATGTCATGCGTGTCATGTACGTCATGAAAGTGTCGCCTATGTCTTGGTGTTCTCATGGTCGTTTCATTAACTTGGTAGGCTCCCTGCACACGGCTTCGCATAACATAGATTTTTCACTACGCTTTGCATGATTCTTCAAAAATAGTGTAAAGTTACGCATTCTTTGAAGGGCTCCTCACCAGGCTCCGTCTAGAGAGCGTCTTGCCGCGATAACTTTTCAAGATGGTTCATTATGAGAGTAATTAGCAGACATTGTATTCTCACGTTGCAATGCTACCAGGGGGTGAACTTCACGACCAATTATGTACTCTCTCCTTCCCACTATACTGGTGTCCGCAAGCGACATTCCTTCCTTGCCTACGTCGCGAGCGCACGCCTCTTTGTCTTACTTCATCCCCTCCTCCCTTTGCTGCGTCGCGCACTACCAGTGGTTGTATTGCGCGTTCCACATTTGACCATTTACAGTGGTCACGTGCCATAATCGATGACGTGGTAGGCAGTGCGTCTTACGTAGAGGCATATGTGCATGCGACTTTGACTGTCTGGCTGCTTGCCCATCTCCCTGAAAAGGAAGGGCGCGCGGGCGTGTGCTGAAAATTGCAGCTGTTTTCGCGCCGTGCAGCCGTATGATATTTTGCAACATGGTCGCCACTTCGGGGTTGTTAACCGGTCCCGAATTTGGAGGGATGATCTCGACTTTTGAGCTAATGTCCCGAGTCCTGACTTGACGCGGTGTTCCAACTGTGTCCGAACGTTCCGACTGTCTTTTATTGCGCTAGCATTCTAAAGGTATTTCACGCACTTTCCGGGCGCCAACTCTCTATCTACGTATGTACGTTCGTACCTAACCGCTTTCCCGCCTACCTGGGTAGTCTGTGATCGAATGGGTAGCCCATCGGGCTGCTGTGCTGAGGGTAATGGGTTCCAAACCAACCAACCGTCGGACCAACTTGGGTCACTGAGTATGTCGCACGCAGTGCATATGTGCCGCGCTTCAACGAACCTCGTTCACGCAAACATTGTTGCCGCATGACGCGTTTCTCGGCGTTCGCACACACCGACGCGCCGTGCATTTCGGAGGCCACGCACAGGCTTCGCGGCGGCGGTGCTAGATGGCGCCGAGTGTTCCTAAGGATGCACTATAGATGAATTCCGCAGCAGTACACGCCTGACAGATAACTCGTTTCAGCGGTGGCAATGCGTTGCGTCGCTATGTCGATTCAATGCTAAACGCTTTACCATCCACAGTCAACGTGAGATGGGTTCCAACGAGCGTTTTTCGACTGAATAAGCACAAATAGACAATATTTTCTTTTTATAATGCCTGCCAGCTCGCTTGCACGTTCTTCTCGTAAGCGTAACGGTGGTTTCGTTTATGTCGTGGCTCTAGTTCTGTTGCAGGCACTAACCGTTCACAGCACCTCTATCTTTATTGGTAGCCATGTTAGCCTGGCATGACCTTGTTGTAAATTGCGACACGGTATAGGACTGATAGAACTTTTCCATTTTTTTGCGGCTACAGACTGGCGGCTCCTGCCACTGACTGGGCCGATCATTACCACCTTCCCCGGCCCCCAACCCCGCTCCCTCTACCCACGTCCCTGTGTCCCGACTTCGTCCAGTGCAGGGTTGGCAACCCTATCGCCACCTCGCGATCTGCGCGCCACGCTTGTCTGTTTCCAGTGCCGAAACCTGCTGAGAGGCCGTCTGATATTTCATACAAATACGTAAGGAAGTGATGCGTTTGGCTTTGAATTTCCTAGGGCTGTGTGAATGCTATTTAATGTATTCTCAAGGTATGAAGGGGGCCTCGTTGCGCTCTAAATTATCGCCCATCTTACCAAGCCTTCCGTCGGGTGCTAGTGCGAGATGGGTTCTCGCAAAACTTGCGTTTTCTTCATAGACAATTGTTAAGCATGTTGACTGCGACATCGCTTACTGTTTTTATCTACTAAAATGCGCCAGAGGCTCGCTTACGAATGAAAACAACACTTTATATAATCTACACAACTTCAGACTTGGCAGTGTAGGAACACCAGGGTTGCAATGTGAGATTGTTGGTAAAACATCTTGAATAGGTTTAGCGCATTCAAGTAAGACCACCTGTTCAAGTAAGAACACCATCACGTAATAATAGATACCCATGACGTACCAATTGCGCTTCAGAACAGCGCTCACCTCAGATGCTTCTTTGGGAGTGCACTCGACGACCAGCGTCCAGCTACGCAGGTCTCTGGTGTCGCCGTTGCACGAGGCGCAGTACACGTTCCTGTACAGGGTCCCGGACTGGCGGCTCAGCACGGGCAGATCGTCCAGGTACGTGAGGTTGAAGCGGCGCTGGTTCCGCTCTCGCATCGAGCCTTGGTCTCCTCGTCCCTCTCGTCGGCGGGCGACCACGCTTCGGGACAGCGGACGACGGCCATCAGTTCCCGGTAGGAAACCGCGGGAACGCAGGCCATCCTCGGCCTGGCCACCTCCCCGAGAAAGCGGTCGGCGCAGCAGTCGCCCGTCTGCGAGCACTCCTGGCGGGACCGACACGCGCACATCATCGGCTTATGGACCGCGTCGCAGCGGTCGGTGCATTCGGTTCCGTTCAGTCCAGCCGCGACCCGCTCGGCGAGAAGGACATCCGGCGTGATCGCATACGACGACGGCTCCGTGGCGAGCAGGTGCGCTTCAGCGGACGCGAGGACAAAGTAAGCGAGAAGGCTGCGAACCACCACGACGGTTGCTGTCGCCGTCGCCGTGGCGAGTCCTACGCGAAAGCCTCGGAAGGTGGTGGTGATGGTAGCCACCATGGCTGCGGCGGTTGCAGCT
Source organism: Dermacentor silvarum (assembly GCF_013339745.2). NCBI lineage: Eukaryota > Metazoa > Arthropoda > Arachnida > Ixodida > Ixodidae > Dermacentor > Dermacentor silvarum. The sequence continues at coordinate 100,950,577 of NC_051158.1, read as the reverse complement.
CCGGGCGGCAGCGGTTCGGAACCGGCGCGGCGGCGGTTCGGAGTTTCCTCTTTTACGGTGGCACGCCGCTGCTGGCAGCGTTGCGGCCTCCGCTGTGGTCGTTTGTTTATCTTGCTCCCGTTGCTTCTGCTGTCGGACGATTGCACCGGCGGCCGTGCCGGGGTCCATATGGTTCCGCGTAATCGCCATCGGCGCCTACGGTCGGGGCAATAGTGGTGGTGGTGAGTGGCCTTCCGAGAGGAGGTTTCATTGGAGTCCCGGCCTGTTTCACGTTGCTGGTTCTGGCGAGGCCTGCGAAGAAAAAGTGGCGGGGAAGGGAGACTGTAATAATAAGCCCGATGACGGGGCAATTGAAGACTCATCGCCCCCTTGCGTAGTAGGCGGTGGTGGGATGTGTATTTGGCCGCGATCTTTTTTTTTTCTCTACGCGAGGCGATGGCGAGAATTGCTGGCGTCAGCTGTCGTAAAAGGCAGCTGGCGGGCAGCGCGCGGCGTATCTCGGAATAACACAATGCGTGCGTCTCAAGTTGGATCGTAAAACGGGATGGGAAGTTGCCGACGTCGATGCCAGTTGTAAATGCAAAGGAAAAAAAAAAGTAAAGTAAAAAAAAAACAATGGAGACGTGGGTTACTTTATAAACTATCGCTGCTCTCTGCCCCATCGATGCTGTGAATTGCGTTCTAGGCTATCGCAATATTCGGCGTATTGGAGCAAATATCAGATTTGAGCGCATAGGGGTGGTACCGATCGAGTAAGAATCCTTAGGTTATCGCGGCGCTTTGTTTATTATGTGTATGTCGGAAATTCAAAAATAAAATGCAATATCTTACTGCAAAAGCTAGCTGTCTTAATACCCGAAGAAAAAGTATTTTGCCACTATGGCGTACCGCGCCATCAGCGCACGGTATTGTTCCCGTCAGCGGTTATTCTAACGAATGTCTTAGTGTTCTTTAAAGTTGCTATTTATTGCTTTTGTCGCTAGATTTATCAATTTTTTTCTGTGTTTGTTGACCTTATTTTTTCTATTTAGCTACCAGGTACTTTTTAACCCCTTAAGGTTCATGGGACATATGTGTCCCCGAATTTTAACCATGTCTCGATAAATACGTTTTGCCTCTAGAAACCTGCTGAGGGCAATTTATTGTACTAAACAGACTCCATTAACGAAATATATAATTTGGGTTGACAAATATATGACAAAACACTGACGAGGCGGGGGTGGAGTTGCACCACAAAGGTGTGCTTCACCGCCGCCGTATTAAGTACATGTTTTTGTAGATTTTTCTAACCAATAAAGGAATAGAAGGTGTGGAATATAAAGTGTCGTTATCAAGGGTTTGTAACAAACCAAGCTATTTGATATTAAACGAGTATAAACTACTCTTTAGCGATAAAGAAGTGTTGGGACATATGTGTCCCAGTGTACCGTGACGGAATTCTGGATGCCGTTTGGTGGCGTTCGCTTGAGGGCGGCACTTCATGGTCCAATAGCTGCTTGAAATAAATAAACTCGTATACGTTGTGCCTTTACGTGTAGCCTGGTTTATTTTAGATACAAGCTTTTATTTTCCGGAATTATGGCAGAAAAAAAAACAATGGGAATTCCTAATATCGGAAGAAAACATTCTCTAAGATTTTGTTTCATGACAACGATGATGAGTGTGTTTTACACCTTGACGAAGAATATGATGACAACGTTATTGTAGCATCGACGCAAAAAACCCTAAAACGCCATAACATTCAAAGCCACTGATAAAGCGAATAAGGTAAGGTCAGCAAAACATCCTGCATTTATTCCTCCCAAAATTACGTGTTCCGTCAAAGGGTCGTTGAATAGAAGAGGACGTGCAAAACGGCGAGTCACAGCTGATTCCGGCGTGAAACGAGGGGAAATAAAGTGTATTCAACCGTGCAAGCAACCAGCGGTTCTTATCAAACGAAAAATATTTTCGGTTATGTAGTTGGAGAGCTTCGTAAAAAATGCTTGTGAAACAAAGCACTCGTTATGCTGAGAAAAATGCGAACGGCAGAAAAAACTAAGACCTTTCAAGTTGTCATCCTTTTGATGAGCCAATCACGTCCTGCCACCTCATAGAAGGTAACCTACGATGTGGACCGTAAGTCAAAAATTATATACTACCTCCGAGTGTTCTAGGAATTCCGGGAAATTGTAGTAAGGTCGCGTACATTATGTACGTCAAACGACAAGCTTACAAGCCCACTATGCCCGCTCTAACCTCCCTGCAGTTCTGCCAAGCAGTCGCATGGATTCTTCGGGGAATTTTTTGAGCCGAGATCGAAGCACAAGTCTTGAGAAGATATGCAAGCGCATAATAATGTGTGCAAAGCAACACACTCCTGCACACTAAATTACAAAAGCTCCCGCTCGAAAAAGGTGCACGTGTTGCTGCAAATGAACGCTTGAAATCCCCACATTTCCATGCCGCAGCATTTGCAATTTCACTTGAGCTTTGCTACCGCAAGGAATTGCTTCATGCAGTCTTATGGTGGAAGCAGCTAAGACGCCCACGTAATTGTTCGGTTCCCTTAAGGTACATAGGGACATATGTGCCATAGTGTAACTTATAAGCTATCAGAAATTGACTTTTGAAAAGCGTTTAAATGTTGTTTGCAAGTCCAAAATAAAGAAAAAAATACAATCCATCGATAATTTCGCGGCTTACTGGCTTATGTACCTGAGGGGGTTAAGCAACGTGACACACGAATTTGGCGATATTTTGGAGGCTTCGAATTGTGAAACTTGCTTAGAGAACGGGTTTCCAGAATGCCACTTGTTCTAAATCTCGGTATAGGCGGCCGGCATTGGCTCTACGGCCTGTGGGTTGTGTGAAAACGATAACGCGACGGTCGATCTTACTCAAGCGGATCATGCGCTGCTCGCTGAGGGTAAATGAATTGACAGTATGCGCACAAAATGAGCGATTTTTTAAAAATTATTACTGCGGTAATATTAGGAGTCATACTACCGCATTGTCATGCATTGGCGTTCCAGTTAACTTTGTGCTTCAATGCATAAAGCGACGTTTTGTTAAGCAACTAACTGGAACGCCAATGCATTTCTCCGCAAAGTTCGGGAATTAATATCTCAAAACCGGTGTCATCCCGAGAATTCGTTCGAAGTGAATCAGTCTTACGCACTCCATGGCTACAATTTGTAAATTGCAATATGGGCTATCCGGTAATTAGTTAAAAACTTAATGAGTGAATACTTGTTAATTTTTCGATTATGCATTTCAATTTCATGTGCAAGTAATGTCCGCCTCTTCGACTAGACCAGCTCATTAACTAGAATTCTGCTATCTGCCACAGGCAACCTTTAAGGATTTTTGAAAGTGTTCGCTGAAACACCCTATATATATATATATATATATATATATATATATATATATATATATATATACGCCATCGTATCTTGCAATTTACTCTGCGAAGAGGCAGGACGTGTGTCGAGTGAGCTCCTGATCAACATTGTGCAATGTGGTGCACGCGGTTTAAATCAAGCATCCGGGACCTCAGCGACGTGCGGCGCCATGCTACCGCATTTCTCTCGCATTTAACGCTGATTCGCCTCCGAATTTTCTTTTACCGACACTATGGCTCTTAGCACTGCAGATGCTACAGTTTCACTAAACACGTTCAATCTCTGGCAGTTCACAAAAGCACCAGTAAATTCAATTAATAAAACTGATTGCAGTATATCTTGTGAAAATGTCTGGAACGTGACCAATAACACATATAACCTGTACATTTTTCCCCCTGCAAACGTCCTTAGCTTGATGTAACAAAGGCTTGCATATCGCAGCGGCTCGGCTTGGCTTGGTTCACCCGAAGTTCATGCGAATTTGAACGGGCACCGCTTTCGGTATTCACGCCTTTCGGACAAATCGACACTGCAAGGAGCTTTCACTTGGATTGCAGGAATTGACATGCGTAAACGTCACGTAACTGACATTGCCATGTTATCATGACCAAGCGATTGAGTTCTTTCACGGGCGCCGAAGACTAGAAAACTTACCGGCATAACCTAGAACAAGCGCATTTGCCTGCTAGGATACCAGCTTACCCGTGTTGTTTTCAGCTGTGATGGATTCAACACCTTACGACTTTCAGTTATAGATAACGATAGCTGCCAATGCGCTTTGGCTAAGCATATTAGTAAAGTAAGTGCCCCCTATATCATGTTCATAAATTCACTGCTTTACGCCATGCTAGCTTATATTAGTTCTACAAAGCAGCTACATTTTTTATTGCGATAGCAATTATATGGACACTCCAAAGGGGATTTCTGCCGTCGGCGTCGCCGTTGCCGTGAGGCTCTGTATGACGTCAACGGCGACTAAATCGTCGCCGCGCTCCGGACGCTGTATGTGCGAGTGAAAGGGAGCGAGGGACGCGCGCTTTCACGGCGAGCGAACGCACGTCGGAGAGCAAACGCGCGTTCTGCGCCGTGCTCCCTGAAGGGCTGCGTCTCTTTCCTCCGTTACAATCGCCATATATAGAGGGCAAACGCGACTTCTTCCGTCGCGTGAAAGGCCGTGGGGGGATGGGAGGGAGGGAGAGGAGGCGACGTTTAGCTGCGGCACCAAATGCGTATTTATATAAAAACGTTGCGACGCGAGAAGGTAGGTAAGATTTCCGACGCTGCTCGACGAGTGTCCCATGCTGATCTCGTCGAAAACCTCCGAGCCGCCCCCAGAGGCACTGGCAACAGTCACCAACGCCACGCGCGTTCGGTGCGAACGCAGATAAAACGCCGACGGCGTCGACAACAGTTCTGCGCGTTGCTGGTGCTGCTGCATGTCCAAGTTTATACAGCTGATAAAACTACTATCCGTACTCCGTATAGCTCTCTACTAATTTCCTATCGCAATTGATGCTTCGCCTTTTTTTAAAATTCACTCGGCAGTTTTAACGACAGCTCTTAACGACAATGCAAAGAAATGTAACGAAAATTTACTTCTTTGTATCAGTTTAGCGATATGCTAAAAATAAAACAATAAAAAAAACGTTGGTAACAGTGGTGTCAATTCTGTGCTGCTCACTGCAGAGTTCTAGTACACGATGCTCACTTATCTCTTCCGCAGCCGCTGTGTACATCTGAATAGCGCTCGTTATTGACATTTTCAATATCGCAGTGCAATTTTCAGCACAAACTCGTGCAGGGCATGGACTATACAAGCTTTCATCTCGAAATTTCTAGGGTTTCGTTTCATCATCAGCAGCAACATCAACAGCAGCCTATATTTATGTCCACTACAGGCCGAAGACCTCCCAGCGGTCTCGAATTGCCCCTGTCTTGGGCTAGGCGATCTCAAGTTCTGCCTGCAAATCAAATTTCATTTCCCCATCTAATTTTCTGCCGTCCTAAATCGACTGCGCTTCGCATCCGTTGGCACCCATTGTGCAACTCGAATGGTTCACCGCTTAGAAAGGAATCGATTAGTGCTTGAGACATGACAAATTGGTGACGACAGACACAGCCCTGAGCTTGCTGTGAACTGAACCATGAACTACCTTACTGTATGAGCAGCAGAGACAGCCAAACTGAATGACGTGTGTGTGTGTGTGAGCATGGCGTCCCCGACTCTGACGAAAAAAAAAAAAAAAGGCACGATTTCTTGGTGGGTGTGCTTAGAGGAACAAGGCACTCTAATTGAACGGCGACCATGCGCATATGATTGTTGCATCTCCTTCTTTATGTTCGTGTCTGATTTATGCGGCGTATTTCGTATGCTACAGGAAGTAAAAGGAAGTTGAAACGTCAGCGCCCGAGCGTATCGCCTACAGGTATTGACCTTCGTCAGTTCTCGCTGTTAAACGTTCACCACGATCCAGAACTAACTAGACCAGCCACTAGTCTTAATAAAGTGATCTGCGGTCACATGGCTCACGTGGTGAGGTCACGTGGTACTATCACTTTTCGGATGTGACACGCTTGTCCTCGCCTCGTGCTTAGGTGGTCTATACAAAATGCCGCTAATGCCGCTCAACGGGGTTCCGACAGATTTCGAAGAAGCTCAACCTGTCTTTGACAATTATTATCGATAGCTTAACCGCCATTTTTTTACTTAGTTTAATTTTGAGTAGCTGTTAAACCATTGATATTTAAGTTTCTTGCCGATGTTTTCTTACTGCCATTCACCACTGGGTAGCGCAAGCTCCCGCTCGCTGCTTTAACTGCAGTCGCCGTGTTTAGCAGGACGGGGGAAAACACACACACACAGAAAAGTAACATCGAAATTCTGGTTACAAAATTATGGCATCAGCGAACTTTTCCGGCACATACGGAATAACAGTCCCGTCGTTTTACTCTGACACTGGCATATGAATTTTATTATTGGAACTTTACTGTCATATATAAAGCTTACATCGATCATATTCAATGTGCTCGTCTAAACCTATGTGATCTAAGGACCAGTGTTCCTCATTGTTTGTTTTGAAATAAAGAATTCTGGTCCATTCCGGTTCACCGAACTTGAATTCGGACGAGAGATGTTGCGGTTCACTTGTTGAACACATAGCAAAAGAGTGGCGTATTGCTGGATCCTCCAACATGCGATATATTTTCTCAAGCCTTACAGACTCGGGAAAATTATACACTTGCTTGTTTCCAGCAATACGAATCTACTTGAACGCTTTTCTTCAAGCGGACTGCTGTGACTCTTTGATACAATAAATAAGAATGATTTAGTAGTGTGTCGTTATCAACCAGAAGATTGTGTCATACCAGCCCTGGTGGCGCAGTGGCTATGGCGTCGCCTTACTAAGCCCAAGGATGCACGATCCAATCCCGGCCGCGACGGCCGCATTTCGATGGGAGTGAAATGCAAGAACGCCCGTGTACCGTTCAATGGGTGCACGTTAAAGAACCACAGGTGGTCAAAATTAATCCGGAGTCTCTCACTACAGCGTACCTCATAATCAAATTGTAGTTTTGGGTCGTAAAACCACAGAATTTATTTTTTTTTCACAAGATTGCGTCATGTTAATTTTTCACTACCGTTTCGGCAGCTGTGAATTCAAACAGAGGTGCAGTAGCCTTTTCGTGTATGTCTAGTAGAGGGGCGCTCGGGTGCTTTCTTCTAGCTAAGGGTTTCGCGTTTTACCCGAGCTTGCTACATCTACGGGATATATACGGGGTGCTACCAAAAGTTCCGGGAATTTGAAAAGCACGGGCAAATTGGGTGTAGTACAAATTTCCGCCGCTAAATATAGCTAGCAGTATGCCTTGCGGATCAGTGTGCTGAACGACGTTGCATCTAAGAAGCAGTGTTGTTTTGCGAAGTGTTGTTTTGCAGCGCAATGTTTCACTGATTTGGTGCATTTCTTAGCAACCAATATGGCAGACTTCAAAGAGCAAAGAATCTGCATCAAGTTTTGTTTTAAACTTGGCAAAACTGCGTCAGAAACTCATCGTATGCAAGAGGACGCTTTTAAAGTGGATGCCATGAGCCAAAGTAGGACTGTTTTATGGCATAAACGCTTCAAAGAGGGTCCAATGTGTCTTGACGACGATGAACGGTTCTGGACGCCCGCCAACGAGTACAGCCCCGGAAACGGTAGCGGAAGTTCGTAAAGCTACCCTTGGAAATCGCAGGCTAACTATAAAGGATGTCTGCGACATTGTAGAAAAATCTTACGGCACAGTTCAGCGAATTTTGTCGGATGTTTTGAACATGAGGCGCATTTCTTCAAAATTCGTGCCAAGACTGCTCAATGACGAACAGAAGCTGCACCGTGTCTCTGTTCGTACGGAACTGAAGCAACAAGTCAGAGACAATCCCACATTCTTCTTGACTGTAATAACAGGGGATAAGACGTGGATTTATAGCTACGATCATGAAACCAAGCAGCAGTCGTCGCAATGGAAGTCGCCAAATTCCCCGCAGCCGAAACAGGCACGTCAAGTTCATGCCAATGTGAAGTCCATGGTCATTGTTTGTTTTTTTTCTTTTTACCTACATGGGTCCACAAGGAATTCGTACCTCCTAGGACAAACCGTGAATAGCGAGCTTTACTGTGACGTTTTGAGGCGCTTAAGAGAGAGCATTTGTCGTAAACGTCCGGAGAAGTAGAAGTACAACAACTGGCTTCTTCATCCCGACAACGCGCGCTCACACCATCACTCGTTGTTGGTCAGTTCCTGACTTCCAAACAAACCACGGTACTTCCGCACACACCCTATTTTCACCTGACCTCGCCCCTCGTGACTTTTTCTTGTTCCCAAAGTTGAAGTTGAGGCAGAAAGAACGTCGGTTTCACACTGTTGAAGAGATCCAGTAGGAATCGCAGGCGGTCCTCAACACACTGTCGCCTGGAGAGTTCCACGAATGCATGGAATCGTGGCAGAAACGCTGGGATCGGTGTATACATGCTCAATGGATCTATTTTGAAGGGGACTGTGCTGATTACGCGTTATGGTGAACACATGTTTTTTAACGACTGGATTCCTGGAACTTTTGGGTAGCACCTCGTACATATAATTGTGGAACTACGTCAGTGAAAAAAAGAAACCAGTCTCGCAGATTTCTGCTACAGGCGTTATTATTAATGAAAATTAAAACATCGCTGAACAGTTTAATATACGGGGCGATCATTTTTAATCTTTCCGGTTTTTTTTAAAAACCGTATGTCGCAGACAACATGCGATTTTTAATCACATGCTAGTCTTTGAGTTTGGATTGTTCATAGAGGTGCACATTACTTGCAGGAGAAATCGAAACACATATTCTACTAATTTAAAGATTCACCAATTAACTTGTTAATTATTTATTACTTTATGGCACATATTGCAATTTACGAATTGTAGGCGGTGAGCTTGCAAGGCCTATACAATTTGAATGAATTTCCGGAATGACACCACTTTGGAGGTATTCGCCATCAAGTCGCCGTAAAAATCCGCTGTTCGAGTTACTTTTTCAACAAAACATTTTTTTTTGCATTGAAGAACAAAATTAACTTTAACGCCTATTTATTTCTTCCCACACTATGAGAAATAATATCTCTAAATTGGTGTCACCCTGGAAATTAAATTCAAGTGGATCGTCGTGCAAAATAACTGGCTGGAATTCGTAAATTTCAATATCTGCTGCAAAGTATTTCATTAAGAAGTTAATTAGTAAATGTTTCTTATTTGTTGAATTTTTTTTCGATTTCTCGTGCTAGGAATGCCCGCATCTTCGAATAATCCAGCTCAAGGATAAGAATTATGCTCTCTGCCACAGGCGATTTTTAGAAATTCCGGAAAACTTACAAACGATCACCCAGTATACTTTAACGTCTTTTCTTCCGCCACTGCTAACATACCGACTGCCTCAGCTGGGAGTGCTTCATATGTGAATTTGATTAGCTACCCTGGAGTGGTATTTGGTATGGTAGTTAATCTGAAAACTAAAACTTCTTCTGGAACCAATAATATAGCGAATGTTTTCCTTTGACGATATGGCGATTCTCTTGCAAAATACCTGGTTATCATATGCCGTGCTTCGCTTTCGTGTTCAAAATTACGGAGTGGCTGGAGGACAGCCCATGTGGTGCCGATCTTTAAGAAGGGCGACCGTCTGCTTTTAGAATATTACTGTTCAATCTCACTAACATCAACTTGCTGTAAGCTAATTGAGCACCTTATTGGAAAAAGCATCAATGAGTTTATTCAACAGACCCAAATTCTAACGAACTCTCAGCACGGTTTTAGAAAAGGATACTCCACAGTTACGCACCTAGTCACGATAATTCACTATTTTGCATATTCCGTTGATAATACCAAATAAATTAAGTTTTTCTAGATTATAGTAAAGCTTTTCATAATATACCTCACGATAAACTAATCCATAAGCTCAGAAGCTGTGGCATTCCAGAATTGATTGTTTCTTGGATTGCAGAATACTTAACTGATCGCGAACATTTTGTAGATGTGAGCAGGCAGCACTCGGCCTGCCTTCCAGTCTCATCTGGGGTACCGCAACGCATTGTATTGGGCCCTTTATTGCTCGTGTTGCATGTCAATGACACTGTTCGTGTTGTCAAGCCAAAGTGTTCAAATACGACTATTTGCGGATGACTGCATCTTGTTTAATGATATTACCTGTACTTGCGACAAAAGTGACCTCAATGACAGCCTGACAACATTTGGCTTTGCTGTAAACAATGAGGGATGACCCTGAATGTATAAAAAAGTGTTTTTCCTCTCACATCCCGTATTAAAAGATCACTATGTTATGCTTACATGTTTGGCTCTTCCCCTCCCAAAGAAGTAGCGAAGTGCAAATATTTACGTGTCACCGTATCTAGCAACCTATCCTGGAACCTTGATGTTAACGGTATAGGTGTATCCGCGTTTCGTGAAACTGCGTTGTAAAAAAAAAAAAAAAAACTTAAAGAAGCTCAACCATCTGCCAAGCTGCCAGCTTATTATTGCTTAAATGGGCCGAAGCTCAAGTGCGCCTGTATTATCTTGAGCGCCCACATTCAGTGCGAAATAAACAGCCTTCAACGAATACAAAGGCAGACTTCGACCCTCCTTCTGAAGCAATGACATCTAATGACACTGCGTTACTTGAATTGCGTATGGTGATTTCATAGCTGGCATTTATTCCCAACTTCTCAATAACAAACTGGCACTCGGACCGTCAAAAAATATAAGTCCACTAATGACGAGACTAACTCGCCAAAGTCATCAAAATGTTTTAAGAATAAATAACCCTATTCAAGCAGTAGCATATTTAAATACTCGTTTCCTCCGTGCATAATTGATGAGCAGAATCGCTTGGCAGTAGTGAAAGTTCGCTCTTTTGTACTTTTGGGTTCACGTGTTTTGTTAATTGTTTTCGTTTGTGGCTATTTTTACCCTTTTCCATGAACCTCGTGTCCGAAGTCCGCAGTATATATATATATATATATATATATATATATATATATATATATATATATATATATATATATATATGGTGTTTTAATTTATCGGTAACCACAATTTAAAAAAAAATCACCGCCAGTGACATGTAGCAAATTTCCACTTCTTGGGCCAGATTACTCTTAGAGGAGGACATTATTTTTACCAGAAACTAAAGTGAATATTTGACTAATTAACTGCGTTTTGATAATTACCTTCCAAACTAATTAAATTGCGCCGCATATTGTTGTTTGCGCATTGTAGTCGGTGACTTTTTAAAGCCCTGTCCACTTGGAACGAATACTGCAGAGGGCACAAATTTCGAAATCATCATCATCATCAGCCTATATTTCGAGATATGCGTTCCCAAAGTGGGAAGAAATGCATTGGTGTTCCAGTAAATTTTGAGGTTCAATGCATAAAAATACGTATTTAAAGAAAAGTTAGTGGAAAAGCAGTACACTATTACGGCAAGTTCAACTGCGCATATGCTCAATTTGTGTATTGCAATATATCGGTTAAAGTGATTTGTTGAAAAGTTAAGTAGTTAAATTTTAATAACTAGCATAGTACTAGTATCGCTTTCTAGTGTACGTAATATATACCTATTCGAGTATTCCAGCTCAATAAGTAGATTTCTTCTAAAGCCACAGCGGATTGTTAAAAATTATGTGAGCTCTAAGAGAGTGAGAGAGACGGTGAGGAAGGCAGGGAGGTTAATCAGATGTTAAAATCCGGTTTGATACCCTGCACTGGGGTAGGGAAATGGGGGTTATAAAACGGACAGAGAGAGAGTGAGAAAGAAAAGAAAACACACACATAAAAATAAAACGCACACGCCGGAAGAGCGTTCTGATCACAGTCGTTCAGATAGGCCGTTGGCTCGCAAGAAGCGCAGAAGCGCCTGCACGGCCTTCTACCGTTAAGTCCAGTCTGTGGTGGAGAATTCTTTGGTCCGACAGAGGCCGGTCGTCCAATTAGCTGAACGCGTCGTTGAGAGATTGTCTCTGCTCACTGTAATGCAGGCAGTCGTGCAACATATGTTCAATCGATTCTTCATTGCCGCAGTGGTCACACAGGCTGCGCTGTCGGCCATTCCTATGCGGAACGCATGGGCGTTGGTAAACGCAACGCCCTACCATAATCGGCACAATATGGTTGCGTCCCCTCGGCGAAGCCTTGATGGTACTCGAAGGCTTAGCGTTGGGTCCAGAGAGTATAAGCGAGCATGTCTGAAGTGCGACTCATTCCACTGTGACCTTGTGCGTTGGCGAGCAAGCACGCGGAGCTTCCGTGCAGCGTCAGTCCTAGGAAGTGGTATGGGTCGTTTGTGATCTTGTTTATGAGCTGTGCGCGCAGCTTCATCGGCCCGTTCATTGCCCATAATTCTGCAGGGACTTGGAAGCCACTGAAAAGTCATTCCATGCCCTATCTCAGTTAAATTGTGTATTGCCTCGGCAATCTCAAAGACCAGCTGCTCGCGCGGTCCGCGGCGTAAAGGTGATAGTAGAGACTGCAGAGCCGCATTTGAGTCGCAGAAAATAAAAGTAAAGCACCAGACATGTATGTATAGAAATGTTCAGTATAACGCTAAAGGCGACCATGTTACCGTATCGTACCTATAAGTCGCCGCTTTACTGCCCTAATGACAAACGTATTATATAATTATAGGCCGCGTGAACGTTAGTACCGCAGTTTCGCCTTTAGTTCTGTCTATAAAAGGGCAATTTTAAGCTCATTTCACACTTCACCGCGTATCCTTCTATTCTGAAGGAAAGTATACGGACCAGTGATTCCGTGATAGAGACGACTTTCTTCCCCGTCTATCAGTGTAACTCGAAATTGAGGACTGCAGCAGTTCAAACTTGGCAGTGGGGACCTTCCAGCGCACTCATCTATTTGAGTTTGTGGGTGTTAATTACGAATAAAATTGGTTTTCCTAGGCGAGCCTGTGGCCCCTCTACATTTGCTCATGGATCTATATAACCATTTTTTATTAGCACGTAAATTTAACTACACATGACTATTTGCTTCGCGCTCTTTGCGCATACAGCCGCATGCCTCTAGAAGGAACGGCTCTACAACGAAATGGCCTGTATGGGTAAGGAATAATTACGTACCGGTTCTATTGCGAGCCTCGCGGTGCGCGACCTTTATTTACAACGAAGCGGCCTGTATAACGAATTATTTCGGAGGCCCCATGCGCTTCGTTATAGATGCTTCCGACCGTATCTGGCCCTTGCGCCTTTATCAACACACACCATCATTACATACCTTTTAGGCATCTGTACAGTGATAAAAATGTTGGCCTGTTTCCAGCCATTCCACATATAACATCGAAAGCCATTCCAATCGACAACTCTTAGTAATTTTCATGACGCTCTTTGGCTAGACTGAATTCACAAAGCGTAAGACCACTTCGTAAATGCCGTCACGAGCCCTTGCACCACGAAAGACCACATATCGTTATATAGCAGCGCGCCTTCATCCAAGCTTGTTGTAAATCGAAAAAAAGACAAAAAAAAAAAAACTGATGGCCGGGCGACGCCATGTGGTAAGTAATATGTAAATACATCGGTTTCCGTGTTGCGACTTAATTGCTTCATCTAAGCACCGGATACCAACCTTCCAATGGGAGACGTTTACATCGCAGAGTTTTAGTATGAATTTTGTTTTTCTTCGTCGTAGCAGGATAATCTAGGTTATAACTTGTTTTGGCGCACTTACGCTCTATGCGCGGGAAGTTATCGAGCGGTGTTATTAAAGGAAGAAACGGGCACGCGTTACACCCGCTGACCTTGGAGATTGTCAAAGCCGGGCTTTCTCACGGACAGCCGCATTGCCGAGACGGGACGGCACGTTCTCGAGACGCTGTGTACCCATCCGGAAAGCGCCGCGGTCGCGCTCGCGAATTATCACCGCTATCACTCGGCCCAGCGATGCAGGCGAGCAACCGAGACGACTCGGGGAAAGTCACACGCACCGGACGCAGACGCTCAGTAGAGCGACACCATAGCCACTGCACTGCTACGGTTCTTTGCAATATTGTTAAAAAGAAACCCGAAGGTAGAAGGCTGGAGGTAATCGGTTAGAGCAGGGTCATTCTACGCCAAGTCAAGCAGCGTTTTTGCGACCATCACTGATATAGCTGAAAAAAATTTCCACAGGTCTGTTGAAGTTCAAAACTTTGTCTTCCCGTTTATTTTCGCTACCAAAACAGTTGCCGCATTTTGGTCAGAATTTATTTTTCTTGCCGGATGCGCTAGAGACTACCAATGAATATCTTTTCTAAAATGTATGTTTTGCGATCCAGTCCTTCAGATTGTGTTTATGGCAAGTTAAAGATGCGATGTGGCTGCCAAAATTGCCACTTTTATAAATATTTGAATACATCGATTGGTTCTTCCACAAGCTAAAGCGAGTAAAATCGCAAATCTTTCAATTGTTTTCTCGGAACGTAGAAAAACAAAAGTCACAAATAAAGTATATCATGGTAGCCCAGTCATGGGCTACCACGGTAATGTAGTAATGGTAACGGTACAACTGTGTTGACTGGGCTACCGGTACAGTGTCGAAGTTTTAACAGATCGCATGGGAAATAATTATAAAATTCAATTTTTCGCAAGAAGCTCCATATTCAAGTAAAAAAAAAGGTGCATTGGTGGTCGGCCTAAAATATACCCGTCGCATCATTAGGTACTTATCTCTTTGTACTTTACCCTTTGTACGTGAGAAGTTACAAAAAGGTATTATTTTCTAAACGCGAAAAATTATTTTTTGAATTTTCTGTACATGAATCACTTTCTAGCATACATACATACAAGCATACATACATGAAGCATTGTCGTCCTGCAAAAACATTGATAACAAAGTAGGCCCCAGAAGGTATTCAGTAAGGAGTTTCTGGCTTTTTTATTGTAAGAAAACCAAGACAAGAGACTTGCAGCGCCGCATTCATAATTTTTTTTTTATTTCCATGGCTACGAAAAGCGGATGCCATCCTCGTTTCAACACATCAGCCTGAACGTATCAATTTTATAGCCAAACATGTGCAGGCTGTCGAGCAGCGGTAACACTTGACCTCGAGGAAGACGTGAATGTAACTTTTAGTTAAAAAAGTGACGTCGGCTGATAATAATGCAATAAGCTGGTTCCATTATTGCGCACACCGTTCGCAAACTTGGACGACAGCACTTTCTCGTGCTTCAATGTTGCACTCTCCGGCACCCAAATTGGTTTTATATGTGAAAGGCTTTCACGGTGTCCAATCGTACAGCTCAAACGGCGTTGTCAAAATCTGCCTTGAGAAAGGCCTTGGTAAGCTTGCCTTGGCAGCCAACCGTTTCAGCGTGCCACCCACCCCATCGCAGGCACCTTTTCCGTGTGATGTGGCTAAAAAAATGCCATGTAGAATCTAAAAATCTTCCTTGTGGTAGCATAGGTTTGCATTTTTTTTTCTGTTCTTATACTGGGAAGCAGCGCCGTCTGAGAAGTAGTGTATATGTTCTACCTGCGGCACATCTACTTTAAGTTGATACACCAGCACCTGCTGAAACGTCGAAACCGCGACAGTCGTGTGGTCGAGGCAGTCGGATATCACTATGTACGATTGCGCATGTGATTCATCAGAAGTGTCCTCGTGCAAGAGTAGATTCCAGTCGGGTGTACTGAGAGTCATCCCAGTATATTGACTGTGGCGCGCTCTGGATGAGAAAGCTGTAGTTTTCGGAGAAATACATTATAACTATGGCTACTGCAGGTGTGAGAGCGGTGTTCAAATTGCGTAGGCTTGGACCTTGCTGAGAAAGTAATGCAATTTTAGGTCGTTTATCATCTTAAGGTGACGGTCCCCGTAGTCATTAGTGGTGGACAGGATTGTTTCCAATCAGCACTACACTCCACTAGTCCACTGACGGACAGAAATACTTGCTGCCAAATCCGGTTTCACTGTAGGAGAGCTCAATATCAGCGATTTGAGCGACACATCTCCCGGGCAATTGTTGCATACACCGGTCATTCAGCTCTCATTCGTTATCTCACACACAGTCACCTTGAGGAGGGAATCAATTGTTTGTAAATGCCCAAGGACTGTAGCATCAATTTAAAATTTTGGCGGTAAGTGGCAACGCAAACGGAGTGCCTTCCCGAAGCGCCCGCAAGTAAATAGTGGCGTCACCTCAGAAAAGCGAACTTCGAAAAGCCGCTCTGCAGCTCTGTGTTAGGTTTCTTCCATTCCCTGTGCGCCTCCTTGACATGAGCAGCAATCTTTTGCTGGCATCAGACGACATCGTTCTTGCTTCGAAGACATAGCTGGGTAAATCATCCTCATATGATTTTATTATGCTTCTTATTATTGTCTCATCTAGCGGTCTACTTAAGTATGTTGCCGGAGAGCCCAAAATTTTTCCCTGTTGCGTAATTTTCATAGCAATGCGAACTTGACTTTTCGATGCACCAAGTACTCGGCAACTTTTTTTCTGGACCATGAAGGAGGCGCCAATGTTCTCTCTCTCGTACTAATCGATCTCCCACATCTTCACGAAGCTTTTCATAGTCTAATTTTTATAGACTTATGTTTCTTGCACGGGATTAACGTCGGTGCCTTGGTTCTATGTCCATGCTCTCTGTTGTTATGCTTCGATCTGCTTATGAAGCACAGAGCATTCTTACTATTTGAAAGACGAAATCTGTCTTAGCGCTTTACTATCACTGTCCGCTATCGGGTATGTTTCTAAACTCTTTCGTGGGCCGATCCCGGATGTAGTGCAGCCTAAAAAATTTCCCGCGTATCTGCGTGCTTCGCTGCAAATGTCGTCGAAAGACGATAGTCTTCTGCCGGCCGTACTACATGAGTGCTGGTCTGATCCGCGGCCACCCGTGATGCTGTTCTCGTACCATTTCCGTCCTGGCATGAAGGTTTGTTTGAACAGATTTCATTTTACCGCATTATTTCATCAAGCGGCCATTTATGTTTTGCCCTGCCTCAGACAGCGCTTTATGTTGAATCGGCCGCATCTGGCTGGCATTGATAAAATTGAGGAGGCGCTGCGTGAGACATGGATGCCATCTGGCAATACATAGAGAAACATTAGCTTGTGCAGAGGGTTTCCTTCCTCCATGGCAGAGGGCGCTAGTCGGCGCGCAGTCGGGGAACGTCGTTCGTCAGCGCGCATAGCATGGCATTTTCAGCGCAGCTTAAGAAACTAGGGTCTTTAGAGTTACGTATCTATGTATTTTCTATTAAAGGAACACACGTCCTAATACTTACCTAGTGATGTTGCGCCTCAGATATGCGTAATATTTACTTTGTGATCGATAACGTTCACAAGTATGAACAGCCGTACCAGTTTAAGTAGTGTGGGCGGTAAGCAAGTGGTCCAACTTTGGCCGGGTGGCTGAATCGGGTGACAGACAGACAAACAGACAGACAGACCAAATTTTCAGCGTTTAAGTTCCCCAAGAAAGGCTATCGTCTTTAAAATGTGGGCCGATATGTTCTACTTAGTTGTTCCCCTGGGACCACTGGTCGCCAAGATGTTCCAGATTACATAGGAGGGTCGCGGTGACGAGGTACCCCGGGACACGCAGTTGGTGCGGGATAAGGCGTTTGCTCGGAAGTGTGTTGGGGCATGGTAGATGGTAGGGTACGGGATCGGAGTTCCAGGATGATTGTCTGAGGTTACCGAGCACAATCCACCAATTCTAAAGGTGTTTATTCGGCAGAGCTTGGAGCAGCGCAACGTCAACGGTCAGCGCAGTAACAGCTTTCAAGCACGAGAGCCGTTGCCGATCAAGAGCGCTCGACCCTCTAGCGTCTCTCTTCTTCGCTACAATATATATATACATATATATATATATATATATATATATATATATATATATATATATATATATATATATGGTAGATGGTAGGGTGCGGTACCATATATGTATATATTGTTACGCGAAGTACGAGTCAGTAAGACGCGCAACTATTTACAGGTTGTATTGCAGCGCTGACCAGTTAGATTCACAGCGCGAGCCCAGCGCGTTCTTCCTCTTCTCGAGTGATGGCGCCCGCGCGCCTCGTTCAAACAATTAAATACCACACGCATGTAGCATAATCCCCCGGCGGCAGAAGCGACGTGCCGGAGCGTCTAAGTGTCATCACTGGGAGGGTGATGCTGCTTCAGTCGTGTAACGTGCACGATATCGCTGGACTGGGAAGCAGATGGGGCGTCAGGGGCGATCTCGTAGGTGACGGGAGTCACGGCACGAAGCACTCGGTAGGGGCCTGTGTAACGAGACAGCAGTTTTTCTGACAGGCCAACCTGACGCGACGGAGACCATAGAAGCACCAAAGAACCAGGCGGGAAGTGCACGTCTCGGTGTCGCCGGTCGTACAAGCGCCTTTGATTCTCTAGGGAGTTCAGAAGGCGGTCACGGGCAATTCCCTTGCGTGGGCAGCGCGGGCGACGGCATCAAGTGCATATTCACTGGTGGGTGCCGCGTGAACAGGGAGAGTTGTGTCGAGGGGCATATATATATATATATATATATATATATATATATATATATATATATATTGACACGCTTACTTGTTTATCTTTTTTTTGGGTGAGCACGTTTCATCACCTAACAAATAATACGTGTTATCGCTCGGCGCAAGACCTGCTTGCGATGTATTCGAACATTCTCTCGATTGATGTAGCCCATTCTCTATGTTGTCATAGAGCTCGAACCTTGATTAATGAGATTGTGTGCGGGACGCGAAGAGAGTTGCACTTTCTGCAAGGTACGCGAGCACCAGCGCTTACGCTGGAACTTTCGACGAATCGTGTATAAACAGCCAACGCGCCTGACCCGTAGATCAAATTTCGACGACCTACCAGTGCGCTCAACGCTATCATTGAGTGCGCTCAACGCTATCATTAGTGTTTTGCTGAGCACAGGTTCGCCCAATAGACAGTTTCTTGACTTGCGTTGTGTCACTGTGGCTGTTCAGCGTCACTAAAGCATGATAATATTGTCGCGATGCAGAAGAACAGGACAAGCAGATATATACATTCACACAAATGAATTAACACAATGGCCCGACAGCTGGATTCGCGCAGAGTACATCTAGCACAGAAGGCCAACACTGTAACCATTAGGACATGGAGCGCTTTTCCCCCAACGATGGTGTGCCTCATAATCGGATCGTAGTTTTGGCATGTAAAACTCAGGATACTACTTAACATAATTAACGCGTCATTGTATGTCATCGAAATGTTGGCCGATCCCGAGAATAGTGCGGTCTGAAAAATGCAAGCTGGCCGCGAAGATAGCGTGATCTAAAAAATGTGTGCCGATCTCGCTGTTTGATCGACTTCGACTGGAGGTTCGATCGCCTTCCAACTTCTATTGTGTAGTACATATGAAAACTATCAAATAGAATAGAAAGAAGGAGAAGCAACTGGCAATTCCCACCAGTAGGGGCACGACAACTATGGGGGTCTAGAATGGGAAAGGGTACAAGGGAGCGGCGTTTCCCCAAGTGCGTTTCTACATACAATACACAAATCGGCGCCGCATTCATCCTATGGAGACGATTGGTGACGTTTTAATGTGATGAGCAATCCTTCTTATGACGGATGTGTAATTTGTGATGATGAGTTTTATTTTATGATATGACTACAGTGAAGAGCGGCACATACTCAATGACACAAAGCTAGTAACCCAAGTTGGCGTCAAAGAGGTTCATTGAAGAGCAGCAGATGCCCCAGTGTGACACGGTCAGTGCGCCCAAGTTGGTCCTACAGTTGCTTTTGAACTCTGTTCATAAGCACAGCATGCTGACTGATGCCCTCCCCTGTAGAGCGTGTACTACCCAGTGAGCCAAGTTTGCGCAAAGGAGGTTAGCCGATAACGTACAGACAGTATGAGGCCGCAATCTGGGTGAAGTTCCCCCCAAAATGCTAATAGCATTTAAAAGGGTCAGCGTTGTAGTAAAATGGCTTGCTTGTAAAGCTCGCCTCACGACAGACGTCGAGGGCAAAGGGTTAGGGCGATCGGAATCGGAGCACGATGGCAGGAGGAGGAGCCCCGTGCCAAGAATACATCCTGCCTGCTCAGACTCACCTCGGATCAAGGCCGCTTTTTGCGTTTTGACGTCGCAGAGTCCAAACATCCGTCGTGTTTACGTTTCGACGGGCTTGCAGCCGCGGCAAGGCACGAGCGCTTCCTATATACGCGCAGGCAGTGGATACAGTTTGTACATCGTAGTATGACGCGCTTCCTAAGCCAGACCAGTCGAGTTGTCATATATCAGCAAAGTGGCGTGAGTCCTGGGGGTTGCTACTTATAGGAGTTCCCATAAATCTGCTGCAAAGGAGAGCTTTAAATCTTGGCAGTTACGAAATGCGCAGGCTGCTTGATGCAGTAATTTTTCTTCCACCTTGGGTAAGGGCAACGAGAAGGTCTACTTGGTTCGGGTTTGGAAGGTGCATTGTTCCAGCGGACACACACATAGACAGGATTAGGTAGGACAGAACAATCGCTGTCGGTTGTTCTATTCATTTTGTCCATACTTGTACACGATGCTTCCTTGAAGGGTTTTCTTGCTTGGTGGCATGGTGGGCGCTGATTTTCTCGAAGCGATATGTCCGACCGGGGCTCCCGAACTTCAAGAACTCGTGTCATTGTGACAACTAAACCACTACGTCGAACATTCTGTCTACCTTGCCTTGTACTCGGCACCGCTATCTCCGTTTAATACGGTGTGTATTCCTCGGTACAATTGAGTATTGCATGGCATTCCACCTGATACCGCGCAAATGAATAGCCCGTATTGCGGGATATGTTTGTATTCCCAGGTAAATTTATTAACGGTTAAGTAGTTCCACCCAAGTGCCAAAATCTGCCGCAGAATACGTGGCCGAGTGGTAGATATAAACATTTCTCAAAATCTCGCTGCGTGAGTGAAGGACTAGTGCGCAGAAGCTTCCTTAGAGGTGACAGCAACCACCGCATCCCGTGGAAGCATAAACTACCGTCAAGGCCAGGCTTCTCAAATCACTAGAAGCCGACCATCCCGGAGAGCCCACTAATTGCGGCAAAGAGCCAATGTCGACGACTTTCGTGGGAACAGCGTGGACTCCTGTTTCCCGATTCCTTCGTCATTGCAGCGTAGGCGGGTTCGAAAGTTGGACATCAGAGGCGGAGTCCAGCAAAGTGGTGCGACCATGGGCTGATGCCGTGAACAATGCGACCCCTCTGATTGGCCGGAGCTAAGTCACCCAATTCCCTTGTATAAGGAACCAGGGGAAATTAACTGCTTTAGAGGGATCTCTCGAATGTGTCTGAGAGAGCCCTGACTATAACCTCACTGTTTGCTTCAATATGTTAAAAAACCTCCTATTTTGCTCCTACTCCGTTACGCATGTGCCTAGCCTGAGCGTTAACCCGAGTCAAAATGCATTCTAAGGATGGCACGGGTTTCGATAAGCACCATGAAATTTGCTGTATTAATGCACTATTGTTCTACTTTTATACCAAACCGCCATTTTATGCCTTGAAGCACAAAAGTAACCGGAACGCACATGTATTCCGTGGTACACTCTCGGAATCAATAAATCGAAACTGGTCTCATCCTGACAATTCGTTGCAAGTTGATATGCCTTGCCAACTCACTGGCTACAATTCGAAAATTGCAATGCGTGCCGTAAAGTAAATAATAATAAAGTTAACCACTGATTTTTGGTAATTAGTCGATTGTAGAATTCGATTTCTCTCACAAGTGATGTCCGCCTTTCAGTAATGAAGCTGAATGGCTAGAAGTAGCTATCCTGCCTGAGGCGATAAAAAAATACTCTATGGAAAATCAGTTCTGCAGAATCCCGCAAGGTGGAAGAAGTCTCATGAATGGGAAAAATTGCCATCCGCCTTCGACCTCACCCCGAGAGCTCTCAATCGGATAGATTCAAACTTCTCGCAATCGTGCTCCAAATGTGGGCACGAGTTCTTTCGACCATATGCTCTGGCTGTGCCCGTTCAACGCGGGCTCTGATCTTAACAAGTCCAAGTGGGACGCCCTACTGCAAAGCGCGGACTTCACGCATCAACGACAGGCCGTCCAGAGAGCCCTCGACGTCGCCGAGAGCCACCAGCTCCCGGTTCCGTCATGGGCGGAGCCACCAACTTGATTGGGGTGCCTTCGGCTCCCCCAATCTTTTTCCTCAGGACCTTTCTATAAAGTTCTTGTCAGCTGTCAACAACCCGAATGTAGCATGAAGCACCAAAGGAAGCCCATACGTGTTTCTCAGAAAAGAACGCTTCCCAGTTGACGAAAAATTCGTCCCTGACCAGGACCATCCAACACCCGAGCGCGGAGCGGTGGTAGTCGCTGTTAGCCAGCGAGGCCTTGGACGATCAGCTTAGCCTGATTGACAGGGTACGCAGGGCGGCGACGGCGAGCGGAGGCCTGGACTGAGGGCCCCCCCACCGCGAGACCAAGAGCCTTCGATCTTCGAAGACTCACCGGGAATCTTACCATCGCTCAATAAAAGTTTCCATCCATTCATCCCGGACCAGGACGAAATTTTCCTCACCTGGGACAAATATTCTAAACCTATACAAAAATACGCTATTTTCCTAAAAAATTTAAAAAATACACCAGGTGTCACCCTTATTTGGCAAGTTAACTATGTACACCCGGCAACAAAATAAGGCGGGGCATGAAATCTGTGAAAAAGCTAAATATATCCGCAGCCTCACAATGTAGCCTGGTATTTGCATTTCGGGCTTCGACTAGAATATGCTAACAATATTGTCGTATACAGTTTTACTTGCTACTGCTACAGGCTACGAAGATATTCAGCTTTTTCTCAGACTTCATGTCCCGGCTTATTTTGTCGCCGGGTGTACGTAGTTTAAAGAAAAATTATATAGGTTGATTTCCGATATTGTTTCACATCTCTTATACGCCTCTGATTTAAAGCTTCAGCTCCAGCCAGTCTATAAAGGATCTCTGTAAAAAGAGCTCCATGGTACGAAAACGGGCGCACTTATCACGATTCTCACCACACGATCCGGGCAAGTCGTGTCTTGCCAGGTCTCGTAAAGATATCGCCGTGTGTTGATGTCAAGCGCACGCATGAAGGTGCGCAGGTAGAGAGGGGTGTTTGCCTGACAGCGTTGACGAATGAGTCACGCTTCTGGTCCTCGGCAACTCTGTTATTCTGCCATATTTCACAGCCTTCCATATTTCGGTAACGTTTCAGGGCTGATTCGAGTATGTTTCTGTGATGACCGTCCGTAGCGATAGTGTGAAATTTTTGTTTTATCCAAAGCGCAATGGAGGGACGTGACACATGCTCACTTGCATACTTTTCCTAGCTGAGGTAACCCTTAAATGCCGGCCGTTATGATATAGAACAGACAGTGTGAGCGAAGGTTTGCGCTAAGTTAGAAAAATAAAACGGGAATTCGAGAAAGGCGTATTTTTTAGGCACGCTTGTTATTCGTGCCGGAAGTTAGCTAATAAATGTTTCCATAATGTTCAGGAACTTCTTGCCTTTAGAAACATTTCCAGTGCTTTTCCTTATGAAAAAGCTTTACTTAGGGTGTAAAGCTTTGTTAATGTTAATAATTTATATTAATATAGGGGAGCGGAGAAATCATTTTCTCGGCAACTACTGCGCCGAATTTTGTGTATTATCTTACATTTAAAAGAAAACGTTACAACATATTTGACTGCAAGAAAGTGGGTTTTTATTTGCACCGTAGATAATGTTATAAAAATTGTTGAGAGTTGTAAGCTGCATAGTTTCGCTTTTAGAACATTTAACTCTCACTCAGCAATGCAAAAAGATATCAGAGTTCTGTAAAGTGCCCTTAATAGTAAATCTGAAGCGGACACAATTGATAACATGTACACTCTTATCAAGTATACGACTAATTTGTGAGTGGAACTTTTCCAATACCCTTGTAAGTATTGTAACAAATTTAGATACGCTGTAAATTCATATATCCAATTTGTCCGCTTCAGATGCTCTAACGGATGCAGTTTACATAACCGCGATACAGTCCAACCCGGATATAGTTAACCCACATATAACGAATTACTGTGTATATCGAAGAGCTGTAATGTCCCCTTGAAAATCCCTTGCAAATGTATAGGGCTGGTGCACGCGTATGTAGAGCCCCCGTTTAGCAGCGCATTCGATATATAGAACGCGGCGCCACGCCGAAGGCCTCAATGTGCACTTCATTGTGCAGAGAATGTGCAGCCTGTTGAGCCGTGTGGGGGTGGCGCGTGCAGTCAGGGAACCCCATCGCGCTGCTGGGCTAGTCCGCGTGATACCTCGAACGTCAACGTTCCTTCTTTCCGATTTTTGTTGCGTCATCTTGTGGGCTATGTGCCTATTCGTGAGTTCGTGGCCGCGGCAAGTGTAAAGAAAATAATCAACTTGAACTTTGCAACGAAGTTGAAGGTGGTCCAGCAATTTTTTTGCAGGTAAATAAAGTGTGATTGCTTTTTTTCCCCCGAGTTGGGTGAAGCAACTTAGCGGCCCTCGGACGCGCCAATCGGTAAGCCGCCGTTTGCCTCAGCGCCAATTATTTTATATATCGAATTACCTCTATATCTAACTTTTTTTGTGATTCCCTTCAGATTCGATATATCCGCGTTCGACTGTATATCTTTTTTGGACAGAGTTACGGATTTTCAGTAACCTTTCTAAAATATTGTTATCCTTATATCAAAATTCTCCTTGCTACAGTGACTTGAATTTAACTTGCACTCTCAAATGCAACACATTTAAGTCAAATCGATTCAGCGGTTGTCTCACAAAAGCAATTAATGCTGCGTTTTACATGTGTTTCAATAAGAAAATTAGAGCTTGTCCCGAGCTAAAGCTTCCTCTTACGTCGACAGTGTAGTAGAGATGTTTAAACGAAGTGCAATATCAAATTTGTCGGGTCCGTGTGGTTAAAAAAAAGCTTTGTTTTAATTAATTGATACCTGCATGTAATGGCGTTCGCAACGGGACGTCCGGTAAACTGAGGAACTTGCAAATTACAACGGAACAGCACCTGAAAGCAAGTAAGTAAAATGTGTTGATTGCTACGCAACCACACGTTGTTTAACAGGATGCAAATATGGTTAGACTGGAAGCCAACTCGCAAATAGGGCCGCTAAGATGTAGGATTTCTTGGTCAGTTACTGGATAATATCTAGCGGAGGTTATCCGCCCTATTTCGCTCAGGAACATGTACACCTGCACAAGAACCAAGGCTCTCCTGCGACAGAATGATCCGGAACAGTGCTCACTTGCATCTCGTTCTCTCCCTCTGCAATCCAATAAATGTTGTCATTCCTTATATTCGAAGAGAATGTTCAACGATTTCAAATAATTACTTATCGAATACGAATCGAATAGCAAAGACTATTACATTCGTGGTTGAAATTTCGAATAGTTGCGCAACCCTACATCCGTACATCATAGTCGACACCAGTAAAGCGAACCGTACGATAGGTTTTTTCATAATTTCTTGGCGGCCGATGGGCATATCTAAGAAAAGCTTATTTTTTGTTATTGTTGCCGTTGCGAGAGTGTAGCGGCATAGTGAAGCAAATATCAGTATGTTTTTGATGCAATTACCGAACACGCAAAAACATACAATGGTGTTCTTTGCAGGGGGCGCTAAAAGTATGAGAGCGGCGGCAACATTAGAACAACTTACCTGATACCGAAATGCTTTCTACGTGATTCGAAAATTGGAAGTATATGATGTGAAGCAATCAGGGGGGGGGGGGGGTAATATGGAGAGTGGGTAAAAAATTGAAAAACTAGAACCTGAGGATCACCGTCACAAACTTGCATGTGAAAAATGATCCTCTTGTGCTTTCGGCATGTAAAATACAGGAACTATGTTGGTATGAAGGAATGTCACGTTCACTTTAAGACGAAATGTGGGTCGAAGATAGAAAATGCGGTATATAAATGAGGAAAGGCCAGTTGTGAAGAAAGAATAGTGACGGTCATGGCGGAGTAAACTTTCCTTCAAAAGCGATGCCCATTTACAATTTTGGATGAAATACATTGGCCTTCTATGTATTGACACAATATTGAATGTTGCTTTTTCCGGTGGCTTGTTTTTTTAACGCATAACAAATGTTAAAAAAAAATCGCTCGTGCAAAGACGCGTCTTCATGTATCGGAACTATCTCTAATGTCGCTCATTCTATAGCAAAATAATTTTGTATATAATGAAGTCGTAGGGTGCACGACGGAATAGTGTACATTCTGGAACGTGCGCGAACGCGTTCTGGAATGTAGAGTCGTGTTCAATGTGAGCTGCAACAAGCTACCTGAATCAGGCCCAGAAGTTCACGGCGGCGCCGACATACGAGAAATTGTAGACCTTTGTACTGTTCGCAATAACACTGTTTATTAAACCCATTTTTCTTCTGTCGAAGTAGCCGTATTCCTGGAGCCCCTTCGACCATGGGCACAGTGTTGCAGGTTGTATCTTGAACGTAAGTGTACGATGGGTCATGTATGAATAACCGACACATTTGAACTGCGGATCAGATTTCGATGGTCGTGCTCGCAACTATTGTCTTCCGAATGTTATTTGTTTTTTTCTGCATCCCGACATGGCCAAATGAGAGAAAGGTCGTGCCTGTAGCTGTGTCTTATCTTATTCTTCACCGGTCACGACAACCTGACAACATCCCCCCAAAAAAGATCATGTCGCGGTGTGCAGCACTTCTTAAGCCAAGTACTGTTGAGACATTTTGGGGGATCAAAAAGGGGCTACGGTGTGAGTACTTTCATTTTGGCTACAGCTGCGTTACTGGAATGGCTGAGTATGAAATGATGTCGTTTTTATATTTCGGCGAGCACTGTATTCGCAAGCAATTGTCCTGAGCCCGTCAGAGAATATGGCTCGTCGCATGAAAATCCGGAAAAGCGTAATGGCTTTTCCAAAGCTGGAAAGCTATATGTAAAAGGTCACACCAGTTCTTCAATGTTCATTTTCCATCACTCTATGTATTTCGATAAACAATAACATCACTACGTCTCATAATTTTATATTTCTTACGCTCCCGTGGAGCCGCATTACCGGTGGAAACCCGTACTGCTGTTTCTCAAAGCATTCAATCACACCTACACTGCAATCGCGTGCAGTACAAGTCCACACCTCCTTCAGTGCTGCCTTATACCCCAATGAGACATTTTGTTAGTTCAGCGTTGGAACAGCAATAATTAATTTCCAGCCTTGAAGAGAGACGGTGTGCTTCCTTTTAGGTTGGATCACCCTGTACACCGACGTACGACACGTTTGGCATGGTGGCGCTGCCTCGGCAAGATACGGTTACACGTAGGCGGCTTCCTGTAAGCACTACCAGAGTCTCAGAGTCGACAAGGCAGCAGACCACGGAGCCCGGATCCGAAACGCGGCGCATCGGTCCCGACGGCGCGGGAAGCGACGGGTTGCTCGAATGCACCGTGACGTCTTCGTTGACACAGACTCCCTTTTGCAGTCACCGCGTCCGTTACACCTCTTTGTTCTACATTCGCTGCGCGCACTTCTGAATGGCATTGTTGCGGCTTACAACAAACACGCAGCCGTGACTCACCTTTCAACTCCCGTTCGCTACGGTGTCGTCCGTCTTGTTGGCGTTGCCGGCACGGCGAGGTTGTTGCACAAGATACCCGCGGGACCAATTGTCGTGACGTGCTGCTTATCTCCACACCGCGTGGGAGAAGGAGAAGTGAGAGAAAAGAAGCAGCTGCCGAATTGTGTCGTAGTAATCGCGAACGTGCCTCCTAAGCTCCGCTTCGCGATAACCTACGAGTCACACTTGCCGGGTGAGCAACGCGTACGCGTGCTCTCAGTGCCAGGCGTGATATACTGCCTGCATATCACGCTCTCCAGGACTCCGCGTTCACTTTGTCCTCCTCCATCCTTCCTCGCCCGATATCTTTTCCCTTTGCCTTTTCTTGTTCTTTCTTTCTGGCGTCGCCTACTCAGACTATCGCCTTCTCCTCGGCTCTCTTATCACTCGCTAGCTCGCACGCCAGAAAGAAACCGTTGCGAAACCACCGGCGCTTATTCCGCAGCCGGCGAGCCAGCCGCGTTCGCTCGAGGAGCCGCGTCACCCCCTGGTGGAGGATAGCAGAACCTTCGGGAGTTTTCTGTCATCCACCACCGGATGAACGGTTACCGGCGCCGCTGTCGGTGCCTTATCGGTCGAGAAAAAGCAAAGAGAGGATGACGTCACTCATCCGCGTGAGGTTTAGCGTAAGCAAGCAAGAACAGACGCTGTGTGTCGAGGGTGTGGTCTGCTGGCGTGTTGACATGAGAGACGTGGGCGTTCTGCCGGGGTTTCTGGGCTTCGGCTTTCTGCGCGCGCCACAATGAAGTCATCTCGCGGAGGAAGCGGAAGGCGGCGACGGAAACAATGCAGCCGCCCAACTGGCGGAAGGCGTCATAACCCCTTCGTGCTTGGCCAGTAGTTTGTATAGCTAAAAAGAAATCCTCGTAGAAAGCGTAAGCAACTATTATGCCATGGACTAAGTGGGGGGTTCAATTTAGCCTTGAGCCGTGTACTTTCGTACTGACATGATCGACCGGAGCAGTCGAGCTGCTAGGACGTGAATACACATCATGCCAGTTGCCGCCCCTATGGTCCCCACCTACCCCACCTCTAGAAGACTGTAGGGTCACTAACTTTATTTGCTTCGGCTGATGAATTGGGCGTCTGTTTTTCTTTTTATTATTATTGCGTTGACTGGGGAATTATTCCGCCAACAATTTAGTTGCACTTCGATATCAGAAAAGTTCATCATCTGCGTTCAAATAATCGCATCCGATAACAAATGGTCTCTATAGGAAACAAGATGCGAGTTGCGGATTGTTTGCTAGAAACAAAGTAGCGGCAATTGATGACCGTCGCCGGAATTCAGATAAAGCATATGCTTGGGCATGTTGGTAATCCATAGTAACAATTTTTTGTTGTGCACAAAGAAGAGCACATAGGACTTGAAGAAGTGACGCTAACAAAGCGCTGCGTCCGCGTCATTCCTTGAAGTCATGTGCTCTTCTTTGCCCGCAAAAAAAGAAAGAAAAACAAGAAAAAAGAAGTCATCAGAAAAGCATTTCAGAGCCGGATTAGCCGGGTTCATTAGTAGATATTTATGCTAGTTTCCTCGTCACTGCACTCGGATGGAGAATACCGTGCTAGTATAAGCTCTTCGTGTTTGTTTCGAACAACCAATCTAGATCACTTGCACATACCTTTACACCCCGCCTTAATATTGGGAGACGACCCGCCAGTGTCATTCACCGAGTTGTTAAACTTTTTAGACGAAACTGGTTATTTGCAGCGAACACAACGTAACGCAGCTTTTGCTGCCTTAACATTGGATTTTGTATTGCGCTGCCACTGATGCAGCATAGTCTTACTCGCTTTTGCTCCATTAAGTCTGAACTAACAACGCGAGGATGCATATGGGGAAGTACATACAAATAGCTGGCTATAGCCAAAAGTTTGATCTGGTAAAAATTAAATTATGGGTTTTTACGAGCCAATACCATGATCTGATTATGAGGCACGCCGTAGTGGGGGACTCCGGAATAAGTTGAACCACCTGGGGTTCCTTAAAGTGCACCTAAATGGAAGCACCAGGTGTTTTCTGCATTTCGTCCCCATCGAAATGCGGCCGCCGTGGCCGGCATTTGATCCGGCTATCTCGTGCTTAGCAGCCCAACACCATAGCCACTAAGCAACCACACTGGATAATTCGATCTGTTTTCTCTGCAGTTGGACATGTACTCAAGCGTCCTTAACCACTTCTCATATTCCGGACAGTGCTGCACTAAAGTGCGTGCGCTTACTTGGGATAATCTCTGTTACTGCTATTGGCGAAAAGCAGTGTATGCTATATTTTTGCGAACACAATAATTAAGTGCACCGGAAAGCGTGTTGCAATGCAATGTAGCGCTACTGTTACACAATTAGAACATTCGTGCAATTTCTGAGAGAATGGTTTATTTTACGCTGTGCACAAAAATACGACAAGCGGGCTCACAACACCAAAGCGGGAGGATCCAGCACCTCGTCTTTATTTTTTTTTCGTCTGCTGGTAACTATGTCGCCACGTGGCCCGCCTACCAACAAAACAGCCACAATGGCATGCCACTTGGCAGTTTTCCTATTCTATCTGAATGGAAACCGTATCAGCTGCATTGCTAGCGCTCTTTTGTATGCTTAGCAGACAACTGAATTGTCCCACGTTGAATTCATTTCAAATTTATTAAACCTTGTTTAATTCCTATAGCAGTATGTATGTCGTTGTCATTTACGTTCTTCGTATTTATTTACGTTTGGCTGGCTTCTTCATAGGCTGCTAATAAACTTCGTGCGAATAAATCACTGAACCAGTATTAATGAAGATTTTAAACGTATGTATGCCAAATCTTATGTAAAGCATGGTACGCGGCGTGTCGCCACATTATTTTGTTTCCATTTCGTTTCTGTTCTTGAAGCTTTCTTAATACTGACGTGTTTTTTTATCATAACGGAATATTTAGAAATCGCCATTTGCATCTAGCGTATTTCTTTTGCCTCAGGTAGATTAGTCAAACAGCCGAATTACATGAATTTCATGTAAATATTTAAATAATTGACCAAATTTCATGCTATTTATTATTTGGAGCCGCTGAATTCACGAGGCACGTTCTTGGAACAAATTTTGTAACTGCCATCAGTTGTAAATTCCTGTCAAAATTCGCTGCTGCGATAATAAGTTATTGGTTACAAAAGTATTTAGCCCCCTTGCGCCCTTTTTAGCGCGCCGATTTACACCTACGCTTCAATTCCCGCATTGATAGCCATCGTGTCATTGCTTTTCAATCCATTTTTCAAGCATGTGCTGGGTGCGTGAAAGCTCATGTTGCTATGCATCATAAAATCAACATTTGGGAGGGAGCAGCAAAATCGCGGACTGTTTTTTTTTCTCGCCCTTC
Organism: Dermacentor silvarum; assembly: GCF_013339745.2. Taxonomy (NCBI): domain Eukaryota; kingdom Metazoa; phylum Arthropoda; class Arachnida; order Ixodida; family Ixodidae; genus Dermacentor; species Dermacentor silvarum. The sequence continues at coordinate 100,919,666 of NC_051158.1, read as the reverse complement.
ACAGACAGAAGCCGCTGTCTCACGAAAACCTCTGCGGAACTATCGGGTTTCTTCTGACATAAGTTTATCTAGGATGCAAGGACTTTATCGCACTTGAAGTTTCTTACCGTCATGATACTTGACCTCCATGTGACAGATCATAAGTGATTGATGAAGTAAACGTTCTCTGATGTGCTTGAAATGAATTCAAAAATCTTAATGTGTGTGCACGTGCTTAATTTAGATGTACAGAAACTGTGACTTCCGAACTCCGCAAGCGCAAGGGCCACGAGGAAATTAACGTTTTTCCTACGTGGTCTCTGATATCTCATTACAGAGCTTTTTGAAACCAGCAATGTCGTGCACGTATTGACACGTACCGAAAGAACAGTGTCAGGGTTCACATTGACAGAGCGCCATATCGTTGGCTCAAGCCATCTAAGAAGCCCCCGGTAATGAAATCGATTTTTTTTTACATGTTGACCGGCACTTCGTATCCGATATGACAGTTTGTCTACCTTGAGCTGGAGGGAATTACACCACAACTGGCGATGTGACGAACGACAACCCGTATGCACCGAATGCCGAGAACTGTTTACAATAACACACACCTTTAAGTACGTGCCGTGCTAATTAAAAAGAACGAGCGTACTTTTACGAAAGTTATGGACGACGATATATACTACCTATTGCAATATTAGGTGACTCGTTTCACGGGACACCGTTTTACAGTTCTTGGGGGAAAGTGGCTGTTCAAAGAAACTGTGAAGCGAAGAAATTGTGATCACTTTTGTTAACGAACGCAATTCTCAGTCTTGCGGCCGGCGCACCAAGGCCTGGTCGCTATAGCACCATCGAAAATAACTGCCGGTGGTGGGTGCACATTTATTTAACATGAGAACCCTGGACGGATAAAAAAACCAGCTTCTACGATGTTCTCTCTCTTTTGCCATCAGTGACGTGTGTAGTGGGGCTCGAATGTACAATTTACCTATAAGCCATGCTCAAAAACGTTTTCGGAACTTAGAAATTAGGAAAAGCTGAAACACTTTGTGGCCTGTGTAGGCAAGTGCTTCGTAGTGTTACGATATTGCAGCCGCTACGTTCGACAACAAAGATGTTCTGAAGGAACGCACATCTCATGAGGGCACAGTCCTGCGTTGGTTGTTCATCTGCCAACGGTATTCCGTCGCTGAAAACTGGCAGTCATTTGGGTTTCATTCCAACTGTCGTTCCAACGAACATCTGTCTGATCTCTGATATTTTTTTTTTACTTTGGCACCGGTGGGCCAGCCGCGTGCGATGAAATACCGTCATCAATTCCACCTACTCCCTGTTTGCATTGTTTTCTGGACTAGAAAAAGACAGAATGCAGCGGCACAATGTTAAAATTAGTGCCTGGTGCGAGTAGTGTGAAGGAAGTTATTCGACTTGAATATTCAGTATTCAGGAGGGGTAGACTGTTACTTCAGTGCAAAAGTTATCTCGCGAGCAAATATTTCCACCTTGGTGCAGCTACCCTACATGGTCTTCCGCATTTGGCGCCAAGCTTTGCGAAACAGTAAGAAACCCTAATGACAGCGTATGCGGAAATGTGAGAGGTGAGTGGCGTGCTTCTTGCGTGCTACTGACTGAATGGTGAAGTAACGATAGCTCTTCTTGTTTTGCAATTGTCGTTCCCACGTGTTGCCTTTTCCTTTATGAGTTACATGGCGAAAGGTTCCGCGAACACAGCGCCAAGGAGATAAGCAGATTCTACTTTTAGACAGAAGCGAGCCGAATGTACGACATGTCTCTGTCGCCAAGGTTGGAAGGGCTACTTTTCTTTTATTGTTCTTTCTTTCTCATTTTGCCCCACTTTAACGAATCTCACCAAGGTTACTTTCCGTGCCTGTATTTCTACCTAGCTAGGCCCATTACGGCTTTCATTTGTTCACTACTGCGCCAAATGTTCCTTGATTTAGTGAAATGGTGGAGGCACTTCTTTGTCTCCGGTAACATTGCGCCATAAACCTTACCAGTAATCAAAGATCATTTATTTTAGCAACACTGCGGATTTATTCAAGTAAATGCGCTGAATGTAGCTTCTGGCAAATAAGTTCTCCGATTATACAAAAACATGAGGAAGGTTCGGGAAAACGAATCTATAGCAAGAGATAGACCGACACGGAGGTTAACCAATGTAGCGCGCTGTTGGCTACCCTACATGCATACAGTATTATAAAAAAACAATGGAGGCCAAACTCGATCAGTGCACAACACTTCAGAGAAACGTTCACTCAGATGCTCACAGGCGAGTGCGTACTCCGGTTCTGTCCAATAAACACAAAAGGTGTGTTCAGATAAGTTTGGTTCGGCCTGGCATGTCCGGTGACCATCTTCTAAACTTTTTCAAAAAATTATATTTTGCTGCCTGAGTGCGAAGCAAAATGAAATCAATCTTTGTCTTGGGAGATGAAAATTTGTCTTCACGCAAAAAAATATGGAAGCGCCCGATGAGCCAGAAGCGACTTTTGCGGATGTTACCGAATCCGCATTTGGATTAGCTCCCCTCAAAATATTTTTCTGGCTACGGCTCTGAAATATTCAGAGATGTAGTGCGCGTCACTAGCACTGATTCTAACTAATTTAGGCGGTGTATTACCGCTATCATTTGGAGAAAGAAAATCGCGATAACCGAACATTGCAGAATATTGGCGGAAGTCAAAATTTTTTTTCCGCATCTGTGATGAGCATGATTTACAAACTTTGTTAGCCTGTATCCATAATGTCGTTAGAATTTGAGGCAATTGTTTTTGCCCTAGTCGGCACTAAGCATTCACGAGAAGCGCTCAAGTTTAGAGGTCCTTGTAAATTAGCGGTATTTTAAAGATATCTAAGAAAAGGCAATCCTCGATTTCTTTATAATTTCCTAAATTAAGTTGAGCTCATGTAACGAGGAAAAACATGTATTATTTCTTTTTAATTACAAAGCTAGAAATGTGACCCAACAAACGGTACCGCCGCTGTGCCATACGGGGTCGCATAATGGGAAATGCTGTAATGGTGTCCTCACATTCCTACCTGAATAATAATGTCAGAATGGAATATGTCGGGAGAGAAACGTACCGGACGTCAGTGACAATGAAAGGGCTGATGCTCGCAAAAGAGCTTCGCGGAAATGCAAGCAATCGGCAGTGCCTGCGAGGCCACGAAGCACCTTTCACAGGAAAAAAATGCCAAGAGGCACACACACTAATATTGATCATGTGCAGCAAATGTAACAAATATGATAAAATCTTAAGAGTTCACTTTCTGGCAAAAAGCATGCTACCCACGAGTAGAAAATTTAGAAGACTTTTGTTGGCATATTAAACAAAAACGTGCAGTGCAATTGTAAAGGAAACCAGATGAAGTGCTAATTAAAGAAATATGTATAAAATATTCCCATAGTGAACTGGAAGTATTGAACATGGTGGTCGAACTGTTACTTAATACCCAGCACCCCTAGCATTTTTGCCTATGAGTATAAATATATCTTGCCATACTAAGACATCCAAAATAAACAGTGGATTGTATATATCAGGCCAATGAGTGTCATTTTCTTAGTACGGACTGGCACAAAGGTCTGTTTCGCCCTAAGGGCGAGGCAATGAATGCGACAGCAACATGTTCGTATATTCCGCGTAAGGCTCGTAGCTGTAGTGGCAGTATGAATTGCAGTAAACGTAAGCTAAGTACGCACGGGTGGTGTGACTAGTGTCGACGTTTGAGTAGAAAAACCTCGACAAGCAGCATCGGTTAGAACCGCAGGGTCTTGTCGACGTTGTCGGCCTCCGGTTCGGCCTCCGGTTCCCGCAGCGCTACGTTTGGGCGCCTCCCGCGTTGAGCTAGAAGCCTGAGCCGCACACGTGCACGCAGCCGTACGTTGCTTTTGCATCTGAACTAACAGAGTAGTCATTGCGCGTATTCGGGCCCGCCTTGCGAGTGGCGTTTCGCTGGAGCTTCCCGGCCGCCGTTCTGACAACACGCGGGTGCACGTTCGTGCCATGTGAAGGACGGGGTGCTTCGCTGCGGAAACCACGCACCGGCAGGTACTATTCTAGCCACGGTATACCTTTGCTACTACGTGTGTGAAAACAATGGCGCAAGCCGGGACAGGGTCTTCATGTTCGGCAAAGTCTGCGTAGGGTGCGTTACAATTCGTTCCAACACCGAAAGAGTGGCCAGGAAAGTGGTATTTATATTCTTCGTATGCCTAGGCTGCAGAACCATGCATTATTTCAAGTCTTTTTGCGTAGAATGTTTAAACTGCCATTTTATTCTGTCATCAAAATCAGCATGTGCTTGTATTTGGTATATATATATATATATATATTATCCAGTCTAAATTGTTTATGTGTAAAGTGGAAAGTTGATGTTATACATTTTATGTATAATGCATGTTATACATGTATTGCTTGATCGTTAACGTGATGACCGTTCTTTGTATCTGTACATATATATAGTGTCCACACGCTTTGGTCGCAGTAGAGACTGGCAGTATTGTAAATAAATAAGTAAATAAATAAATAAATATATTTTCCGTCATTGCGTTCAGTGAAAATAACAAAGCTTGAAAGGATTTTTTGGCACGGAGCAACATGTGGAAATGTTTGAGACGTTGAGAACTCCGGAAAGCTTTTTCATCCCTGGGACTTGCACCCGCGCGACTACTGTTTCGCACGATTTGCGAGTCGTAGTATCCCTGGGACTTGCACCCACGCGACTACTGTTTCGCACGATTTGAGAGTCGTAGTATCCCTGGGACTTGCACCCACGCGACTACTGTTTCGCACGATTTGCGAGTCGTAGTGTCGTAGATGGCGTGCACGCACGGTAAACATTGCACGAATAAGGCTCGCTTTATGGATATACTTGCGCGTTGGAGTAGCACATGAGGAAAGAAGACGTCCTTCGAATAACACGTCGGAACAGCTACCGGCGACACAAACCGGTTTGCCCATTGTGCAACACGGCCCCCGCCGCAACAATCGGGCAGCTGCTATGGGCGTGCCCCAAGTATACGCAGCCTTGGGGCAACCAATGCACCATGGGCAAGTGGCGAGCTTCGAGCAGTGGATCCGTCCCTCAGCGGTGGCCGATAGCTGTCCTGCGAGCGCTGTATACGTCATTTGCTGCGGAATCGGGCATTCCCATTCTCAGCTTGTTGCAATCGCGCGGAGGAACGTTCCTCGGCAGCTGGCCCTGTTAACGTCTCCCGATTTCCCGACCCCATTACCATAAGTAGGCCGATGGGCCATCTGTATCTTAATAGAGCGTTATCATCATCTTAACTCGTGGACCTCAGGGTGTTTACCAAGGAGGTTGGTGTTTGCCGTGGTCGAGCTCTCGCACGTGAGCGTGGCTCCCCCTCAAGAACCGTTCCAGAGCGATGGGTCGACAGGCGCTCTGCTATCTCGCGCGCTGACGAAGACGCGGCTGCGATGGTCCAACTCTGCCACCTTGTGCCTTTCACTAAGATGTCGGCGAAGCGTGCCGAAATGCCGATTTGGCGCCTCGCGGTCAGATTACAGCTCAGACTGGCGTGCGGCGTTAAGTTTTGGGCAATAGTCGGTTGCGTGTTAGTGCATCCTGGGACCGCCGGGAAGAAACGACGGGTCACCCCGTCTTTTCTCCATAGCCCGTTGTATCTTCGCCGTGGTCCAATCATGTAAATACGAAAATTTCGGCCGCCGTGGTCTCCCTTTGCAAACGAGAAATACGGAGTGCTCCGGTGCGTTTCTTTTCCTTAAGGCTCCGGAAAACGCGTGGGAAAACAGCTGCATGTCAGTAAACCAACGGAATTTTGTGTCACGTAAAAACCTTATTTTGAGAGAGTAATGAAAAACACACAAGAGAGTCATGAAAGACACGCAAAAGTAGACGTTCTGGACTCCGAAAAACGAGAAAAAAAAAGGAAAAAAAAACGAGAACAAAAAAAAAAGAAAATGTAGGCACTACTGCTACACGGCCAGATGTGACGCATGACTAAGATCTCGCGGCTCCCCGGCAATGACTTCCGAGATGGGGCACCGCTACGGCTTTCGGCGTCACCTTGAAAAATCTTGGAGGCAATTTCCTGGGTCTAACGTCATAGCCGCTAACCACCAGGTGCACGACTCGGGTTCTTAGATGCTATAAAAAGGCTGCTAATAAGAAAATTGCACAATTATCAAGTCTCAGCTTTGGAAGATTATTTCAGCAGTATATCTCTACTATACTCATCTATACTAGCCAAAGCCGAATTTTGTTGTAGTAGGCCTTTAAGAGGAAGCTTTATCTCGAGATGAACTCCGATGCTGTCTACTTAAATACACCTAAAACGGAGAAATGCTTGGCTGACACAACCGCTGGATCCATATGAATGAAATTTGCTGCACTTGTGAGAGAAAGTTACATTCTATTGACCGTAGGAAGCAGAGTTGGTTGAGGGCCTGGAACTTTTAAAAGTTCGCAGCTCTGCACCAAAACAGATATAGCACCAAGTAGATATGTACACTGAATCCGCTAGAGCGGACAAGCTTGTTAACATAGTAGCAAAATCACGTAAGCGACAAATATATACAAACGTTATGAGATGTCCCACTAACCGATTCGTGGTATATTTCAGAGAGCGGTATAATACACCCATTTTGTGTGCTTTAGATGTATTAGGTGCAGTTTACAGAATTCTGATATCGTTTTGATTGCCGAGTTACGGAATTGGAAACTTGATAATTTCGTTTCCTGAATTTTTTTTTTCAATTTGACGTAATGTTTTTTAAAGGTATTGGACGGCCTAAAGAAAAACTCCGCTTGCAATAGTCGATATGTTATAACAGTCCCTTTTAAATGCGACAAAGCTAATCAAAGTCGGTGCAGTGGTTTTCCGAGAAAAACGATTTCTCCGTTCTCAAGTATCTTTATATTAGCCCCTGAGCTAAAGATTCCTCTTAAGCGGAACGGGATCGGTCATTGCGCAAAACGTATTATTAAATTGTTGGGTTTAAAGTTCCGAAACTGCACAGTGGGTTACGTGGGATGCCGTATTTGAATGGAGGGAACAAATTTGACCGCCTGGGGTTCTTTAACATGCACCTAAATCTAAGTGCACTGGTGTTTTTGCATTACGCCCCCATCGAAATGGGGCCGCCGTGGTCGTGATTTGATCCCGCGACCTCGTGCTTATAGCAGCGGGGAAGGTGTTCGGATGTCCGACATGTTCTTACCGCTTACCCGAATACACTGCCAATTTGGTGTAACAGTAGCATTGATATAGTTGCTGTTTGATTATATCCGCGAGGAGGAATAGCTGTTTAATTTATGAAGGTTTTCGTATAAGTCCTGTTTTTTGGAACATGTTGTTTATATTTGGTGTTATTTCTCCAATTCAGCATGTTGCTCTAGCACAAGTGAAAGTAGGGTGATATTCGGAGCACGACAACCTTTTCCAGTGAAGTTGGTGCCTTGCACCAGTTTCGTGAAATGCGGACTCAAAAAGTCCTATAGAAATGCGTTGCTGTTTCAGTTACCAGTTTCCCGTACCGCATTTTTAATGTAAGCGTTAACATAAACCGGAAGAGGAATACGTTACGCTGCAGATTTTCAGCACTAATTCCTCGAAACTTCTGCAAGACAAAGTATTACCAACTCAGCCACGCCCCCTGAAATTCCGACATCCGTTCAATATTGCTTTGTTGTTTGCCTACCTGCTTGATCACTTCAAACGTAGATGCGCAGTCGGCGCCTCTGTGTATGTGTGTGATCAAGGGAAAGCTCTTTATGGGAAAGCGTAAGCGTGAATGCGTGCCGGCGTGTGTTTACCACCTACGTGATGCTCGGTATGGATAAATGGAGGGGGAGGGAAAGGCCGTAGGAGATACAACACACCTTTCCTTCGAGGCGAGCATATTGCTTGCATGGTGAAAATGCCATGGTTTCCAGCCTTTCTTCGCATTCAGGAAATGTTTAGTAATGCGTTTTTCTCCGTTTTCCCGGTAACGTCGAAACCCTAACCAATAAAAAAAATACTCGTCGGTTAGGAGGCATTGAGGAGCCTCAGGTAGTTACGAGAGGCACAAAGCATTCACGCTTGTCTGAAGCGAAACTGCGTGCGCGCAAGTGCGCTGTCGGCCGGTGCAGGTGCGTTCATTGAGACGCCCCGAGGTGGGGAGAGCTGCAGCTGAAACGCGTGTTCGTTTCTCTCTCTCTCACGTCCCTCCATTATCTGCAACCTATAGCTGCCACAACCTCGAGATTCTCGCTTCTGCAAAAAAAAAAAAAAAAAAAAAGAAAAAAAAAAAAGAAACGCTTTCACTCCCCTCGACGGCCTTGGCTGCACCGAAAGCAGCCATCTTGAGGTATCGTGTTCAGTTCGTTCGGCGAGTCGTCACCTATGAGACAACCGTAGGCACACTTTCACACCTGTGCGACGTAGTTCGCTCGTGTTCTGGTGTACTCGCGCCCATACAAGTGGCGAGAAGCAGCTTCCGGAAAAAAAAAAAAAGAGCAGCGCGTTTCGATTACGCCTTCGAGGCCACCATTTATTGCGGTTCGACCTTGCGCGTGTCGTTAATTAAGCGCTGTATTGCGTCTGAGCGATGTCCAATTGCGTTTGCCATGTTTCGACTGCGGATGCAACCGGCTTGACAGATGTCACTGTCGGAGACTCATTCGCGTGTGCTGCGATAACAAAGCCTGCACGATGTCACCTGTTGCATCGAATGAATGCGCGAAGGGAAAGAGAGGGTTGGGAATTACGCGCACATGTGAATGGCGGCGTTCGAACGACTCTTCCCGCCTAATGTGCCCGAATTTCGGTGCCAGCTTTAACCAGAGTAACGCAACCCGAAGTCGCATCGCTCAGGGGAGTTCGCGGAGCGGAAATCGGGCGATCGAATGCAGCGGGAGCGGAAGTCGGGGAAGACGCCTCCGACTGCCCTGTCTCGGCGAGCGAACCAGAATGACGTGAGCAGGAAGAAGCTGAGCCCGTTACGTAAGACGATCGGTGGCCAAGGCGAGAGAGAGGGTTAAGGTTACGAGGGGAGAGCGAGCGATAGTGCGCGCACCGCTCGCAGTTTTGTTTAGGCGGTGCATATTTTTTCTTTTCTTTCTTTCCTTTTTTTGGTCTCAAGAGGAAGTGGTGTGCTCCGATCGCGTGCAGTCGCCCGCAAACGCGCTCTGAAAGGACGCGCATTAGCCCGGTCCGTGCGTAGACGTCCGTCATGGCTCGTGCTTCGGTGTGTTCCGTTGCTTTGGGTCTCCTGCTCGTCGCCGGCTACTCAGTCGCTGCTCTCGACGTCCTCACGCCAGAGAAGTGCGGTGAGTAGGTGTTTCTTGCTGGGCTACTACCGCTATTATTTTAAGTTGCCACCTCATCCTCTATTCATGTTACAGCGTGATGTAAACTGTGCGGAAGGAGAAGACACTGATATCGCAAGCGCTGGACACCACAAACACCCATTGTTTGCGATGTCTGCGTCTTCTCTCTGCCGCCCCGTATAATATAACGCCGGTGACATGAATCAAGAATACAGAAACTAATTAAATCGATTAACAGCATTGCCTTGCAGTATATTTATTCTCCATGCTTTGCATTTTTCGTATATTGCTCTTCGTAACAAGCAAAAAAAAAAATACAATCATCCTTACGTGAGAAACGCAGTAAGGGGGCAAGGGTTTGTAGAGCACGCGCTAAGAGAAGGCGCCGAATTTTGCCATGGCCCATTTACGTAACTTCCAACAAAGAAGGGCCAACTAAACTTCCTCGCTAGACAATCGTAGTGCTTGACTCATTTCCTGTTTGTGCACGCTGAACTGGATGAAATTTTGCGTTTTCTCTGCGGGCCTGGTCCACAGTTCTCGACTATACGTACTCACCTGGTTGCACTTAAAATATTTCCTTACTCATTTACTCAGCGAAAAGAAATTTAGTTGCAGCGACAGAGGAATCGGCGCTGCATGGAAAAAAAGCAAAATTGGGCTAAATGCCACTGCGCAGGAGGTTAGCTAGGTGCCAATGCCAACAAGCGGGTTGTAGTGTTGCAAAGCCGGCTCTTCCACACCCGCCAGAGAGGCAAATACATGTTTGCTCTAAGCCAATATGTTTCCTTTAACAGAGGACCACAATTATTCTTGGCTAGATCCATTACTAGCTCCTGCCGAAGAATACAGGCATCACTGCCTGCATAACGTATGCTAAAATTTTACGGAAGAATAACTCCTCTTGTAAGTTCCCTTGCCTTACGCTTATCGGAGGCGTATGCAGAGTCCACAAATCTATGCAGTTACTAAAATACGGCCATGAGCTCGTCGTGTGGTACGCTTCAATAGTTCCGTGTGCTCGTCGTATGGTACGCTTCAAGTCTCCCACTGGAATAAATTCCAGGCCTCTTTTCGTTAAAAATTAGGTAACCTAATTTGTATAATTACTTCAATAATGACTGCGATTCATTTTCAAATGTGTGCCTCCCTGGTAAAAGCAATCACGACAAAATCATTTATGTAATCTTCCCTATTTTCAAGCAATTTAGAGCGCATTTTATGAAACACTCGGCGTGAACCTCTCAACCATGAACATCTAGAGTTTATTCAATATATATACTTTAGGCCTCTGCACTAGCAACAATATTTAAGCCGGTTTACAGCCGCATTAGATGTCATCATCGAACACCTGTCATATATGTAGCATCCCTGTACCGAAGAGTAAGTAGGGTATACAATTTGAACGGAGTCTGAGCAAACAACTATAAAAGACAACTACATAACAGCTCTACTACTTGCCCAGGTATGGCTTGCCCGAGATGCGATTGTGCGAAAAATTCAACGCGCACGCACGCACCGGAGAGGCCTACGGGGGAAATTATAGCATATTAGGAAATAAACTATTGAACTAAAGTTAATTTATTTTTTAGTGCGTTGCATACATATATAATTACCAGAATCAGCGTGATTCGTGCCCCCCGTCAATTATTTCGCATTGCTCGCGGTCGGGTCTGTCAAAAGTTTATGTGCAACGGCAAGTCACTGCGCCGCGAAACGTGAAATTGATAGCTAGAAACTATGCGTAGTGTTCCATTCGCCTGCACTAATGGTGCGTGTTAAAAGCTTAAAAATTTAAAGATAACTGGAGTCATTTAGACGCTTCCTGACAATTATCGCGCAGTTTTTGACGACCTCTCCATAATGCCATACTCCTCGTTTAATGCACTTTACATGAAAGTGTCGTTTAAATATTGCGTTTGAAGCTGGTTCATTCATCCTGGGATGGCGTCGTAGTTATTGTAAAAAAAATGCGTGAGAAAACCGACGCCCTTTTTGAATAAAAAGGAGAGACTCGCATAAAAGTTAACTTTCTTTCGGCTGTGGCAATTTGCCAAAATGCTGGTGCGTCACGGAAATTGATGATGACGTTTTGGAAATGTTCCAGACACTTATTCCTCGGTAGACGGAAGTACGTGCAAGCTTGTTTACGATCTTCATAAACCAGATTACCTCCAACGCGCAGAAAATAACCCCGAAAATAGTAAGGCTTCACATGTGTAGTGCTCAGAGAGAAATAACAGTGCCGCATATTGACCCTTTTCGTGGAGCAGGTTGTACGAAAAAAAAGAGATGGCGCTTCCGGCAGCGCGCCGTGCGTTGCCTCAGCGGAGGCGCACGAATACAAAACCATTACAACTTCTGCCCTGCTTCTGAGCGATCAGCTGTCGGAAATGCACCTGGGTGTTCGCTAACGCACTGTGCTCTATTCATGCTGCGAAATTTCGAGCTGTAGAGGGAAGACGTGCGCTGTAGTTTGATGCAAAAATTGTGACTAGCATTTTAAGGAATGGAATGAATATGCATGACCATGATCCCGGACCGCTGCTACTTAAGGACTGCCTTTGTTGCCAGCCCTTTGCAAGGCACGGATTCCTTCGAGGATGACAAAATTCACTCCGCCAGCGCTGTATCGCGAACCTCCAAAACAAGGACTTCAGCCTGGGAACGTCGGCTAGAGTCGTCCGAAAAAACTTGTCACTCTGATTATGGGCAGAGAAACCCGGTCCGGTGATCGAAGCCTCGGCCACCGGAAAGCCGCACTTGCGACTTGGATGCCTGGAGAGCGAGTCCTAGACTACGGCTAACCAGTTCTTACCCCCCCCTCCCCCCCTGGATACACCTCACTGTCAAAATCTTGAAATCTTTCCGACCGAGGCCGGGATCAATAAGGGTGCTGACGGATGCGCGTGCCCATGTGCCTCTATAGGATAATGTAACTGAGCTGACAACGGGAGCTGACGAGGGGTTGATCCTCTCCAACTTGTCGGGAATAAGGTACTTCCAACGCTTACGCTCATGCGCCTCCTGCAACGAGACTCGAGTGCCAACTACCTGTATGTCGAGGATCATGCACTGTCTGTCCCTCCTAACCACCAGGTCAGGGATTCTGGTTCCTTGCGACGCCCGATAGTGGGGCTCTCCTTCGACTTGCCAGTCTTTCTCACGGAGTCTCTTGGCCACACGTCGCAACATGCAGTCGTGGCGCTGAATGCCAAGATGATGACGCGTTGATGATGTGTCCGGTGACATCGTTGAAACACATGACCGAGAGACTCGTTGGCGTCGCAGCCTGCCCGACACTTTACCGAGCCGTCTTGACCACGTTTCGATCTCGTCAAATTAGGTATGGCGGCGATGTGGAATTTAACCATATCTATGAATTATTTTCCGCGAAGGAAAGTCGTACTCTCGCCGAGCCACGCCGTCGAGCCCTTTGCATGCAGGCAATCCTTCGAGGGCATGCCATCAAAGCTATTGTGCAAGTTTATCCGCCAATACCTTGAGGAATCTGTTGTGTTTCGGATGATATTACCCTTGAACACTGCAAGTCTTTCTGCCTGTGTTACTTCTTTTCTAACAAAATCCATGGAGGCAGCTGCAGCACATTCATGGTCTATCTGAAAACAGCAGGCTCTATTCAGCCTTCGCATCCTCATAGCCGGGACAGCTGTTCCCATGCACATCATTCCTAAGCCCCCTTCGGGCACTGGGGCATACAAGAACCCGAGGGGCACATCCAGTGGCAGAGCGAGCCAGTGTCGCACCGCAGCCCTCATCATTCTATCGAGCGACAGGAGTAATATTGAGGAGACTGGACCGAGTACCAGGCGATGGATTAGTCGCGCTATTGTGCAATGGCGCAAGGCTACTAGTCTTTGTTGAGGTATGAAGGGAGCCTTGGCCAAGCGTGAAAGCAGAACCCGCAGGTCACCCTTGACCTATCGTTGGTCGACTGTGTGCCATCAAACCGGATACCCAGGTATTTCCAGGTGGTCTGAAGTGTCGTGACGGCGAGGGGCTCGTCTCCTATTGTATATACATGGTCTGTAACGATCTTGGCCTTCTTGGTTTTCCCGCTGGGCATAATCGTCAAGGTGTGGGATTTGGTTGCGTTAGCTCCCTGTCCAAACCGTTGCAAGTATTGGTGAAGGGCTGTCAGTTGGCACTTCCTGGTATAGTAAGTTTCTCGCACATTGTCTACACGCTTATAACCCAACTCAGAAGTAAATTTACACGCATTCTATCGCCAACGTATCAAGTTTAAGTGAATGGGCGCAAGCTTGACTCTATGTGCCGAAGCATAGATGACGGTCACTACACGAAAAGCACAGAAATGTTCGAATCTGAACGTTTCGTGGCAGTCCTAAGAGCAAGCGAGTGACTAGTGCTAATATATCTTTGCTACAAGCTATTTTTTTTTGCGAGCGCTTGCTGCGAGATGTGAAGACGGCATCATCTATGTAAAATGATTAGATGACCAAGGCTGTAAGCTGCCATTTGGGAAAGTAGTTTATCACCTCATTGATGTTGTTTGCGGTGCCACAGGCAGAAGTGAAGTATCGCAGAAGCCTGCAGTCGCGTTCCATTAACGCAGAGGGAAGTTATGCATAATTTACCCGCCGTGGTTCCTTAGTGGCTATGGTGTTGGGCTGCTAAGCACGAGGTCGCGGGATCGAATCCCGGCGATGGCGGCCGCATTTCGATGGGGGCGAAATGCGAAAACACCCGTGTACTTAGATTTAGGTGCACGTTAAAGAACCCCAGGTGGTCGAAATTTCCGGAGTCCCCCACTACGGCGTGCCTGATAATCAGATCGTGGTTTTGGCACGTAAAACACGATAATTTAATATTAAGTTATGCATAAAACCTGTGTTCCATCTCACCCATGACATCGCGCCAAAAGTACCACGATCCGCCAGGTGTCGTTGCGCACGCTGCGCAACTCAGCCCCCTGAATAAACTATAAGAGTAGCGACATTTATCCTTTCCTGGCCTCGCCTTCCCGAGGTCGCCTCGCCGCACTCGCCTTCACTTGCTTCTCGTCCTCTCCGTTTTCTCTGCGTTTGCGGCGCTCCGCGATAGCTTTGATAACCAAGAGCGACTGTTGAGCCTGTTTCACATGATGCGATTTTCATCGCACCGGAAGTGCGATTTCCGTCGCATGCGGCGGAAATCGCAGGCGCAGTACGACTCCCTCCCGTTGTAAGGCCGTTTCACATGGTGCGATTTTGCACTGCGATTATCGCACCGGAAGTGCGATTTTCGTCGCATGCGACGAAAATCGCAGTCGCAGGGCCGATTCTGCGATTTTCGGCTGCGACCAACCGGTTGGTCGCAGCGTCGAAACGTCGCAGCAATCGCTGCGATTTTTCCGTCGAAATTGCGCCGAGAGGCTTTTCGCGGTCTGTTTTGGAAAATGGCGGCGGTCGCTCAACGCAACGTTTATAGATACTTTTTTGTCTATAAATATTGGATCAACGAGCCTCGAACAGTGCAACTAATTGAGTGGAGCCTTGGATTGCGCAATCGGTACGTAACATCAGCACCGACACGCGAACAGTGCAGATAAAAACTCGTAGGTCAGATTCGGTTCTGTGATTTCTACGAGTTTGTTGACACGCTACGTTGCTAATCTGGTGACGCTGTTCTTTAGGTTGGCTTCGGGTGCTGATAGTACGTACTTCCGAGTTGGTAAATACTACGGGGTGTCCCTCACGGGAAGGCATGGCCTTCGGATGTCGTCTCAATTTTCTGGTTCTGGACACAACTCGCGATATACAAAAACGCCACAGTTTTATCGCGGTATGCTTTTACGGACGGAACAATTTAAAGAATATGCAACTACGGACAAATGCTGTGGTCAATAGGTCACGCTATACGCGCGACTATTTAGTTGCAGTCGGTTGGTTAGGGCTTTCATGCGCATTTTCCCCAATGAATTATCTCATTTCAAGGTTCTGTTACTTCCGCTTCGAGACGCAAAGCGAACGTGCAAACTGGATATCGTAATGAATGTTCTACAATAGCATATTTCACGCTTTGAAGCAGTATTGCCCATTTATTTTCGAAGCAATATTTAAACAAATTTTTTTTCTCATTTTTATGATGCATCATTTTTCTCCTGAATAAAAAAACCAATAAACCTTCAGTGTGTTATCTGTATTAACCCTCACATTAAAAGGTAATTGCACATTTCGCTTACTTCAGTGCGTCGAATTACTTTTGTTTATGCTGCTTGTAACATATCGCAGTACTCTAAGAAACTACTTAGCCATAAACATCCTTGCCTTTTCTTGCTTCTCTGTCTCTACTTCCTGTAAAACACATGCAATAATGCAAAAAGCAGGCGAACACCTTGTTTTTATAAGCAGTAGATAACTCATTAAACAAAAGCAGATCAAAATTGTGCAGTGAAGTCAGCCGGTTGCATTCCTTCGTATGAATGATAGTATCTTTTCAAGTGTGGGTGGGTCTTGCATGTCCACAGCTCATAAAGTGTGCAGACTCATCACGAGGCGTAGGTATAGCCCATCAAGATGGAGGCAATATTGCTAATGAGTCTGCACTTACATGTATTACTGCATAAACTCGTATAACCATATCCCATCATTACTCAATCGAGCTTGCTCAGTCATATTCACCAAAATTCTACTTATCCGAGCTTGCTCTGACTCATATTCACCAAAATTATACTCGGCCGAGCTTGATCTAATATTCACAAATATTCTACTCAGGCAAGCTTGCACCGAGTCATATTCACCAAAATTCTACTTATCCGAGCTTGCTCTGACTCATATTCACCAAAATTGTGCTTGGCCGAGCTTGATCTGACTAATATTCACAAAGATTCTACTCAGGCAAGCTTGCACCGAGTCATATTCACCAAATATCTACTTAGCCAAGCTTGCTCCGACTTATATTCATCAAAATTCTACTCAGGTGAGCTTGCACTGAGTCATATTTACCAAAAATCTACTTGCCGAGCTTGCTTTGACTCATATTCAGTAAAATTATACTTGGATCAGCTTTCCCCGACTACCACATGACAATATTCACTAAAGTTTACTCAACTGAGCTTGCTCTTACTCGTATTCACCAAAATTCTAATCAGTCAGGCTCAAACGAACTCAGACTCACGGTTAGTTCGAAGTCTTAGTGAGCCGACGTTTGAGTGAGTTCACCGTGCTATGTATACATTACATTATGTGACCTGTGCGGTGAATAAGCAAACATTGTCTATGAGTACGTGTGGCATCGGGTGAAATAAGGACAACTGTAAACACTGCAGTTAGTTTTCTAGAGTTCAACTGACCGTTGCGTGAAAGCTTCGCCTCATATCGATTCAAGCAAGTGCATTGGATCTGCATCGTATTTTTTGCCAATCCTGCTGTCTATTCTAGCCATTACTGGGTGGCCACATTTTGTACATTTCAACATAAAGTTTAATAAATGACTGTATGCAATATATTAAAACAAAGATGCTTGCATCACTGCACGTATAACAATCAGAACATGACACAAACACATGCACATAAGATGCACACAAATGATAAATACATAAACAGATGGAATCAGCTAGCCCCTACCTATTGAAAAAAAAAAAGAAAAAGCACAGGACTACGTATAACCATTCCCCTTGCCAGGTACATGGGCTATAGGAGAAACACACGTGCAACCTAGCAGTTACCTCGAGGTAGCAGCTATGGACGCTTTTGCATTCGCAGCTGGCCACTCAACCACTCAAGTGTGTTCAGTGTGCACTTGTACTTAGGGACACTTTTTATTGTCTGTATCTCAAAAAGTTAATGTGGCTCCTCAAGATTTTGAGAATGTTTGCATTCCGAGGCTTGCAAAGGTAAATATTTTTATTCCATTTTCGTTCAAGGTGAAGGCTCATACAAAAGATTAGAGATATTGTCAGTGCCCCTCACTTTCTCTCAGAACATAAGTGGTCTGTTATTGAGATTCTAGCAGCTTTTCAACAGCAAGAAAGGGAATCAGCTTTCCCTGTTTTCAGCATTGGTTTAATGCAGGCAATTCAGGGAGGCATAAAGTTTTGCTAATACAATCGGTTCGGGAATACCAGATTAGACTGTACCTTGACACTTTCCTTGCACTTTCTTATTTTGGTCAAATAACTCACTTTGAAATGGCTCCAGTTAGCATGCTCTAACATTGGTCTAATATAGGTTAAGTACATGACTAGCTTAACAGACTGGGATGCTGGCTTTCATTTCCAGGAAAAGAATCAGCACCTGCTCCAGTTGCATATGTTTTTGGTTATCAGGGGTATTCAGCCTCACTTTAAGGATAACGTGCTGAAGCAGGTAGAAGCACACGCATGCCATTAGCGGATAGTTTCGATAGCTTCTCACCTTACACTTGCCACCATGAATAGAAAATTTTAGCGTTCGATTTTGTTATTAAACAAACAAACGTACTCCTAACAAGGTATTTTAATGTTAGCCGTGTGGCTACGTGGCTGCGCTACGTACTGCAGCATATTAACTTAAGCTTCTTGATACAGATTCACAGCACACTAACAGCGCAAGAAACAGGACGAGAAAATAGACGACGCCCATGTCTGCCAGAATGATACGATACTACGTACACAAGTGACTGCAGCTCCTAAAAAAATGTGGTGTCGGCTTTTACGCCTTTCGAAATATTCAGAGAGCACTTGTAT
This sequence comes from Dermacentor silvarum, assembly GCF_013339745.2. Classification (NCBI taxonomy): domain Eukaryota; kingdom Metazoa; phylum Arthropoda; class Arachnida; order Ixodida; family Ixodidae; genus Dermacentor; species Dermacentor silvarum. Next base: position 100,901,677 of record NC_051158.1, on the reverse strand, counting down.
GAATAATTACAGCACAGGCGCCGAGAGGGACGAGCCAGGCTGGCGTTAAGATAAACGTTCACAACACAAATTCCATTGCACGTTCAGTAATTACACACAGATCATTTGCGGCTTTCTTCAGGGGCAGACGTGAGCTTTTGGGTTGGTGCTTGCTGCTAAGTTTGGTGCAAGAATATTGCTAGGAGCAGGAACCACTAATGCGCAATCACGATAAATACACACACATCCGTTTTTCAGAAGCTGACGTTAATCACGGGTAGCGCGAGGGTCTCTGCGTTGACATGACGACTCCGCTGCAGCCGAATCCCGAATACTGCATATGCGATGACAACAGCTATAGGGGCTTGTTGATAGGTCCTCTTGTAATTTGTTTAACCGCAGGTAGAACGACACAGGCATAAAACACACACGAGACAGCACACAACGCTGAACGACCACCTGCGAACAGCTGTTTATGTCCGCCATTTCTCCTCGTATTGAACTTCACAAACCGCTGTTGCGCACTCCAAAACAAACTAAACTTTGAAGCGTTTTTAAATTACAAAACGCACGTATTATTTGGTCCTAATAAAGAGAGGTCAATTATTTTATAACGCGCACGTCTTTTTCATTACATTAACGAATTTATGCGGCGTGTGCGACAAAATCTGGCAGCAAGCAACCCTGGGCGTCGCATAATCGCATTGTTGACATCGCACCATGTGAAATGACCGTTGCGAATTTCGCATCTGCGAAAATCGTAGCTGCGAAAATCGCAGTGCAAAATCGCACCATGTGAAACAGCCTTTAAGGCTGCGACCAACGGTCGCAGCGATCGCTGCGATTTTTCACCGAAACTTCGCCGTGAGCTACTTCGCGGGTTGTTCTTGGAAATGGCGTCGGTCGCTCAACGCAACATTTATAGATACTTTTTTATCTTTAAGCGTTGGCTCAACAAGCCTTGAACAGTGCAACTAATTGAGTGGAGCCGGGATGGCGCAAAGAGGCAGATAAAAACTCGTAGGTCAGATGCGGTTCTGTGGTTTCTGTGCGTTTCTTAATTGAAACGCTACGTTGCTAATGAAGCGACGCTTTTTTTTTTTACGTTGGCTTCGGGTGCTGATAGTACGCACGTTTGCATGCTTTTCCGTTATTCACACGCGCTGCGAGTCGGTAACTACTACGAGGTGTCCCTCACGAGAAGACATGGCCTTCGGATGTCGTACCAATTTTCTGACTGTACAAGCTATCCGCTATATACGAAAACGCCGCAGTTTGAGCGCGATATGCTTTCACGGATGGAACAGAATATGAAACTCTGGACAAAATGCTGCGGTCAAATGGTCACGCTATACGCGCCACCATTTAGTTGCAGTCAGTTGGTTTCGGCTGACGCGCTCATTTTGCCCAATGAATTATCTCATTTCAAGGCTCTGTTACCTCCACTGCGAGACGCAACTACTTATCAAGCTCGCAAAGCGAACGTGCAAACTATAGAACGTAATGAACTTTCTACAATAGCATATTTAACGCTTTGACTGGGAATAAACAGCATCGTGAATTTGTTTTCGAAGCATTATTGCGTGATAAACATTATTTAAATAGATTTGTCTCATTTTTCTGATCTATCAGTTTTGTCCTGCACAGAAAGCAATAAACTTTCAATGTAATGCCGACTTTGTATCCTTACTGCACCTGTATTAACCCTCACAACGTATTTACATATTGCAGTTACTGCAGTGCATTTAATTTATTTTGTTAATGCCGGTCGTAACATATCGCAGTATTCCAAGAAACTACTTCGCCATAAACATCCCTGCCTTTTCTTGCTTCTCTCTACTTCCTGTAAAACACATGCAACAATGCGAAAAGCAGGCAAACACCTTGTTTTTATAAGCAGTAGTTAACACATTAAACAAAAGCAGATCAAAACTTTGCAGTGAAGTCAGCCAGTTGCATCCTTTTCTGTGAATTATAGCACCTTTTCAAGTGCGGATGTTTCTTGCACGTCCACAGCTCATGAAGTGTGCAAACGCATCACGACGCATAGGCCGTGCCCAGCAAGACTGAGGCAGTGTGGCTTATGGGTTTGCAATTACATGTATTACTGCATAAACTCGTATAACCGTATCCCATCACCGAGCTTGTCCTGACTCATATTCACCAGAATTATACACAGCCGAGCTTGCTCTGACTCATATTTACCAAAATTATATTCAGCCAAGCTTGCTCTGACTCATTTCCCAAAATTATTCTTAGTCGAGCTTGCTCTGACCCATATTCACCAAATTTCTTCGTAGCCAGGCTCACACCAACTCAGCCTCATGGTTATGTCCAAGCCTTAGACAGCTGTCGTCTGAGTGAGTTCACCTAGCTATGTATACATTAAAGTTCTGACCTGTGCAGTGCATAAGGAAACATTTCATATGAGTCTGTGTTGCATCGGATAAAATAAGGACAACTGTACACATTGCAGTTTGTAGAATTTCATTGACCGTTGCATGAAAGCCTCGCCTCACGCCTCTTCGAGTAGACCAGCGCATTAACTGGAATTGGGCTATCTACCACAGGCAACCTTTAAAACATTTGGAAAGTGTTCGCTGAAACACCCGGTATTTACCTTCGAGAATCGGGTGTTCTAATCAGTAAAACAGTCCCGCTGATACTCAGCTCATTGCAAGCTCGCACGAGACAAGTGTTGTCCGTGACTCAATTGGAAGCTACCACTGCTCAAAGCCGGCGTCGGAGGCCATCCAACAGCTTCGTCATCGTTTGCACAGTGCGCCTAAAAGTCAACATTTCTGTCGCAGTGTGTCGCTAAACAAGCTGAACCGGCATAATACAGCGGTTCCTTTCGCTTGATTATGTTCAGTTATTTTTGGCAACCGCTCGCGACCTTCCGATTCGAGCGATATCGAAAGCGTAGCGAGGATGGAATTGCAATTTTAATGCCATCGTTACATTATCCCGGCCATCATCGCTTTGTAGTGTACGCATTGGTCGCGAAATGTTTTCTGCGAAAGGTTGGAGCTCAGTATATACCCATTTGGCGTATCATGTATTATTCAGTCCGCGTCAGCATTCACTGGCTCCGCTACTACAGTGTCTCTTTTTATGGTGTTATTCGGTATGTAGACACTATAGCAGCGCCACGCTTGCATTTTTGTGTAAGTGCTATTCCGATAGTGCAGGATATACAGGGTGTCCCAGCTATCACGCAGCAGGATTTAAAAAAGAGCAACGTCGTTACGCGAAGCAAACCTAGTGCGTATTGTTTGCAGCACAGTGTTGCCGCAAAATTTTTTTTGTTACTGAGATTTAATTAGGTAATTGTAATTAATTATCTAACTCGAGAAGTACTGTCCTAATTATCAAAGTATCAATGAGAAAGTTGTACAGCGACATGAAAAACTACCGATACAGCTTTCTGTTGCTCAATACGTGCATGCTACATAAAAGTGTTTTTCCGAGCGTGAAAGAAGCCCGCAAATGCACGCAAAGTGTCGCGCGGCAATTCTCCGTGTATTCGCGCGCTTCTTTGACGCATTTATGTAGTACGTATTGAGCAACAGAGAGCTGTATCGGGAGTTTTTCATGTCGCTCTACAACTTTCTCATTGACACTTTGATAATTAGGACAGTACTTCTCTAGTTAGATAATCAATTACAATTACCTAATTAAATCTCAGTAACGAAAAAATTACTGGCGGCTACTCCACTGTACTGGCAACAATACGCACTAGGTTTGCTTCACGTAACGCCGTTCCTCTTTTTTAAGATCGTGCTGCAGGATAGCTGGGACACCCTGTATAGTAGGGTGTGGCGAATGTTGATGTGCTACGATAACGTCTTAAGTGCGTCTCCATCTGCCAGAGTTTGGGACGCACTGTTCCTAGCGTGTTGCGCTGTCGCACTTTGTTCCGAGGCTACATATCAAATGCTTATATTTATAAAATTCCTGTGCTTTTTTTTTACTCCAGGAGGCGACTTCAAGGAAGTGCGAGTGAGCTCGTGCCCACAGGTGCCCTGCAACTTCGAGAGAGGAAAGACCGTCCGCATAGAAGTGGACTTCACACCTGGTGAGGAAGCACTATCTCCTCAAGCACAAGAAGTGGGAATCACGTTACATCCAGATAGCATATTAAGCCCAAAATGCTTGTAGCTCCCGTTGTCGGCGACCTTCAAGTGACCTTGAGCCAAAACCCAGAGCCGTCGTCGTCGTCGCCGCCGTGAGGTCCCGTATAAAGTCCAACGGCGATGAAATCGTCGCCGCGCGCCGTATGCTGTATGTGCGAGTGAAAGCGCGCGAGGGACGCGCGCTTTCTCGGGGAGCGAAAGCACGGCGGAAAGCAAACGCGACTTCTTCCGTCGCGCTAAAGCTCGTGGGGGGATGGGAGGGAGGGGAGGCGACGTTTAGCTGCGGCACCAAATGCGTATATATATAGAAACATTGCGAGGCGAGAAGGTGATAAAGACTTCCAACGCTGTTCGACGAGTGTCCCGTTCTGAACTCGTCGAAAACCTACGAGCCGCCCCCAGAGGCACCGGCAACAGTCACCAACGCCGCGCGCGTTCGGTGCGAACGCGGGCAAGAGGCCGACGGCTTCGACAACAGTTCTGCGCGTTGTTGGTGCTGCTGCATGTCCATGTTTATACAGCTGATAAAATTACTATCCTTACTCCGCATAGCTCTCTACTAATTGGCCATCGCAATTGATGCTACGCCTTTCGGGTGAAACTGCGACATTTTGTTTGTTTCACCATTCTGTCACCTTATTTTAGCGTTTGCGTGCTTCGCGTGGTGACCATGCTTTAGGAGTGCTTTTTTTGCGGTTCTCTCAGTGTATTTTTTTTTTTTTGGCGTGAGGTTTCTCTCTGTGTTTTGCTGGGCTAATTTCCGCGTGCAAGGTGTCAAAGCGGATGTTAGCTTAAAGACTATGACGTAATTTTAAAGTCATTCACAACAATATAATCAGAAGTAAGATTACCCAAATTGGTTAATAGATTTGCAGACTACACTTAAAAATTACTCCGAACAAGGACTGAGGCTTTTCAAGGTAGCTTTTCTTAATGCCTCGGATACAATACTAGGCTCCATTGGAGACACGGTCACGGACATTAGGCACAGGGGAAAGGGGTCAGTCCAAACCCTCTTCCCCCTGTTGAGCTTTTCTGTCCCGCTAGGTCACGTGGCCTCTTTTAACTGCGGTGCAGTGCTTAGTCGAGCGTGTCGCGCAGTAGCAGAGACAGAGAGGTCACGTGACCCGGGAGGGCTCCTCTCCTCCCGGTCGCCGGAAGGAGAGGAGCGGACCAATCGGAGCGCGCGCCGGGGGAAGGAGAGGCGCCGGGTATCGACCCTTTTCTCGGAGCAGTGTTCTCTAGAGGAACGAGATGGCGCCTTCGGCGGGGCGCTATACGTTGCCTCAGCGAATGCGCACGAATACGAAACCACTACTGCTTCTGCCCTGCTACTGTTCAATCAGCTGTCGGAAATGCAAGTGGGTGTTCGCTTATGCACTGTGCCCAATTCATGCAGCAAAATGTGTAACGATAAACGGAAGACGTGCGTGGTAGTTAGCTGCAAAAATATTGATTCGCATATTAAAGAATGGAATCAATCTGTGTCGCCGCTGCTACATAAAGACTACCTCTGTTGCCGGCCATTCGTGATGTTGGCTTTCCTCGAGGATAAAAAAAAGATAATTAAAAAAAGATAATTCATCCGCCAGCACTGTATAGCTAACCTCCAAGGAAAGGACTTGAACTCCGCAACGTTGGCACTTAAGAGTGAGTACCGCTTGTTACAAAAGGAAGTAATGCCACTTACTCACTTACTGGCATTGTAAGTTTCTCGCACGTTATTTACACATCTACCCCTATTCGCACGGAAACGTACACCATGCCCCACTGCCAACGTATCAATAATAAGTGAATGGGCGCACACTTGAATCAATGTGCGGAAGCATGAGTGACGGCGACTACACCGACAAGACTCGAATGTTGGAAGCTGAACGTTTCATGACGGTCCACAGAGTACTACCGATAATACGCCTTTGCTACAAGCTACCACAAAGTACAGAACATTTGTATTCCAAGCTTTGTGCGCCTCAAGAACAAATCTATTGCAGTAGAGCACATCCGCGAGCCGATTGTTTATTTTCAGCCTAATAGCGGAAATAGTGGAACAATCAAATAGAAACTTTACTGAGTCAGAAACATGACAAGCCGCTGCTTCAAAATGCTTGCCAAGTAAAGAACGAGCACAGTGATCCTGATTCAAATCATAAGCGGAAAATTTGGACATGTTGGAATACATTTCTAGCCCCGATTTTAGTACAAGCACCCTATACGCTGCTTGCGCCGTTTGGACAAGGCGTAATGAGCTCTGAAAGCACTCACATGTTCTAAAGCTGGGGCCAAAGCTTCATGTCGTCCACATAGTCACCGCCTACGAAATGCGTCGAACGGAGGTTGGCTGCGCCGCACCGGCGTCACGCGCTTGCATAGTAAACACGGAGGCAGCTGAGGCAAGCAATGGATGCGTCACCACGTGATCAAACATGGCAGCGCCCATGAGAGCGCTGGAAAAAGGGTCAATAATAGCAGCTGTTTGCGCCGCACTCTCTTGGCACGATGGACGGCATCCACTGACCGTCTACTGCTGTGATCGCAAGGCCGTGCTGGTAAAGGAAAAAAAAAAAAAACTGGACGTGACACCAGCCAAAACCCAAGCAATGCAAGGGATTAAACATTGAATAAAAGCGTTTTATACCTTACCTTGATGTCCATGTCTCACTAATGAAATGCAGCCAGTTAAACGAAGTGACATCTGTCGAAACAGCGGAGATGTGGTCGTTCCTTCGATCCAAAACGAAGAATACGACAGCGAAAAAAACAAAAACAAAAAAAGAAACGTACGCGACAATCGCAGAAACAGAACGACCACAGCTCCGCTTCTTCGACAGATTTCACTTCGTGGAATTGGCTGCATTTTTTTATTGAAGTCCGAAACGACAGCACAGGGTCCTCATAAACAGCTTCGCTGTAAAAGTAACGAGAGACGCTGAGCGCGCTGCACTGTTGGAAGAAAAGCGGTTGAAGGCGTCCTTTTCTTTACCCTTTTTCTTTGTCACCACAGGCAGCAAAAGACACCACATGGTAGCCGTTTCATGCTTACATCTGCTGTCCATTACGGGAGAGCCAGCAATTTTTTAGCTTACTTTGCGGCATTCGATTCATTATCCTGAGATCGGTATCGTGAGATCTGTTGTGTATTCACGCCTAGGATGCGTTTTCATGTGATTTCGTGCGTGCTTGTGTTTGTGTGTGTGTAAGCCGCAAAGTCAAGACCAGTTTTCGGTATGGGTAAACAGGTAGGCAATGACTGTGCATCTTGCCTTTCCAAAAATATGTGCGAAAAGGACCACTTTGACCTTTTTTTGTAATGTGTGTTTAATGCTACATGTACGTAGTTCAAAGTTTGTATGCAGTAATTGCGCACCTTGCAGGTGATAGATAATAACCTCGTATCAAAGATTCTTACCACGTACTTCAAATTTAATCGCCTGCATGCGTAATACTAGATCCGTTAACTTTCACATCATATATATATAAAGGTGTAAGTCATGGCCGAAGTGGATCTCGGAAAGTATCCGGGAAAGGTATCCCAAGGTGACCCGCGCGTCAAAGACGAGGCAAGTGATTCACCTCGTCCGAAAATAGGGTACGCATGCAGTTTCATTATGCCGTGCTCTGGCTTCTAATGCCTAGCCGCAGTAGCAGGCACTTTAGGAGTGCACCTGCCGCTGTGGCTCACAGTCTATGACGCTCTGTTGCTGTGCATGTGGTCGCGGGATTGATATTCGCATTCCGACGGGAACGAAAATCAAGAGTGCTCGCGAGCTGAATCTCGGATGGTAGTTATGAATGCCCAAGCAGTCAGGATTATTCCCGAACTTTCCCTACAGTGTCATTCGTATTCTTACTATATTATTATTATTATTATTATTATTATTATTATTATTATTATTATTATTATTATTATTATTGCGATAGAAATTATATGGATACACCAGGCTCATTTCTGCCGTCGTCGCCGCCGTGAGGTTGCCTATAAAGTCCAACGGCGATAAAATCGTCGCGGCGCGCTGTATGCTGCATGAGCTAGTCTAGGAACGTTGGTATGTGCGAGTGAAAGCGTGCGAGGGTGAGTTGGCGATCGCGGCTCTATGTGGCGCACGCAAGCGAACGAAGCGGGAAGGAAGCGCGCCGTCTTCCGTAGCGCGCAGCGCTCCAGGGGGAGTGTAGGGAGAGGAAGAGGGCGTTCTGCTCCGGGCGGCCGCCAAAACAGCGTGCGCTGGACTGTGTCCCCGACGCTGATGGCTTTGAAGCTAAGCTGGCACAGAGTAGAACGTGCCCCCTGCCCCCGGCGCCTTTCGGCCCGGGAGGGCCCGAAGGTCGATTCCGGAAAGTTTCCGAAAAGTGTACTCCGAACAGTCACCTTTGCGATTTTTCTCATTTGTGAAAAATAATACATTAACATCTTTGGAGCAGTTGGCTAATGAGACAATTTCACATGCATGGGTGAACAAGGAGAGCCTGAGCAACACCTTCATCATTTTCGTTCACAAAGGAAAGGAAATTATAATCTTGACACGCTGGCGCTTGAATAGTGAGACGAGGCGGACAAAGCTCATTCTATCTAGGTCGTTGTGCTGCTCGCTTTCAATCTAGAAACGTTTATAAGCTCGCGCACGTGGATTGAATGCCAAATTCGGTGGTTATAATTAGAGCACGTTTACGCAAATTGTGAAGGACAATTCGTTTTTTGTTATTATTCTTCATGAAGTTTCTTGAGAGGCCTACTGACCCATTCTTCCAGTATTAAATAAATCTGTTATTTTTGGCGTGCATTATTCGCAGAGGCCAGCTTTGACAAACTTCAGGCGACGTTCAAAGGGGAGCTGACACCCGGCACCTGGCTCCCCATGCCGGGCTTCAAGAAAAACGCCTGCGCAAAAAGTGGTCTACAGTGTCCTCTGGAAGCTGGAAAGCAGTACACGTTTGCCAAGGAGATTTCAGTACTGCCATCATTCCCTACGGTGAGTTTGTCATTATGAGGAAATGCTGTTATTTTGATATCACGATACGCAGTGTAAGGCGAAGTGTAAGAAATCACAACACACACTCTTCTGCTGCTGCGAGTCAGTTTTTTTTATTGCGATGTACATCATGTCAAATGAAGCGCTTAGTAACAAGTTTTACCTAATACTGAAAAGGCGATGAGTTGATGTGCCTAAGTCCCTTCTCGACTGTAAAAGAGTAGCGTGCGCGAAAAACAATTCTTGTAAATCCGCATTGAACAGTGTAAAAGTATTACTTTTTTGGTAATTATCCGGACGCTGACTGGACCGAGCTGACCTCCCGCTGAACCGGACTCGCGGTTTCACTGAAATAATTGTAGGCTTCACGCTTAATCAACAAGTTCATCAGGCAACACGGCAGGAGAAAAATTTAGATAATATTTTTACACCGGCTCCTGATGTGAGCTCTTTGCCCTGTAGCACTAGGTTTAGTAAACACTTGAACCTGTATGCTGCGCTCGAAATGCCTGCCTGTTGGCGTATCGTTGCACAGAAGCACATTTGCAAATATAACAGAATAAACTTGCAGGCTTATTTACCAACCTCAGACTGGAAGGCATTTGTGAATATTTTGTTCCTTCATTTTCTCAGTCAACTAAAACTGGTGTTCTTTCAAAGAATATATAAATTAGTTGGCACATGCGCACATACCAGATATTTCGCTTAGACTAAACTTCCCTAACCATGGTTACAGAGATCCCTGTGCACTATGGAACTTATAAAAAAAATCTGCTTTTGATGCTGCAAAATGCGTAGCAACACTTCTATCTCAGGCGAAGCAGGAAAAGGATTACTGCCATGCTCTTCGTATAGCGGTGGGAAAAAAAATTGGAAATCAACCTCTCACTAACACCGGCTCAGATATTTCACAGGTGCATGATGGATCACACGTTACTTCTCGTGCTCGTCTGGTGAATAAATATTTTGTGCACGTTTATTGCGAAGACCACCCTAGCATCGAATTTATGGAGCAGCCCAATATTCAGGTATATGAAAGTCATTATTACCATCTGCATTTGAGCATTGATTAACAACCTTAACGTATCAAAATGTGCACACCCAGCTGAATGGCTAAGGCACTGCGTTCTAAGCAGGAGGTCGCGGGTTCAATACCTGTGGGACTAATGCAAGAACACTCATGTACCTTGCATTGGGGGCACGTTAAGGAATCCCAGATGGTCAAAATTGTGGTCCAGTTATTCTGCAGTCCCCAAATACGGCGCGCTTAGTTTTGGCCCATGATAGAACAGAATGTTTTTTGCGACAAGCGCGCATGTGGAGGTGTGGAGGCGCGCATGTTGATGATGATGTCGGTTGCAGCGATCGTGCTGCAACAAAACCGGGAGCCACCACCACTAAAATCCTTAGGGTACACCGTTAGCGTTTGTAGTACCATACCTCACCCATCTTTGAAGAATGCCTGCGCCTTTCTGCTGATCAGATTCTTGTATTTCGCGGCTGTTGAAACTAAATGGTTCAACAAGAGTAATCTCGTAAGCGCTTCTTTGTCTTTCCTGCGCGCCAGTTGGTCAGCAGAAGGCGTTTGCAGAAACTACGGGCGGCAGCTAATTAGCGACATTCTCGCGCTTCTGTCGCAAAATGACGACGCATATTGCCACGATAGTCTGCTATGTACAGACGCTGCACATACCAGACGACTGCAGATGCTTTGGAATACTGCAACATAGCTATAGTACTATAGAATATGCAGTCGACTGCCATGCGGAGACGCTGCAAATAGGAAATGACTGCAGATGCTATGTCTGTACATTTGACGTTAGTGTATTCTTCTCGGAAAGGCACGGTAAAATTGTGCAGCTGTACAACACCTATGTATCAGTAATTATTTGTCTCAGATTTCCAGCCATGCATTCGGGAACCTACGTAAACTCGTCATGCAGTGCGCGAATGTGACCGTCTCTGTAATGACAAAAGTAAGCTATTATAGCATTCCGATGAGGTGTCACCACTGCCGTCAGTTCAGGTCAGGGACGCTGTCACCTTTTTTAACGGTATGTATTACAGACGGCGAGATTTCATTGCTGAGCCCTATAAACGTTGTTGCCACTCAATGCCTTTGCACGTGTATGTTTTTGCTTCGTTGCAGCTTCAAGTCAAATCGGAAATTCGCCTGAAGGCAGGCAACGGCACGACGATCTTCTGTTTCTACGTGCCCGTGAAAATTGTCTGAGCATCGCTACAGTGGCCTACGACGATTCCGTTCTGCGGCCGCTTCGCCAACTTATGCCGTCCACGGATCGATCGAATGACTCGTGGCGCTGTTTTCAACACCAAAGTGCAATTCTTGGCAACGCTATTTTAACAAATTCGCTCTTGCAGGCGATGGACAACGAAGGAATTTTCGTTTTGTTTCGTGCCACCCATGTATGACGAGGTATTTCATGCAGTGTACAAGGTATATGTAAACTGGTAGTGAAGCTTCTATAGAAACCTACATGTCCAGAAAATGGCGCTATGTTGCAACCGTCGCAAGCTGTGTGTCGGGGGGACAACTTCTGCCCAGAGAAACGTAAATAAAGAATAATGACGTCATACCAAGAAGTAGAAGCGACGTCGTGATTTACGTTCCTTGGAGAGAATGTTTAAATTCCTTTAGGTCCGCCATTTTGACCGTTACTCGAACACTTTTTTTTCTGAGCATCAGCTTATGCGCCATAAGAGTGGCCTGTCTCTCAAGGCGAACTTAAGCAGGCTGGTAACGATGTCCATAGGTTTTAAAACGTACGTGCCTTACGAACGTGAGTCACTAGGATGGGAATGAATGACAGTGCGAAAGAGGTTTGAAAAATCACTTTTATAAGCGTAGGACTCTAAAGCCAATATACATGGCCCAATAAGAAAACAGGTTTCAATTGATGAAAAGTAGCATGGCCAACACACAGTCACAATATATTACAATACCTGCGAAACATGTTCACAGAATCCTCGAAGCACTCGCCATTCTTTGCAACGCCGTGTATTCATATGAGACAGTTGTATCGCATTACCATTTAAAAAGTATTCCAAGCAACCAATATTGCTACCTGCGGTGCCATCAGACCTTCTGTTACGAAAAAGTGAACATCGCAAAGCGTTTCTTCGCGTAGCCCTCCGCTTTCATCGCCACGGCGGGACACGTCACGTCGGATGCAGCAGCGTCAAGATGCACGATAATGCAGTCTCCAGTCACACCCTTCCATGCCATTAAACCACGGCTGTGACAGCTGGTATACCGCCCAGGTAAACGGGAATTGCTTCACAAGCGCCAGTTTGCCCCCTAGTGATGGGTAGGTCATGCTTCTGAGAAAAAAAGAATTTAAAAGCTAAGCCTGCTGCTATGGCAACGCATTTGTTTTTATGCGCGAGAGAGAGATGGCCATCTCGCTTGTCGTCTGCAATGCGCTCGACGAGTGTGCAATTTTCTCGGAAGACGCAAGAGGGAACTAGCACGAGTGGCGTTTGCTACTACAGTCCGCTTTGTTCTAGGAGCTGTCATTTTCAGCCTCTTGTTTTGTAATGGCAATCTTTTGTCGCGTGTGTGGTTGTTAATGTATTGAAGAAATGCCAGCAGCGCATCTCTGTTTGCTAAAATTTTATCCTATTCCGTTATGATACGTGAGCCAGCTTGCGACAGCGCGTGGCTATTGCGTTTCTGTAGGACAATAACAGGCACTAAAATGTGCTTTATTTCGCGATTTTATTAGCAACTTTTCTACAAGAGATACAATACACAAAAGAATATTGCAGACGTGAGTATCTCGGATGTACAGTACAAATTAACTGCACGTTATGCTCGCACATATACATAAAGATTCTTACAGTTTCTGAATAGCAAAAGTAATGTTTTCTTTTAGTTTTACAGGTGACAATCCTACCGACGCAAAGCGTTCGTCGCAACAGTTATCTGTTTTGACTTATGCAAAAATTATAATTAAGCTACACCGGTTGAAAGGCTGAAGACAGCGCATTTCACATACCCAAATGCAAACGAGACAGAGATTCGGGGGAGGTAGAGTTGTCCGTGCTGGAGCTCGGGTCTGGAAAAAAATGGATGCAATGAGTGTTATGCTTACACACAACGCAATTGCAGGCGCAAATTTCAGCACTGTGTCCGCAAAACAGCACTTTCAATTCATGTACGTCAACTCTAATTATATTTTGTTGTGGGATTTATGCTAAAGATATGGCACAAAAATTTTATCTAAGTTCTTATTTTAACTGCTACCATATTGAAGTAACAGGTTTGGTAATGCTGCTTTCACAACAGTTGTCGGAAAACACTGATCAGTTTCTTACAGCTAAAGTATAGCTTGTAATGTCTTGTTCACATATCAATAAGGCTGTGACGGATCAGTTTGTTCAACCTTTTTGTACAGTCCTTCTCTTCCTAGTTGTCCAGAACGCCAATTACAGAAAGACAATATTCCAAAAGTTGTAAGCGACTGGTCAACGGTCTATGAGCATTTTCTACTCTAGAAACATTTCTGTTGGACAGTCGCGATCAATTTGAAGGTGATCGCTCGAGCGGCGACCGAAACAAGGAGCAGCGCCACGTTACGTCACCACCTTCCGTGGCGAGGGAAACATTGGAGTAGCTTCCCTCTCTCTTTTCGCTCTTCCTTGAGCAGCTGTCACTCCCTTCTGGAAAGTGGCAGCTTGTAATTGTTTCTTTTACTGCGGAGCACGTTGCTCGCTAAGCGCCGCCGTAAGCTCCTTCGTGCGTGTTCCGCGGCAGCCCGACTGGACACGAACGTAAATTCGTACGTTCTGAACAAAATGTGCTCGTCTGCTTAGTTCTCAGTTAACAGCCACGAACATCGCACATCGCAGATGAATATTCGATAAAGAAGAACAGACAAGCAGGCGATATTTTTTGGCGACACACAACACTTCGCTGCGTAATGCAAAATGCGCTCGACGCCGTAGCAGACAACGCGAAGAAAACAGCGCTTTTAGTGCTTTATGCACTAGCGGAGCACTCCTTCAATTGGTTTCCGCAACTTGTGAAGCTCTAGACGACTTGCAATATCTAACCAAAAACAGGAAAGCACAGTGTTCTCTAACTTAACCCCCTCGTACCTGCAGCAAGCATTCAAACATCTTCAGCAATGATAAATGATCAGTTCCCTTTTTTTATTCCATAGACCGAAGAGCAGTCGCCGAGATATAGCGAAACGCAATTTCCGTCAGCGGGCTAGCTAGCACTCTTTGGACTCAGGAGCTGCTGTAATTGGGTAGCGTCAGTGTATTTACACACCACACAGAAATGCACCGCGTACGGAATACCCTTCCTTTCGTCTTATAGCCTTTTCCATAAGGTTAGCGGCTATTCGCTACACAACGACTGCATAAAAAGCGTGCTTACCTTTCATTCTCTTGGAAGCAGAAAGAAGTGGCCCTGCTGTCCATTCCCTTGTTGGCCCATCATAAAGCCTTCGCAGAACGTCTTGTGGCCGTTGTTCTGCTTTTCATACATCGCTAGAACACTGGCTCATACAGGAACAAAATGTTGCAGCACACAGTAAAAGCGAAAGGCGTTCAAGTGTGCAGACGTGCAGAGAGCCACAAGAGCAGACGAACAGAATGGCAGCCGAAGCGATAAGAACGAAACCGCCGCCCGTTGGCGAAACAAATGAAACGACTAAATAAATATATAAGACGCCGAAAAAGAAAATAGCCAAGAACAGATTTTGTACATATAATTGCATCACTTTACTTTATTGTTAAGTGGGTTGACAGATAAAGCCACATACGCAAAAGTTACTGAATTTTTCTTTAACGACCAGTGTCATGGCGACGCTTTATTGCCAATACAGAAACTAGCCCCACTGTTCACATAGTGATTAAACACCGTGCGCTAGCTCGGTGGTCTTCTGCAGGCGTTTCGCTAGAGGCATCTACAACCTCGATAACATCCATTAGGTGGCTAACGATGGTGTCGTTGTCCACTGGTCGACTACCACGAAGCTTGTCGCCATGCATTCCAACGCATGCTGACGTTATGACCATAACGGTGGTACTTCGCGTTGCGTGGTGTTTTACATTGTCTTCTTATGTGCCCAACTTTCTTGCATCGAAGACACAAGGGAGACCGACCGGGAATCAAAATTCGGAATTAATGTCCGAATATCGTCAGAAGGTGAGGCAGGTGTGGCGGCTGGTAGAGACACTTTCGTTTAGCGTAAACTCTACATCGCAATACGTCATCTGACAACTTTTCATGCCCTCACAGCGCCACATTTCTCTAGTTATGAAGTGCACCGTGCCATACCGTTCCAGTGCCTCCACAATAACTTTTATGTTCTAGGGGAGGAGGAAGCCAAAGAAGATTCATTTTTATGTTGCGGCTTTCTAGGTCGATGACAATGCACTTCAGTCCTTTGACTAGGAGCTCACCTTGGTCGACGAGGTTCTGCTTGACATGGCTGCTGGCCCAGGTGACGAGTCACAAATGGCTCATCTGTTACTGGCCTAGTCTGAGAATGTCCTCGGTATGGTGCACCGAGAGCAGGGCACCATGAAAATTCGGGGGGGCAGTAAGGCCGACCCAACGTTACTAGACTAGATTCAGATGTCAAACTCGCCGCCCGTGCGCTTACCGCCGCTGTCGCCACTCCTTTGCCAGCCGCCAGATGGCGGCGCCGTTCCATCAAGCTCCACTGCAGGCGCCTCGCCGCAGCCTTGAGGTCGTGGGGACGGGCAGCTTGCGCGTGTTTCACGCTCGCTGGCGTTCTCTTTAGTCCGAATTAGTGATACCATGCGAATGTAGTATCCACCTACAGCAATAAGACATATGGAGCTAGTTGGTTCATACTGAAAGAAGGGTAAACTGCACGATAGGAAGAAACGCATACGAAGAAGCGCGGAAAGTGCGTTTCTAAGTGTCGTGTGTTTCCTTCCTGTCGTCTTAACCTTTCATGCAGTTTACTTTTCCCATACAGCAGCTTGGCACGTTCTCTCCCTGCTTTTACTTGCATAATTAACACTTTGGTCTGGGGCAGTTATAAGCCAGCCACAAAAATAACAGCACAACTTTCTTGTAAACCAATGAATGCTTTATTAATTTATTGGTTATTGATTATTGATCGATTATCGAATAGCTATAGATTGGCTATCGCAAGGTATTGGCCACGTATCTGGGCTAGGCTAAGCACTACGAAGTCCTCCCCAGCATTTTCCGGAATATATTGATTATTGATCGATTATCGATTACCTATTAATTGGCTATCGCAAGGTATTGGTCGCGTATTTGGGCTAGGCTAAGTCATCCCCAGCATTTTCCAGAATTTATTCATTATTGATCGATGATCGATTAGCTATTGATTATCTATCGCAAGGTGAAGCGAGGCGCAGCTGTGGGCAGTGAAGTCATCGCAAGGGGAGTTTTTGCGAACGCTACGCGGGGCAACGAAAAGCTTAAACAGCTCCGCCGTTAAAAATTTAATGATGCGTGCACTCAGTTCCTGAAAGTGCAAGGGGCCCTCAACACGACTCAGCGTATTCTCTGGCAGCTCTTCTAAGATGGCCCAGAACAGGTCACCAAACACTCTTCGTTTGCGCTTTTTTTTCCGGCTGGTTCGACAGGTACGAGAGAAGGTTCGGAAACACTTTCGGCCTCGGACCCTCGGAAGTGTCCACTTGTCTCTCTGGCACCTCAACCGTCTCTTCGCTGATAGTATGCACGTAACACTTTAAGATGTCCTGCTCATAAAAGTGTAATTCACACACCTTGGATTTCGCAGAGTTCCCGGTCGACACGAGGAATCGCTCTGTTCAACGCCGAGCGAAGGCCCCGAAGGGTCGCATTGCTGGAAGCACAAAAGAAGTGGCGCGCCGTACTGTCGACATCGTTCGATAGCCGCTTGTGCTGCCAGGAACACAGCACGTCGGCATCGTCTGCTAATATCCCCAACGAACGCGGCGAAGGCTACAGTTTCGCGGATGACATGCTTCCTGAAATCCGCGGTCAACGAACAACCAACGCTGCACCGCGTGTTTCGTCCGGCCAGTTCGCGTAGCCGGCTAGTAGGGAAGTGAAGCTGGGTGCGACTGCAGCGCCACGAAGGCGTGGGCGGGTGGCGGTTCCACGCAGTGCCTCTGAGTTTGCCAACTGAAGCTACTCTAGTAACGTTGGGCCGACCAGAAAGGTCCGCGTGTACGAACACGGAGTTCAGAATAATGTTTCCAGATGGAAAACTAGGTAGAACGGTCTTTTAATTGCCAGAAACGTTAGACGGTGCAAGGCATCCTCGGCATAGGGCCAATGCGTTGTTTCCAGCAGAGAACATTCTGAACACCACCGTTCGAAGCGGCTTGTGCCAGTCGAACGAAGATGAAATCCGAAGTTTAACGGCAACCCGTTAAAGAAACGCAATAAGATACACCGACCAAAAGAACTGCAATTTTAATGACGTATAGGTTCCCCATAGGGGAACGTTAAATAAAACCCATAACAGAGCCACGGCGTACTTAAATGCGTTTCAGGACGTGACGCAAGCAGCGAGTACACACCGTCGGAAGTGTCCTGTCACTCCGTTTCAGCGTGTGTGCCGTGGTCTGTATGTACAAGGATTATAGATGCGGTAGTGATGCAAGCTTCTTTTCCTTGGCCATAACATGTGTGTTTCCCCAGTCAGGATTGTAGCCTGTAGATACCACATGTTCAGCAAGGGCACTCGAGGCGACGTGCCGTTCCCTGACGTCATACTCGTGCTGTTTCACAAGTTTCTTGAAGTCGCCTGTCTTGTCGATATACTTGTAATCACAGTCATCGCAGGTTATGACGTAGACTACACCTGAGAAATTTTCCTGTGGCAACTTATCTTTCACGTGTACTAAAACGCTCCTTAGTTTGCGTGTTGGCACATGCACAATTTTGACGTCGTACCTGCGCATGATTCGATCGATCCTCTCACTTAGGCCTGGGACAGATTGAACCGCAGCTTGGTTTTTTTTTAGACAACCAAGAACACTCTTCCTGGGAGTCTAAAATCAAAAAAGATGGCTGACTAATGGAGTAGCACACGAGGAATAAGGATTGTCACTCCCAGTGTCCTGGGAGTGACACTTTCGCTACCGAGGACAAAAAAGACGGAGGGTAGCCACAGGTTCTTAAATCTTCACAGGTTCTCCCAATATCACGCGTGCAGTCATTCTGTCTCGTGCAAACGGTTTTCGCTCGCTGAAATAGCGTAGCAGGAACAGACCTTTTATGTTAATAGTTTAACGAAGATCATGGTTATTAACAGCAAAGCTACTTAAACTGGGCGTTTGCTGTCAGGTGTAATGCAGAAATGTGGGCCGATCCTGGTGGTAGTGCAGGAAGGTCCAAGCGCAATTGCACATAAGCCTGTGAACTAGCGAAGCTGTTTAAGCTCGAGGATCGTCCATCGAGTGTACTCCGCAAAACCCCCGCCTGGCGATGACCACCATGCGTCGCCTAGCAACGCTTCGCCCCAGCTGCGCCGACCGCGCCGAGCCTTGCCACAGCTGCGTGAGTAGCGAGTAGCGACGTCATCGCGCGCGCCGCATCGCTTCGCCTTAGCTTTGCGGAGCCATGGTGTCACCGCGCCGTGCGGAGTGGTGTCCGCGGCTACGCAGGGGCGGAGCTAAGCCGTGACGTCCCTGCTCCGACCCACCGTTACTAGATTACTTAGTAACGTTGCTCCGACCCACGGGATATATAGCTCCGCGTCGCCGCCGCGGTGACACAAAAGCTCCGGCGTCTCCGCTTCGAGCACATCGCCGCGAAGATGGGGCGGCCGAAAAAGGGCGTCATTCCCGAAGAAAAGGAAGCCGCCGCGCCGCTACTCGAGAGCGAATGAGACGATTTTGGTCCGATCCCGAGTATAGGCTCTTTCAGATGCTGCCATTGGAACGACGAAAATCGGCGCAGTCGCACCCGTCGCAATGCGATTTTTAGAGGGCTCATTTCACACGACTGCGATTTCAACAATGCGGCTGGTGCAACGCCCGGGGTTCCTTGCTGCCAAATTTTGTGGCATACGCCGCATAATTTTTCAAATGTAACGGAAAAACATGTGCGTTACACAATTATTGACCAGTCTTTAATAGGAGTAAATAATACGTGTGTGTTGTGATTTAACAACGATTCAAAGTTTAATTTGTTTCGGAGTGCGCAACGGCGGTTTCTGAAATTCTGTGCGAGGAGACATGGCAGACGTAAACAGCTGCTTACAGCTGGTCGTTCAGCGCTGTGTGCTATCCCGTGCGTCTTTCATGTCCGTGTCGTTCTGCCTGCGCTACAACAAACTACAAGAGGACCTATCAACAAGCCCATGTAGCAGTCCTTGTCGCATATGCAGTATTGGGTATTCGGCTGCAGCGAAGTCGTCATGTCAACGCATAGAAACCGTAGCGCTATCCGTGCTTAGAGTGTACTAGTACACTCTACTCGTGCTTAACGTCAGCTTCCGAAGAAAGTACGTGAGTATATTGCTCGTAATTGCGCATAAGTGGTTCCTGCTCCTGGCAATACTATTGCACCAAACCAAAAGCTCACGTCTGCCGCTGAAGGAAGCCACAAATGATCTGTGTGTAATTACTGAACGTGCAATGAAATTTGCGTTGTGAACGTGAACCTCAGCGCCAGCCTGGTTCGTCCATCGCGGCGCGTGTGCTGTAACTATTCATACAAGTCCTCTCTGAATAATTCAAAAGGCGTAAAAGCCGACACCACAATTTTAAGGAGCTGCAGTCGCTTCTGTACGTAGTATAATAGCATTCTAACAGACATGGGCGTCGTCTACTTTTTCGTCCTGTGTCTCGCGCTGTTATATGCTGTCAATCTGTATCAAGAAGCTTATGTCAGTATGCTACAGTACGTAGCGCAGCGGCGTAGCCCCACGGCAAACATTAAATACCTCGTTAGGAGTACGTTCGTTTGTTGAATAACAAAATAGAACGCTAAAATTTTGTATTCGTAGTGCCAAACGTAAAGTAAGAACCTATCGAAAGTATCCGCCAATGGCATGCGGATGCTTCTAGCTGCTTCAGCACAATATTTTAAAAGTGGGGCTCGAAACCCCAGATTACCAAAAACGTATGCAACTGGAGCAGATGTTATGGTTTCTTTCCTGGAAATGAAAGCAAGCATCATCCCAATCTGTTAAGCTAGTCATGTACACAACCTGTATTAGACGAATGTTAGAGCTTGAGAATAGGAGCCATTTAAAGCTCGATTATTTGACCTAAACAATGAAGTGCAAGGCAAGCGTCAAGGTACAATCTAATCTGGTATTCCCGAACGGAGTGTATCAGCAAAACTTTATGTCTCCCTGACTTGCCTGGATTAACCCAATGCTCAATACAGGGGAAGCTGATTCCCTTTCTTGCTGCTGCTTGAATGTCAATAGCATACTACACATGGTCTGAGGGAAAGTTATTGGCTTTGACAATATGTCTAAGTTTTATATGAGCTTTCTTCATGCACAAGAATGTAATAAAACTTTACCTTGGCAGAATCCTCAACCTCAGAATCCAACCACTGTGAAATTTTTGAGGAGACCACATTAAACGTGTAATATTTAAACAATAAAAAGTGTGCCAAGTAAAAGTACAGAACGAACACACAAGTGGTTGAGTGGGCGGCTGCGGAATGTAACAGCGTACATAGCTGCTACCTCGAAGTAACTGCTAGGTTCCATGTGTGTTTCTCCTATGGGCAGGTTGCGAACGTAGTTCCCGTTCCTACTAGGGCGCCCCTCGCGGCGGCGAGCGCGCACCCGGCAGGATACGACCGGCCCGCTTCCATTCGGAAAGCCTGTCTGTGCATGTGTTTCGCGCGTAGCTGTAGCCTTTTCTGGGCAATGCCGAAGTGCAACACGAATTGTTGCGTAGTGGGCTGCAACAGCACGTACAGCTACTCACCAGGAACGAAGTGTTACAGGTTTCCGAGCCGACCGTATGAAGTAGAACGGCGTGAACGCTGGATCGCGCTCGTCCGCCGGCAGAAGTAAGCTGTTTTATGTTCCGGCGTTATGCCAAGCGAGTTAACGCCGAATCGGTTGCTTTTACAGCAATGATGGCAGCAACTGGACACCTGCAATCCATACCAGAATATGCAGCAGACATTGCGTCGGTGGCACGAAATATAATGAAGACGGCCACCCCGCTTACTTCCCCTCAATTTTTCCCGCTGCGTAAAAGGCATCAACTGGGCCTGTGTCAAGTGACCGTTATGCGAGGTAGAGCTTATATATATAAAATTTTCCCTCAGCTTGAGGTAGTGTGGCTAATGCCAATTGATTTTCTGCGTTGAGAGTAGATTTCGTTGCGTGGTCGCGGTGCTTCAGTGAACAAATAATGTTTGGTTGTGACTGCCACCGCAAATGCTAAGCGACGTGGTCTTTATAATGCTTATTTTGCCAGAAAAAGAAAGCGCCAGGAGCGAAAGATGAAGGATGAACGACAGATATCCAGCTGTGACAGTCA
Organism: Dermacentor silvarum; assembly: GCF_013339745.2. NCBI lineage: Eukaryota > Metazoa > Arthropoda > Arachnida > Ixodida > Ixodidae > Dermacentor > Dermacentor silvarum. The sequence continues at coordinate 100,880,103 of NC_051158.1, read as the reverse complement.
ACGAACAGGGTGTGTCACAATCCCCCAACCACAGATTTCATACAGCCCGCCTTACAGTGACAACTTAATTGCCTCCGTCTGCGACCAGTCTGCAGATGACACACATCGTGTCGATGTAAGCTAAAGTTTATAACGTATAATTTTTTTGTGCTTTTCGTTGCATTTAATGTGACTGATGTACTAAGCTGGTTTTAAATGCTGGTTTCAGGCCTCAACAATGAAGGAAGGCGGCAACGCTACTTTCAGTATGAACTTCACATTTATATCAGAGTTGTGCGATGAAAATGCGTCATCTTACATCAGTCACAAAGAAGTGTGCAGCAGCAAGGGCTTGGGCAGCTCATGCAGTCCGGGCTTCTCGGACAAAAGCACTGGACTGGCGTGCAAAGAGCCTTTCATGCGTTTACAGCAACTGATTTTTCATTATTTGCTCAGCTGTTAAGCCTACTGCCACCTGCTCCAAAAAGTTTAATGAGCTGTCTATTGAAAACAAGATTATGTTATTTTTGATCAAACTTAAGCACGGGCTGCCATTCTCTTTTCTCGGTGTTCTTTTTGGCGTCCACAAAACAACAGCATCTCGTCTATTCAAGGGTTTACTTGTTAACATCCATGCTGCAACACGGAAATGGCTATGCTGGCCGTCATAAGCAGCTGTTCTGCCCACATTACGTCCATGCTTCAAACTGCACTATCCTAAATGCAGAGTTGTCATAGATTGCATCGAACTTTAAACTGAAGTGCCTCCAGGAATCGAAAAACAAAACGTGTGGTATTCGGACTACAAAGGAAGTGACATAATCAAGTACCTTGTTGGAATAGCTCCGAATGGGCTTATCACTTTTCTTTCAAAAGGGTTTGGAGGTCGAACGAGTGATGGCACGCTAACTGTTGAGTCCGATTTTTCGTCCCTTCTTGAACCAGGAGATGGCGTCTTAGCCGACAAAGGATTTCCAGGCATAAAAACAGGTGCTGGCGCGCAGGATGCAACGTTGGTGATGCCACCTTTTGCTACCAGCCCACAATTCACGGAGTCTGAAGTGGATGCTACATATGAAACTGCCTCCATGCGCATTCATGTAGAAAGAGTGATTCAGAGGCTCAAAATTTATGATATCATTACACGCAGGATACCACACGAGCTGACTGGCTACGCTGATGAGATTCTTCACGTGCTAGCAGTGCTAACAAACCTGAAGAGACACATTTAGCCAAGCTAAAGAAATATTGAGGCAGGAAAAAGGAACCAAATTATTGTAAAATTTTCATGTAGACAAGAAGGCTTAAAATGACTAGTTGTCACCGACCCCGTGAACGAGGCGCAGACGCCGTACCAAATTCCAAAGCCGACTTATCAGCTTCCAAAAATAATCCCACGAAAGCAAGGAAAACTAAGAGTGGGCCCTGCGCCAGCGAAAGCCGGTTGCTGTCCAAAGACCGAGTCAGAGCCCAGAGTTGTCAAAACACAACAAAATATATTCTTCACCCAAGGCAGTTACACGCACACTTGCACACTTAGGCTAGACACAACACAATACAAATCAGATGGGTATTAACAAACACAAGAAAATAATTCACGACAAGCACTAAGAGTCCAACACGTAAATTGCAAAATGAATAGGAACACGAAGTGTCCAATATTATTCACCAGTGTTGGTCTGTACTGCACAGTCCGTACTGCATCTCGTAGCCGGTGTAGGGCACCTCGGTAACAATGGTCTTTGCACGCTCGTAGAGATTGTTACAGCAGGTCAGAATCCTGTGAGCCTTCAGAATAGCAAAGGCAAGGAAAAACCATGTTCGTATCAGAGTAATGGTCAGAAAATTGGTGCAACTGCAAGGTACTTCTCTGTACCTTTGTCGCAGTAATTCTAGGAAACCTTTCATTAGCCCAAAGACGACGGTCAAGCGCCGTCCTAGCTGACAGGTCAGATACATCTTCAGGCGGCACGGCGACGTGGCGCTGACTCGTAGCTCCGGGCCTGACAACCTATGGGCAAGCCAGACACAATAGCAGTTACTGCAACTTTATTTGTCTTTCAATTAGGTTCTCTAAGAGGAGAAAAAATATATCTATACTTGATTAGTGTACACCGGGATACAAACCTCTCGAGGAAGTTAATTCGTTTAAGAAGTAGTTTGTTTCCACACTGTACCACAGTAAGGCTGTGGAACGTTTTCCCAGTCCTGTCCCATTCAAACAGCGCCAGGGCTTGCTGAGAGCTACGAGGAGGGGTTACAGCTGGCTCAGCTGGCATACACTCTTCTGTGCCCAGCATATCAACTAAGAGGCAGTTGAGATCACCAAAATATTTGACGACGTGGTTTATCGGAACGTCCATTACCCGCACTGAAAAATCGCAACATAAAAAGTCTCGTACTTCCAGTAACTTGGGCGAAAATATTTTCCTAGCGTAGTCTAATACCCCTGTCAGACGGGCATCCGCAAACTCCTTTTAACTCCGTCGTCTTTATGTTGAGGGAGATGCATGCGATGTCACACGGTCGCCCTTCCACTAAGGGAGTTTAACGGAGCTTTTGGTCAAGGGAGATCGGCGATCTCCCTCAGCGGCTGAAGGGAGTACTCTCGTGCCCAGGCTTGTCGTTGTAAAGCTGAGAATTTAATTATGGTTTGCATTAAAAATAATGTCGAGTGTTTTTCAAAACAGTTCTGTTGAAATAAATAAACGTTCAAGTGCAAATCAGCATACTCGCCACGCGGCAAAGGACAACGCCTCCTAAAAAGTCTATTTAGGAGGCGTTGCAAAGGAACACAGAGAAGCACATGGTGGCTAGCGTCGCTGTCAGCACTGCTATGTTTAGCGAGTGCACTTTGATTTTTATCCAGGTGTATGTTTTTCGCATCAAATATAATAAATCGTATTTTTTATGGAAGGAGCGTTAATTATAATAGCTACGAGCGCAATTAGAAGTTACATTTTTGTAATTCTACAAACATCAAACGCCGCTGATAGCGCCTCTGGCGGCTTCTTATGAAAACTAGTTATTGGCCGTGTGGCACGGCCACAACTTCCTTGAGGTCGAACTCCCTCAGGAAGTTTCGCGCTCCCTTATCCTAAAGGAGTTTGTGGGTGCCCGTGTGACACGGGTATTACACAGCTGGTATGTTCCTAACCTTTTTCCTTTTTGGGGAGAGGAACGTTAGAATACCTCGGGTAGGTCTTACGAGACGTTGGTGCGCCCCATGTTCTTGAATGAGATGTTTTGAAGTCGCATTTACCGTCCTGTATGTACAGAGCAACTGCCGCGGCGTGCTTGCACTTCCATGCGACGCCAGCACGGCAATCGCAATTTCCCGCTAGGGTTTGCCTGCTGTCGACGATCTGCAAGAATCAATGTCACCTATAATTGCATGCGTCCACATCGTATATAACGAAGTAACTTAGGCTGAGCTTCACGCATCTCGCTGGTGCGTTGATTTTCGTTTGCGGAATGCACCTAGCAGTCACCTCCGATTCGATCGAGTCCAGCAGTTCCCTCATGTCGTGAACGTTCCCCGCTTCAAATAAAGAGTCTTCCTTTCTCCAAGTTCTTTCCACGAAAAAAGCTGTCAAGGTCTTGTCATTCCCGAAACCAGTCTAAAATTAATACCGGCACGTTGTTTCGCGCCATCACTGCCGCTTGACAGAGGGCCAAACACGCAGCGCGACCTGCTGACGTCGTGAACAATCCTACCCCATTTGAACAACTATTCGTCAAATGGCGCTAGGGGTCCGAAAGAAAGGGCGCCACCCAGCACTTGCTACGAGCCCATAGGGACTGGGTGAGGGCGAGTTTGGTGCAACGCGTCTGGTGCAACGTGCGTAGCGCGGTGCAGTTTTAAAGAAGGCGTACTAATTTAAAAAAATTTATCTTCTATATAAAGGCTGAAGAAAAGACTTACAGCTGGAACTGGCCTTCTCCCTGCTAGTGCCCGACTAAACGAAGCACCTGAGCAGGTACTCTTTACTAGCAGTCGCCTGTGCGATCAAGCCAAACAAACATGTTAACAAAACTTTTTTTTCATCTCCATTTGCTTCTATAGTGGAATGAACATGCACCTGCGGATATCTCTAGTGACGAGTGCGCAGCTGAAAATATTCCTAGTGAAGGATGCAAGAACAAAACGTGTGAGGTAAGTTATTCTGCATTCTTGCAGTGGTGACATGTCGGTATGACTGCGCCAGTTTGCTTTTGTACTAGAAGCAGTCAGAATAAACCAGCAGTCGATTACCTTGACGCTTGTAGTTGGTTTACATCTGGCCTCTTGGTACTTAAATGCAATGTGCACCAGCACAACATGAGGTGACCGTGTGCATGCCACGAATGCTCAGAACAAAGCATCCAACAACATAGCACATAGCAACATCATTTCGCACTGAAACAATCAAATATGCTTTACAACCCCTGGTGCACTGTTTGTGAAAAACACTATACTGTTTGCTTATTTTGTTTTTTCAGGTCGGCACAATGACATCCTTTGATTGCAGTGAATCTCTGATTTATCTGTGCATTTTTCTGTCTACTACCGATGGCACCATATCTTCAACCCAAATCTCCAGCAAGTTTGTGTAATCGCAGTCAACTCAGTATGAAGCTGCGTTAGCACACATCTTCAGGCCCAGACTACCGTTCAGTTTACTTTGCTGGAGTGCAAACAGTGGTGAGCAATGAAGATGCCATGCAAAGTCCATGCTCAGTGTCATTCACAGTGTACTCAATGCTACTTAGAATTTTATGTAATACAAGAAGTGTTTATGATATGAGCAAAGCCGATGGACTAACTCTGTTTCTCATGAAGCTAAAGACTGCAATTACATACACAGCATTGGGTGCTTTGTTTGGTGTTCACCGTAGAACAGCTGCTAGGTGCTTCCTTAGCGTTTTGAATGAATTGTACGCAAGAACTCGCACTTGGTTAGAATGGCATCACAGAAGTGACCTGCTGTCTATAATGCCCAATTGCTTCAAGTTGCATTATCCAAATTGTAGAGTTGTGATCGACTGCACCGAGATTAAAGTAGAACGGCCTGCATTATCTGAAACACAGAACCTGATGTATTCATCCTAAAAAGGGACATTCAGAGCAAAATTCCTTATTTCAATTGCTCCAAATGGTGCCGTAATGTTTATCTCAAAGGCATTTGGAGGATGGGCCACGGATGCCTTCATAACAATCGACTCAGGTCAACTTTCCTTGCTAGAGCCAGGTGATGTTGTTCTTGCAGATAAAGGCTTTCCTGGGGTGCGTGTTGACATGCAAGAAGCAATTGCTGTGCTAGTAATGCCACCATTTTCAACCGGAGCAAACTTCACACGAGAAAAATGGCTGAAACTCACAATATAGCAAGTGTTCGAATCCATGTAGAGCGGATGATTCAGCGGATAAAAATTTTCAATATTCTTAACATCCGACTTCCACTTAGCTGTATGACCACATAGACCAAATTGTGCACGCTACCTGTGTTCTAGAAAACTTGAAAAGTAGTATTTTCAAATGTGCTTGACTATGTACTACATTTTCAGCGCGTACAGAAAGTGATTTAGATTTCATAGCTTCCATCACATGCCAGCTTTATTGCAGCTTGCCTTGATTATTTACCTCTCACAAGAATCATACATATTGCTTTTATGAGTCATGACTAGTGACGGCTACATTTTCTTATGCTATTATCTGTATGCTTGAACAATTCGGAAGGAGTATTATCAAACGTGTTTGAATTTTTGTTCTGTGTATGTGATCATTTTGTTCAGTGTTGAGAGCGACTGCGAGTTACATTTTGTAACATAGACATAAAAAGTGATGCAAATTATATTGTATAACTTAGTCTTTACTACACCTTGCTTTGATCACAAATATGCCATAAAATCACACATTTCACTTTTATGATTCATGATTGGCGATGACAATACGAAAGCCCTCGGAGGTATCACAGCTGCTTTCCCCTTCAATGTACAGTTGACTAAAGAAATAAAGTTCAAATAATGAAACGCAACCAAGTGAAATCTCATTGCTGACTGTGTGCTAACTTTGGCAACATGTGATTGAAGTAAAATTCTTCTAACTTAGGAATAGCTTGACTCAGGAATTGATCACAGCGGTTCACAACAATAAGTTGCTCTTTGGGACTGTGCACCAAGAATTTGCACACTTTCAGACCAAGTGTATAAAGAGCCACCTGCACTTGCGTTAGTATTCATGGGATACCGTTAACGATATGACGTGTGCTACACTTTTTGGTAATCGTCCCTCTATAAGACAGCCTTTCTCATTGCGTGTCAGGGAGCTTAGCGAAGAAATGGATATCCCAATTCACGACCATCGCTTAATGCCTTCAGCGAAGCTGTTACCACCTTGGGAGTGGCAGGTGGTAGCATGTGATATGTCCTTTGTAGAGGTTACAAAGCACGCTTCAGAGGTTGAAATCCGAATGCATTTCCTAGAACTACAGTCCAAGTACCCGTGCGCAGAATTTTACACAGACGCTTCTAAATCACATGCCGGTGTATCCTATGCAGCCGTCGGCCCGTCCTTCTCGGAATCCGGCGTGCTTCACCAAGAAACAAGTATCTTTACGGCTGAGGCCTACGCAATATTGTCAACTGTAAAGCATATAAAGAAATCAAAACTTCAAAAAACTATTATATTTACAGACTCTCAAAGCGTCGTAAAAGCCTTGAAGTCACCCTGTAAACAGAAAAACCCTATTCTCATTGAGCTCTATTCTGTTCTTTGTAGAGCATACGTAGCTAACCAACATGTCATTATATGCTGGGTGCCTGGGCATCGAGGCATCGAGGGCAATGTTCTTGCCGACCAAATGGCCACATCAGTCACAACAACCGCTATTAACCCTACAGCTGCTGTTCCTGCAACAGATTTGAAACCTTTCTTGCGAAAGAAACTGCGAAGCCACTGGCAACGCTTGTGGGATGCAGAAACAAGTAATAAGCTTCATTTGATTAAGCCACAGTTAGGCTACTGGCCCTCCGTAACAAAAACACGACGAACTGATGTCCTATTCTGTCGTCTCAGAATAGGACACACCTACGGCACCCACAATTTTCTATTGAATGGTCATGATCCTCCAACCTGTGGTAGATGTGGCGACAGGCTCACCGTCCTCCACGTCCTCCTGGAGTGTCGGGAAGCCGAAAGAGAAAGAAAGAAACACTTTCCTCTAGCATATCGCTATTGTGTCCCTCTGCATCCCGCCATGTTTCTTGGTAAAGAACCACTCTTTAACACCAAAGCAGTCCTCGCATACTTGAAAGATGTTGTGCTACATGTTATTAGCCCAGCAAGTCCGTAGCGCATCCTCTCTCAAGAGGATGTTGCTGTGATAGTGTTTTTACAGCACATGCCTACAAGCTCTTGTGTCTCAAGGGCTCTGTTTAGGCACTTGTGCTTCTGGCCAATTCTTGTACCTTTAATTTTTTGTAACTCGTATCATTCTTTCGCAATGCATTGTTCATGTCCATAGTACACATAATCAATCATTGCCATAATCTTATTACTTATAAGTTTTACGCACTTTACAGCGACTGATTTTAGGCCCCTTTACAGCCATGCCACATCTAATGTTCATGTAATTGACTATTCATATCCACTAACAATCATTA